>NC_134358.1:275293069-275658694 GCF_048569485.1 Anomaloglossus baeobatrachus
CTATAGCAAAGTCCAATAGCCACGTATAGGATGCCACTAGGTACACTGAGTGTTTGCTGGTATAATGGCTTCGTTATAATTTGTTGGAGTGTGCAACGCAGGCAGATGCGCTCTGCAAATGTCTTGGCACTAGTGGGACTATAGCAAAGTCCAATAGCCACGTATAGGATGCCACTAGGTACACTGAGTGTTTGCTAGTATAATGGCTTCGTTATAATTTGTTGGAGTGTGCAACGCAGGCAGATGCGCTCTGCAAATGTCTTGGCACTAGTGGGACTATAGCAAAGTCCAATAGCCACGTATAGGATGCCACTAGGTACACTGAGTGTTTGCTAGTATAATGGCTTCGTTATAATTAGTTGGAGTGTGCAACGCAGGCAGATGCGCTCTGCAAATGTCTTGGCACTAGTGGGACTATAGCAAAGTCCAATAGCCACGTATAGGATGCCACTAGGTACACTGAGTGTTTGCTAGTATAATGGCTTCGTTATAATTAGTTGGAGTGTGCAACGCAGGCAGATGCGCTCTGCAAATGTCTTGGCACTAGTGGGACTATAGCAAAGTCCAATAGCCACGTATAGGATGCCACTAGGTACACTGAGTGTTTGCTAGTATAATGGCTTCGTTATAATTTGTTGGAGTGTGCAACGCAGGCAGATGCGCTCTGCAAATGTCTTGGCACTAGTGGGACTATAGCAAAGTCCAATAGCCACGTATAGGATGCCACTAGGTACACTGAGTGTTTGCTAGTATAATGGCTTCGTTATAATTAGTTGGAGTGTGCAACGCAGGCAGATGCGCTCTGCAAATGTCTTGGCACTAGTGGGACTATAGCAAAGTCCAATAGCCACGTATAGGATGCCACTAGGTACACTGAGTGTTTGCTAGTATAATGGCTGAGTTTAAAAAACCTGGAGTGTGCAATGCAGGCAGATGTGCTCTGCTAATGTCTTTGCACTAGTGGGACTATAGCAAAGTCCAATAGCCACGTATAGGATGCCACTAGGTACACTGAGTGTGTGCTAGTATAATGGCTTAGTTATAATTCGTTGGAGTGTGCAACGCAGGCAGACGTGCTGCAAATGTCTTGGCACTAGTGGGACTATAGCAAAGTCCAATAGCCACGTATAGGATGCCACTAGGTACACTGAGTGTTTGCTAGTATAATGGCTTCGTTATAATTTGTTGGAGTGTGCAACGCAGGCAGATGCGCTCTGCAAATGTCTTGGCCCTAGTGGGACTATAGCAAAGTCCAATAGCCACGTATAGGATGCCACTAGGTACACTGAGTGTTTGCTAGTATAATGGCTGAGTTTAAAAAACTTGGAGTGTGCAATGCAGGCAGATGTGCTCTGCTAATGTCTTTGCACTAGTGGGACTATAGCAAAGTCCAATAGCCACGTATAGGATGCCACTAGGTACACTGAGTGTTTGCTAGTAAAATTGCTTAGTTTAAAAAACTTGGAGTGTGCAATGCAGGCAGATGTGCTCTGCAAATGTCTTTGCACTAGTGGGACTATAGCAAAGTCCAATAGCCACAGATAGGATGCCACTAGGTACACTGAGTGTTTGCTAGTATAATGGCTTACTTAGAATGAGTTGGAGTGTGCAGAGGACAAGAGGGTACAGTGGCAGGATTGTGGTGCTCTGGTTAGAGGAATGGAAGCCTGCCTTTCTATTCCCTCCTAATGGTGAAATGCAGGGAGGAAATCCCTGACCTGGGCTACACAGACGCTGTTGCTGTTTGCAGGACCTGTCACCTATGGCTCTCTGACCCTGCCGGTACGAGCCCTTAAAAGGACTGCTAGAATGTGCTCTCCCTAAGCTGTCTAACGCTGTGTATGCAGCGCATACAGCTGTATCGGCGATAGGACAAAGGACGGAACTGCGACAGTGATGTCTGACACCAAAGACGCAGAAGGCAGATAATGGCGATCGTGAAGAAAATGTCCGGTTTTATAATGCAGGGACATGTGACATGCAGATCCTATCACACATGCCGTTGCTTCTCTGCCTCAAAGTCCACTTAGGTGTGTGTGTGTCTGTGATTGGCTGACATGCTGGCCAGCCCCACAAGACGCGCGCGCTTAGGGAAGGAAGACAAGAAAAAAAAAAAAAAAAATGGCGATCGCCATTATAGAAACAGCAGTGATCTGAAGGCGCTGTTCACGCACACTATACACTGAAATGTGATAATAGTTTGATTCACAGAGTGACTTACACTATTACAGCAGAAACCAAGCTAAGATTTAGCTGTTTTTTGGCTGCTAGAACCGTTCTCGAACGTTTCTAGAACTATCGAGCTTTTGCAAAAAGCTCGAGTTCTAGTTCGATCTAGAACATGCCCCAAAATCACTCGAGCCTAGAACTGGAGAACCACGAACCACGAACCGCGCTCAACTCTATTGATTACCTTGCTATGAAATAGTTGAATGGGAAAATATCAACCCTTTAACTTGCCCTAAATGAGAGAATTAGAACCATGTAGGTAAAAAAATGCTGTCTCCACAGGTCTCCTTGCACAGCACAGCTGTAAACATACCCTTTACTATTTTACATTTCACAATATATTTTTTTATTTTACTCCATAAGCAACTTGCATAAAATGCAGGATTATAAATGTATCAGTTGCATGAAAAAATTCTTTCTTTCATGGGACACATTCACATTTTAGCACGGTATGCACTATTTTCGATCATACAATATAAATGGCCAGACTTTAGTTAAAGGTTCTATTCAGGACCCGGACTTGATCCAAACTTGTCCACGGACCCCAAAACACACATGTCAATGGAGATCAAAACTTCTGTGCTGTAAAATGCCTGTAAAATGGTCTTAGTTATAGCTAGGGGGCTCAAGAAGGAAGCAAATGGGGGGCATTTGCCCTTCAAAAAGTAACAATGTTTTAAACTTTTAAATTTCAGGCTATATATCTCACCAAAAATTCACAGAAACAAAGGGTAACAATGTTTACCTGCCCAGGTTTTGGAACAAATTCAAAAACAGGATGCAGCAAAAACCCACTAAAAAGATGGAGGCAACAGGTGCAAAACACTGATGGAGCAATCACTCACACATTGCCACTCCATGGAGAGGGTGATTTCATAGCATTAAAAATGCACACAAGTAGCTTGTATAGGGCGCCAGTTACACATGTGGGTGCACAGTGTCTGGCTTACAGCCTATTGATGATGCCCATACTATTAGAATACATTACACAGGATTTAGCCAGGCCCATTAATTTAGGCTTTGTAAACTAGGGTTCCTGTTGCTGTATGGTGTACTTATATAGTGCTGGACATAAACCATTTACTTACCAATCTTGATGTATGGTTCAGGTTGTTGTCCTTTTCATACCCATAGTACTTGAATGTATAGAGTAACTTGTCTTGTAGGATACTCACATATAGCTCAGCATTGATACCACCAACAATCCTGCCCAAATATACAATGCCTTTGGCTGTAAAACAACCCTATATCATCAGGCTTCCTCCAACGAACTTGATAGTTGCTTAAAATGCTCAACCCGTTAGCCCCATGTTTCTTCCTTTGTTTCTTCTAGATACATTTGCACATTTGCCTAATCTATTGACTGTCGTCTCATCACTCCAAATCACTCCAAATCACCCATGTGCAAATCTGTTCACCTTTTATACTTTTTTGCAAGCTCAATCCAATGCTTCTTATGCCAGTATTGAAGTGAAGGGTTTTTCATCTTTTTTTGGTCCACCATTTCAGAATTGTGTGATATGTATTACACAGTGCTTGCATGTTCATCTGTGAGCTCACTATTATGAGCCACCTCCACTGCTGTGTTTGTCACACCAGAACTGATAGACCTTATAATAAGCCAACTTGTTGACTCTGATAATTTGCCTAGGCGTCCACCTCTTGGCTTTTGAATAGATCGAAGGACTTCATTTCATATTTTTCCAAGTGTTGTGGCACTCACACGATGCAGTTTGGCAATTTTTTGGGCTGTGAGGCCGCTATCGATGAGATGGTTAATATTCTTTCACTTTTCTTGGGTTATCTTCTTCATGGCTGCTTCTATATTCAAACCAGTTACCTTTTGCTTGGGAATCAACCTAATAAAAAACTGAGGTATTAGGCAATGTGAGAACAGGTTGTAATGTGTAGTATACTGGAAAAAAATATTTTTTCACCACCAGGAGCAAACTAATAACAATGCAGTCACATGACAATAATCTACAAAACTAATCATATGCCAAATAAATGCAAGTCAAATTTATGTGAGATAGCCAAGATGATTGTACATGAAATGAAAGTAGTCTTGCTCTCAAAGCTGTAGTAGATGGTGAGATATGGAGCCTAAAATTCAAAAGTTGAAAACATTGTTACCCTTTTGCTTATCAGTGTAAATCGAACATATATGTAATGTTGGTTTTGTTGTGAAATTCAGAAGCTTAAATTTACTCATTTGGTCTTGAGACAAAAATGTAATAAGGAATGAGGAATCGCTAATTAACTATTTGCACATCACTCAATGTCAAATATCGGTCTGGTCTGCATAGAAATCTAAAAGACAGTTGTAGTTACTGGCTGTGAAAAATTGTCAAACCCCCATAAATTATTTATTACCTTCTCTTCCTTCCTGGTTGCTATATGCACAGTTCTAATCCAGTGCTGGATATAAATGTTTAGATTTTACTCTCTAACAGAGGCAAATATGCCAACCCAAGGCAAGGGGAGATGAACAATAAACAATGTATATACGCAGAAATATAAAATGTGATAATACAAATTGAAAAAATTCTATAAATATTAGTATTCATAAAGCATTTAAGAAAGGGAATATATATATTTTAATAAACTAACAAAAAAGATTTTTAGTGGTCTTAACCCCTTATCGACTCATAGGCTTTTTACCTATTGTTACATTAGAACCTGTGTTTAATTATTTTTGTAATCCAGTTTGTGTTATGCATAGGCACTAAATAGTCTAAGTTGGGGAAGAACGTGAGAAAAATCTAGGCAAAAAGACATTTATGGATAAAATAAATAAAAAACTGACATGTGCATATCTATTTCCCATTTTTGCAATTAAGCCCTTAAGCTGCAAGCAATTACATTCACAAGTCACATGCTCAATGAAAGGAAGTCCACCTTTGTGAAATCTAGTTTCCACAAAGTGTGTCACTATAAACACACCCTTTCTGACCATTCACAGAGGCTGCTACAACATTAAGCAAGAGGAACTAATAACCAAATAACACCATGAGGATCAAGGGGATTTGCAAGCAAGTCCGGGACAAAGTTGTTGAAAAGTACAAGTAAGGGGATGGCTCTAAAAAAAAAATCCCAGTCTGAGATTATCCTCTTGAACAGCATCAAAGCCATTATCATCAAATAGATAGAATATGGTATCACAACAAACCTGCCAAGAGAGGGCCACCTACCAAAACTCTCAGCCTGGGTAAGCAGGGCATTAATCAGAGAGGCAGCACAGAGATCAAAGGTAGCCCTGAAGGAGCTGCAGAGTTCCAAAGCAGACACTAGAATATCTGTCCGTACAACCTCAATAAGCCATACACTCAATAGAGCGGGCCTTTATGGAAGAGTGGCCAAAAAAAGCCATAACGTACAGCCAAGAACAGAATGGCTCATTTTGAGTTTGCCGAAAGACATGTGAGAGACTCTTCAAATGCATGGAGGAAGGTGCTGTGATCAGATGAGATCAAAATTGAGCTTTTTGCCAACAAAGCAACAAAGTAAATGCTATGTCTGGGCTAAACCAACATTGGTCATTACCCTAGGACCACCATCCCTTCAGTTAAACATGGTGGAGGTAGCATCATACTGTGAAGATGTTTTTCGGCAGGAAGGACAGTGAAAATGGACTGATTTGAGGGGAAGATGGATGTTGCAAAATACAGGGATATTCTTAAGCAAAATCTGTTTCACTCTGTCAGTGATTAGAGACTGGAACAGGCTTTTACTTTCCAGACAACGATCCAAACCATACTGCAAAAGCAACACTCAAGTGGTCTAAGTGAAAACGTGTAAATGTAGAGTGGTTTTACCAAAGCCCAATCCTTAATCCGATTGAGAATCTGTGGTCAGACCTGAAGTTTGTTTTTTACAAGAGGAAATCATCTAATTTGAAAGAGCTGGAGCAATTTTTCCTTGGGGAATGGGCAAAAATCTCAATGACAATATATGAAAAGCTCATAGAGACATATCTAAAGCGACTTGAAGCTGCAATTGCCACAAAATGAGGCTTTACAAAGTACTGACTAGGGGGTGAACAGTTATGCACACTGAAGTTTTCAGTTATTATGTCCTATTTGTTGCTTGCTTCACATTAGCTGGTGTCTAGCTCTGTTCAGAAGGCATTTTTTTATTGTGCTCTGTTCTAAATAAAGCTCCCCTGATGAGTCTGTAAACAACACGCGTAGGGAGACTCTCGAGCACGCCACTTGCCTGTGAGCAATTAAGGGGCATGGTGTAGCTATACATATTAGCTCCCCCTTGGAGATTCAGCATCCACTTATGAATATCTACACCGGACCAGGACTTCATACCGGTGAGATTGTTCCATTTCTACCTTTACATACCTTATAATAGGTGGGGTTTATTACATTAACCCAAATTCATACAGATGCATCCATTTTGTCATAGATAGTGGATTTCACTATCCACACTGACATTGGTTTTCTGACCCTTTTTTAAGGGTTTTACATGTTTCATATGTTTTGTTTGTCTCACATCCCCTGCTTTTAATCATTACATTAAAGGTTATATTTTAACATTACCTAGCTACCAACCCCCTCAAACATTGGATAATTGCTTTTGCTATATTCTTGCTTCACATTAAAATGAAAATCAAATGTTCACAGTTGTAGGCATGTTTTTGTCATGATCTGATGCAAAAAAACTATAAAATTGAGGTTGTGAAGTAGCAAAACACAAAAATGACAATGTAGTGAATACTTTCACAGGGCACTGTATGTCATGGGTAATTTCCCTGCCTTTGATGCTGTTTCATATCCCGAGCCCACAATCTTCCCGTCAGATGAAGGCTGAATCATTCTGCATTCACCTGCCATTTTCAGCCTATGGTGAAGTGGTGCTCCACCCACAGCTGTCAACCTGTTATGTGCTGCTGTCAATATCTGACAGCAGCTTTAAATGCGCACTGGCAAGGGGGCGCATTGTTCTGACCCCTCATTGGCT
Organism: Anomaloglossus baeobatrachus; assembly: GCF_048569485.1. Classification (NCBI taxonomy): domain Eukaryota; kingdom Metazoa; phylum Chordata; class Amphibia; order Anura; family Aromobatidae; genus Anomaloglossus; species Anomaloglossus baeobatrachus. Next base: position 275,300,267 of record NC_134358.1, read on the forward strand.
CTACCATGATGCGATTGTGTGACGCCATTTTGTTGTCATCAAATTTAGTGATCAGCTGATGACTCTTATGGCTGACATCTCCGTACTCGTAGGAAAAATCTAAGGCACAAAAAAACAAAACATCATCAGGTCTTTAAGTGGTTAAAACCGCATGTATGGAAAAAAAGGTGTAACTTGTGATAGAGAAAACTTGTTCTGTCTTGAAACGGTTAAATAAAAAAATAAATTAAATTTTGTAATTAATATTGATAGTGGCACTATACATAAATATGTTTCTTCAGCGCTCTATTGGGAGACCCAGACAATTGGGTGTATAGCTACTGCCTCCGGAGGTCACACAAAGTATTACACTAAAAAGTGTAAGGCCCCTCCCCTTCTGGCTATACACCCCCCGTGGGATCACGGGCTTACTCAGTTTTAGCTTTGTGTGCGAAGGAGGTCATACATCCACGCATAGCTCCACATTGTATAGTCAGCAGTAGCTGCTGACTATCTCGGATGGAAGAAAAGAGGACACATATAGTGTCCCCAGCATGCTCCCTTCTCACCAGATGGTGTTGCAAGGTTGAGGTACCTATTGCTGGTACAGAGGCCGGAGCCCCACATGCTGTTTTCCTTCCACATCCCCTTGGAGGGCCCTGTGGAAGTGGGATCTGTCGGCCTCCAAGCCCTGAGGCCGGGCTCCATCCACAGACCCAGAAGAACCTGATGGATGTGGAGCACGAGTACTATCAGGGACAAGGCCCTGCATCGGTCAGGTACTCGGTGTCTCCGGCAAGCACAGCACGCTCCGGGCTTGCTGGGCGTTATAGTGCGCCGGGGACATTAGTGATGGGCTTATGTTGCTGCAGCCATGGCTGAGCGACGGGTCATGTTTAGGAACTTGCGCCGACCGCTCATACGGCGGCGGCGCTGATGTGACTTGTAGTGCGCCGGGGACTTGGCGCCGACCGCGCTTTTACGGCGGGGGCGCCTGTAACTTTAGTCCCCGGCTTCTGAGGCCTGGCACCGCTTCGTTCCCGCCCCCAGCCCTGCCAGTCAGAGGAGGGGCGGGACGCTGTACAGATCTCAGCGCAGGGAGCTGGAGTCTGCTTTGCATTCTCCAGCCCCCTCTCACTGAACACAGTGAGATGCCGGGTTCCCGCTCTTGGCTGGGGCTCGCCCACGGCCCGCCCCTCTGCACAGGACGTGGAAGAGAAGCCGGCAGCCATTATGGTTTCCACTCTGGGAGAACGGAACCAGGCACAGGTTTTTGAGCGACCTCATACTCGCGCTGGGCGGGCGATAGGCAGTACTGGTCCCACTAATACTGAAGTGGGCTTTTGAACTGTGTGCGGATATGCGATGCAGCACTGTACTGTCGCTATTCTGGGCATACTCTCCTAGATGGCTAGACAAGTGTTCAATGATTAGTCTGCAGTGTTTGTTGGCAGGCAACAGCAAAGTGCCAAGGCACAAGCTTTCATTGCCGCTTCGTTTGCAGGTGCTGCAATTGGGTTTATTGTCATGCTATACATGCACTATATGTCGTTTTTCTTGGCTAATGCACCTAGTTAAACAGACAATAGCAGCAGTAAGGCAAGGCTGCCAAGGCACGGGCTCTCAATGCTGCTTGATTTGCTTGTACTGCAGTGTTTTTCTGTCATGCTTGTCTGCTATACATTTCCTGTATGTCGCTATCCTTGCCTCATGCTCCTAGTTAACTAGACAACAGCAGCAGTAGAGCAGTGGTGCCAAGGCACCAGCTTGCAAGGCTGCTGCATTTGCATGTGCTGGCAGTGTTACTGTCATGTTTGTATGCGATACATTCACTGTATGTCGCTATCCTTGTCTCATACTCCTAGATATATAGACAATAGCAGCAGAAGGCCTAATGTGCTAAGCCACAAGTTTCAATGCTGCGTGTACTACATGTGCTGAAGTGTTTACTTGTACTTCAGGCTTGTATGCTATACATTCACTGTATGTCGCTATCCTTGTCTCATACTCCTAGATATATAGACAATAGCAGCAGAAGAGCTAATGTGCCAAGCCACAAGTTTTCAATGCTGCGGGTACTACAGGTGCTGAAGTGTTTACTTGTACTTCGTGCTTGAATGCTATACATTCACTGTATGTCGCTATCCTTGTCTCAAGCTCCTGGATAAATAGACAACAGCAGCAGAAGAGCTAATGTGCCAAGCCACAAGTTTTCAATGCTGCGTGTACTACATGAGCTGAAGTGTTTATTTGTACTTCATGCTTGTATGATTATTTACTGTACGGTCGCTATCCTAGGCTATGCACTTAGATAGCTAGACAACAACAGCAGAAAAAGAAAAGGCCAATGAGGACTTTATATGTTGCTTGTACTGCATGTAATACGAGTCTAGGACCCCAGTGCGGGCAATTGCTTGACCGGGGTTTTCGGCTATATGTGGTTAAAAGAACCACCTGTGCTTCCTGTCCAGAGACAGGGACGAAATTGCAGTTTCTTTCCGCTGTTATATTGGCTGTGACTATGGCTGACATCTTACAGTCTGGCAGCCCACGCAGACCTTGGGCAATATAGTTGCAATGCCCCTGGCCACCATGATTTGAGGAGCAGCTCAAGGCTCCAGGGTGGTTTTCACGCGTCCCAGGGGGCAGGCTCCGACACGGACGTCAGTTCAAGAGGGCCTAAGCAGGCTCGCTGGGAATAGCCCTCGACTCCATCAGTGAAAGAGTCAGCTTCACAGCAGGGGAGATCTCTTTTCTAATATCGCAAGCAATTGCGTACTCGTCTGGCCCTCTGATCCTAGAGATGCAGTCCAGAAACGCAACGCTTTTCACGATAAGCGTTCTCCGACCGTATTAATGAGACACTCTCCTCCCTGATTGGACAAGCGCTAGCCCAGGTCCAAATGTGGATCTCCCGATCTCCAGGCTTGCAGCTGGATCTATAGTTGTAGTGGTGGATGGGGCTTCACGTCAAAATGCCATTGACAGATAGATAGGTTCTGGCCGCAATCTGTCTATGAAGCTATCGGCAGGTCGGTTGCTCCGGCAGTCGCAGCCGTGAAGGCACTCCAAGCTATTTCAGATAGTGTTGCGCAGAGGGACGCTGTCACCGGTACATCTCGGTCTCAGCAGCGTCTGTAATCTCGCAATCGCCGCATGGCGAACCATGCTGTTAAGGCTGTCCGAGACTCTACGAGCCGGACGGCGGTGGCATCGGCCATCTCCGTATTTTTTACGCAGAGCCTAGTGGTTAACAGATTGGATCAGATGCTTCTTCCAACAAAGTGCTTAACCAGGTTGCCTTTATCTAGTGATAGTCTGTTGGTAAGGGTTGAATGAATTCATTCAACTGTCCAAAACGACTCAAAAGGCCCAGAAGGGCATAGATTCCTAGCAGGCTCAAGTACGCCCGGGGAAGGCAGCCGGAGGAATCGCTACCAAAGCGTTTTTTTCTCATAATTTTCAGCCTTCTCACTCCGCAACCGCGGGGAGCAGACTCCCCCGCTTTAGCGACATTTACCTACCACAGGTCAAAGGCCGGTGAGAGAGAGTCAGTTTGTCTCAAACTACCTCTCCGACCGAGCCGAGGCTCTTCTGCAGGCAGGACGAGTGGTAATCCCTGTTCCTCTTCAGGAACCAGTTACGCCTTTTGCTTCGACCTGGTCGTGGTGCCAAGATAGGACGGCTCCTTCCGTCCCGTTCTGGAATTTAAACTGCTTAACAAGCACGTGACAACCAGGCGGTTCCGGAGGGAATCACTCCGCTCCGTCATTGCCTCACTGTCTCAAAGAGTTTTTCCTAACATCCATAGACATTAGGATGCTTATCTCCACGTGCCGATTGCTCCAAGGCACCGGCGTTGGCTACGGGCATATTTCGTTTTGTAGCCCTACCCTTCAGCTGGCGACAGCCCCACGGGTTTTTCACCAAGTTCATGGCAGCAGTGGGAGCAGTCCCGCGCTCTTACGGTCACTCTGTGATCCCTTTCTTGGACAATCTACTTGTCAAGGCACTCTCTTTTAGAAGCATGCCAACACAACCTGAACATGGCGCTGGACCCTTCCCAGAGTTTCGGGGAGGTCTTTGACTTCTTCTAAGTTGAACCCAATCGCTGGCATATCTTGGCATAGAGTTTTCACACTCTCTCAGTGATAGTGAATTCCGCTGGACAAACAGCGTTCACTACAGACGAGGGTGCAGTCTCTCCTTCAAGGAGGCGCCTCATCCAGAGGCGAGCCTTTTCACGCAGTTTCATCTGCGTCCGCATCATTAGAAGATTCTTCGCTAAGGGGAAGGAAGTCGATGTTCCTACACAGTAACGTCCCCCTTTCACAGACGGTCAAAGACCGTCTTCAGAGGAGTCCACTCTTCAACTCAGTGGTCTAGAGCTCTGGGCAGTGTATCTTGCACTGCAAGCTTTCCTGCAGTGGCTGGAATGCAATCAGAACCGAATTCAGTCGGACTATCCACAGCGGTGGCGTACACATTCCGGACGTACAACACTAGGAAGCAAGTCTTCCTCAGTCGCGAGGACGTGGACGCAGGGGAATGGGACCTGCTCCCGTTTGGCTTCAAGAAATCGGTAGCCGCGGGATGAGGACGGACGTCGACATCATGGCGTCTCGGCAACTACAAGGTCTCGATTTTCATGGCGGGAGCTCTGGCGACAGGCGCCTTGGCTCAAGATTGGTCGCAGTTCCAGCTTCCGATTGCTGCCGCACTATTCTCGTCGCCCCAGACTGGCCGAGGAGGTTGTGGTACCGAGATCTGTGGCATCTCACCGTGAGTCGACTGTGAGCATTACGTCAGGGTCACAATGAGACGGGCTCGCCAGCCGCGGTTTGCCAAGATATTCCACAACTCGTGGAAGATATTCTTATCTTGGTGTTTTGCTCAGGGAGTGTATCCCTGGCCATCGGCTTTGCCTACTTTGCCTGCCCTCCTGCACTCTGGTCGGGAAAACGGTTGGTCGCTCGGCTCCCTTTAAGGGCAAGTCTCGGCACTATCCGTGTTGTTTCAGAAGCGTCTAGCACGTCTTCCTAAGGTGCGCACGTGGCTACAGGGAGTGTCATATTGTGCCCCCGTACGAGCGGCCGTTAGATCCATGGGATCTGAACGAGGTACTCGTTGCTCTCCAGAAGCCGCCTTTCGAGCCTCTGATGGGAGTTTCCCCTTTCTCGCCTGTCACAGAAAGTGGCTTTTCTAGGGCGATCACGTTTCTTCGGCGAGTGTATGAGCTGGCAGCTCTGTCATATCAGGCTCCCTTCCTGGTGTTTCACCAGGACTAGGTAGTGTTGCGCTCCATTCAGGAGTTTCTCCCTAAGGTAGTATCCGCGTTTCAGCTTAATCAGGATATATCATTACCTTCATTTTGTCCTCATCCGACTCACCGGTTTGAAACGGGTTTACATTTGTTAGATCTGGTCAGAGGACTCAGAATCTACTTTTCCCGCACGGCGCCTATGCGCCGATCTGATGCACTGTTTGTCCTTGTCGCTGGTACGCGCAAGGGATTGCAGGCTTCTAAAGCCAACATGGCTCGATGGCTCAAAGAACCAATTCTTGAAGCCTACCGTTCTGCTGAGCTTCCGGTTCCATCAGGGCTGAAGGCCCATTCAACCAGAGCCGTGGGTGTGTCCTGGGCATTACGCCACCAGGCTACGGCTCAACAGGTGTGCCAGGCAGCTACCTGGTCGAGTCTGCACATTTTCACCAAACATTATCAGGTGCATACCTATGCTTCGGCGGATGCCGGCCTAGGTAGAAGAGTACTGCAGGCGGCAGTGGCCTCCCCGTAGGGGAGCGCTGTCTTGCAGCCCTATCAAGAGGTATTTATTTACCCACCCAGGGACAGCTTTTGAACGTCCCAATTGTCTGGGTCTCCCAATAGAGCGCTGAAGAAGAAGGGAATTTTGTACTTACCGTAAATTCCTTTTCTTCTAGCTCTTATTGGGAGACCCAGCACCCGCCCTGTTGTCCTTCGGGATTCTTGGTTTGTTGCGGGTACACATGTTATTCATGTTGAACGGTTTGCAGTTCTCCGATGTTATTCGGAGTGAATTTGTTTAAACCAGTTATTGGCTTTCCTCCTTCTTGCTTTGGCACTAAAACTGAGTAAGCCCGTGATCCCACGGGGGGTGTATAGCCAGAAGGGGAGGGGCCTTACACTTTTTAGTGTAATACTTTGTGTGACCTCCGGAGGCAGTAGCTATACACCCAATTGTCTGGGTCTCCCAATAAGAGCTAGAAGAAAAGGAATTTACGGTAAGTACAAAATTCCCTTCTTCCCTTTTGGAATAAAAAAATGATAAGGAAAGTTTTTAATATTCTTTCTGCTCACACAAATTTAATTAGTATTTTCTGTTTCTGTTATAATGTTTTTCCTTAATTTACTTGCATATTTTTTAAGCAGATACAGATAAATAAAGGTGCACTTTTGTTCTAAAATACAGCTCAACACAACTAGATCATTCAGGTCATAATCCCATGTAAATTACTGGAGAACATTTTGCATAACATGCATAATTTTTGCATAAAAAGTTCATTCTTCCTGACCATAATTGTACAGTAATATGTTTGATGTTGTAGGATTCATTAACTTTAAAACTAGTTTTTCCGGTTATCTGCTCAACCATAGCTCTGACCTTTTTATTCAGGTCACATAAAAGTAAGTTTAAATGATTTTTTTTTTCATGAGAAAATGTTTTACAAACTATAAATTTTGAATGGTTTTTCATAAAAAAGTAGAACCTTCTAACCACCTAATGTCATTCTTTCAAATCATCTATTTCTTTTCAAGAAATGTTCTTTCTTTTTCCACAATGCATAAAAATATTATATATATATACACCTGTTTGTATATGAACCTCCTGAATTGTAAAGTGCTGCGGAATATGTTGGTGCTATAGAAATAAATTATTTATATATATATATATATATATATATAGATACTGTATATATATTATGTAAAGCTGAGTGTATGTGTATATGTGTGCGTGTATGTCCGCTAAAGGAATCCGCACCGTCGCATTTACAATCACGAAATTTTGCAAAGACGCCTCATGTGACCCAGGGAGCATCGTAGACTATGTTTTGACAGAAAAATTTAACCCCGTGCTTTACAGTTAGTCTCTAAATTTCTGCCGCCATTAAACTGAATGGAGATAGTAGCTATAGGCTATTAATAGCAACTGTCAGTAGTTGCTATAGGAACAAAATAAACTGTTAGCTAAAGCTTATGCGTGAGGTTATATTATGTCGGTGGAGAGATGGATAGAGACAGAAAAAGACAGACAGAGACACAGACAGAGACATACAGATGGGAAAAGAGACAGACGGGCAAAGAGACAGACGGGCAAAGAGACAGACTGGCAAAAAGACAGACCTGGAAAAAGACAGCCCTGGAAAGAGACATACGGGGATAGAGACAGATGGTCAAAGAGACAGACAGGCAAAGAGACAGACCTGGAAAGTAACAGACCTGGAAAGAGACAGACCTGGAAAGAGACAGCCCTGGAAAGAGACAGACGGTCAAAGAGATAGCCCTGGAAAGAGACAAATGGGCAAAGAGATAGACGGGGAAAGAGACAGTCAGGGAAAGAGACAGACGGTCAAAGAGACAGATCTGGAAAGAGATAGACGGTGAATGAGACAGCCCTGGAAAGAGACAGCCCTGCCCTGAAAAGACACAGATGGTCAAAGAGACAGACGGTCAAAGAGACAGACGGGCAAAGAGACAGACCTGGAAAGAGACAGACCTGGAAAGAGACAGACGTGGAAAGAGACAGTCCTGGAAAGACACAGTCCTGGAAAGAGACAGACGGTCAAAGAGACATATGGGGAAAGAGATAGACCTGGGAAGAGCCAGCCGGGGAAAGAGACAGCCAGGGAAAGACACAGACGGGGAAAGAGACAGACGGGGGAAGAGACAGTCCTGAAAAGAGTCAGACCTGGAAAGAGCCAGACCTGGAAAGAGACAGACCTGGAAAGAGACAGACTGGGAAAGAGACAGACGGGGAAAGAGACAGATGGGGAATGAGACAGACAGGGAAAGAGACAGACGGGGGAAAGAGACAGACAGACACACACATAGAGACAGACACAGAGAGACAGACACAGATGGAGACCGATAGACTGATACAAATACAGACAGAGATAGCAGTAGTCAGACAGAGAAATAGACACAGACAGACAAGGAAAGAGACAGACAGACAGCGACACACAGACAGAAACTGGGAGAGAGACAGAGAGACAGAGAGACAGTTACTATCCCGGGCAACATCCAGGTGCTATAGCTAGTATATATATATATATATATATATATATATAAAAGAATAATACATATGTATATATATATATATATATATATATATATATATATATATATATATATATATCTACATATACATAAATATACATATATATCTATATATATTTATATATATATATATATATATATATATATATATATATATATATATATATATATATATATATATATATATATATATATATATATATATATATATATACATATATATATATATATATATATATATATATATATATAATATATGGATTGTATATATTAGGAAAATGGTATTTTTTCTCTAAAGCATCTGCATCATTTCTGGCCAAATTATTAATTTCTTGTTTATATAATTGGAAGTGGCATACTGACCACTGTGGTATTAATGTATTGCCCTGAAAGAAGTTGTCCACTTCTTTAAGATTGATGGAATATCCTAAGCTAAGGATAGGTCATTAATGTCTTATTGGCAGCAGTCCAAAACCCAACCCCATCTCATCAGCAGTTTTCTATGTCATTGGAGGCAGCAGATGATTGGAAATGCTCAGTTTTAAAGCTGCCCTGTTTTCTGATAGTGGCTGCATCGAGGCACTGCACATCCGCCCTCTATAAAAATGAATAGGAAGTGAATCTGAAGTAGCCGGCCACTGCCACTATGAGAAGATGGAGAGGCTCTGGAATTGAGCATTTTCAGCCACCTGTTGATGCCTCTGGCATCAGGAACAGCTGATCGGTGAGGATGTTGGACCCTGGCCATTCAGACATTGATGACCTAACCTAAGGACAGGCCATCAATGTAAAAGTAGTGGACAACCTTTTTAATGATGAAAGTTTCCCTAAAACAATTTATCCAAACCAATATACACTTGCTAAATGATTTGCAAAGGATGCATTCATTAATATGTCTAAAGGCAAGATCAATACGAGTCTTTACGAGCAGGTGGTAATGATTTTGCATTACCAAAAGACAATAAACTTCCTATCATTTTTTTTGTGGAATGACACTATAGATTGCCATATCATGCATGCATCATGTTTTCAGTATGCAGGAAAATATACAATGGTAAAATATGTACTTTTTGCATCCTCTTCTGATATTATCAGCATGAAGCGTAACTACAGTATGTAGTTCATAAGCTACTATCTACATAACAAGCTATAAAGAGAGAGATGTTAATAATAATTTGTATGATTAGTGTCCAGTTTTTGAAATCTGATCAGACCTAAACATTACCTACTTTTATGTAAATCATTATGTTTAATTGTTACTGATACTTGATATATTCAGTTACTATTATTCAAACAGACCTAAAAATGAAGGCTTGACTGTAGGTAAAAATATAATGTGGCAATGTCATCCTAAAATAGAGTCCTTATAATATTCTTTTTTCTTTACTTTATCTTCTATATCTAAATATGGACAGTTCCTAAAATAAATGCATTGAATCTGAATAGAATATTCAATGTGACAGCAAATTGTAATTATATTCTGTCCTGAAACATCTGATATGACTATCTGTGACAGGTAGATATAATAATCATCATGTTTCCCTTATACACTTTATTCTTTGACTTCAACAATCTCATCTACACTAACCTGTCACTCATTCATCAACTTCAAAGTTGCAGAAAAATGATAGTATCTGACAAGTTACGTCTGCAGGTCATCAGTTTCGTATTGATAAAATTGCAATGCATTGTGGGTAGTATTAAAACAACTATAGATTTTAAATGAACTTAAAGTGAAAGCAGGAAAAATCTGTATTACCATTGTGATGATGCTACTTACTCGGCTGCTGGTTGAGGTAATGGCTAGAGATGGGCGGACCCGCAGCTAACCGGGACCAGCGGGTCTAACCGGGTTAAACAAAAAAAAAACCAATTCCGGCCCAGAATTGATACAGGATATCTGCCTGGTTGCCAGTCCCCATATAAGTCTATGGGGACATGAATCATGCACCTTAAAATGGTGGTAGAGAGGGGTAGACGAATTAGAGCAGGCATGTGATACTTACCAAGTCTCCTGCGTGGTTGTAACACTGCTTCTGGGGCACTCATACTACTTCTGGGGCCACTCATTATCCTTCTTACATATGCACTGCATCTCCCGCCCAAAAGCAGTCCCGTCATCTCACATTGGTGGCAGTCAGACCACGCCCCAGTCCTGTATGCCAGCATGTCTGACTGCTTTCAATCATAGATGCTGTGTGTGGCCCTATATTGGTGCAAAAATAAATAAATAAATAAATGAATGAAAAAATTGGCATAGGGTCCCTCCATATTATGATATCCAGCTTTGTGCTTATCTTTGCTGTGTATCATAATAAGAGAGACCGAATGCAGTTTATTTTTAAATTATTTATAAAGCTGACAGCTGGGAGTTAGTATTCTCAGAATGGGGAAACCCATGGTTATTGTCCCCCAGCCTTAAATTACCAGCCTGCAGTTGCAAGGGAATGTCACATCCTTTAGATGTGACAGTTCCAGAACTTTTCCCAGTTCTTCCTGATTGCCCTGGTGTGGGGACAATCGGGGTCAGATCAGGAGTTAATGACACCTTACAGCTGCCACTAAGCCCTCGATTAGTAATGGGAGGCGTCTATGAAATCCCAGTATTACTTATCTGTAAGTGAAAAGAAATAAACACAAATACCAAAAAAATCATTTATTTGAAATAAAATACAAAAAAACCCTCTTTCACCTCTATTAATACCCAAAATACCCCTGTAGACACGACGTAATCTGCACAAGGTCCCTAGATGATTCTAGCTCTGCTACACACATAATGAAGGAACAGCGCGTGGTTACTGAACATGTCTGCATGCTGTGGGATTTAAGCAGAGAATGACTGAACTACAGCGATGAGCAGTGATATCACTTAGGTTAGTGGTCACAGCTGAAGGTTCCCAGGGTCCTTCATCTTTGACCACAAATAACCTAAGTGATGTCACTACTCATCACTGCGGCTCAGTCATTCTCTGCCTGAAGCCCACAGCATGTGGACATGTGCTGTGCCCATGTGCTGTGTCTTCAGTATGTGTGTAGCAGAGCTGGAATCGTTGTGGGACCTCATGTGGATTACATCGGACCTGCAGGTGTGTTTTTTGGGTTAATAAAGGGGTGAAAGAGGGTGTATTTTTGTATTATATTTCAAATCAAGGATTTCTGCAGTTTGTATTTATTTCTTTTCACTAATAGATTAGTAATGGTGGGTCTCATAGATGACTCCTATTACTAATCTAGGGCTTAGTAGTAGTTCTGAGCTGTCATTAACCCCTTATTACCCTGATTGTCACTGCACCTAGGAAATTGGGAAGAGGAGAATAAAGTTCTAATGTTTGCGACAATCCTGGATGGCTGCAGACTGCTATTTTTAGGATGGGGGACCAATAACCATGGGCCTACTTAGCCTAAGAATACCACCCCCAGCTGTCAGCTTTATCATGGCTAGGTATCAAAATTAGGAGGGACCACAGGTAATTTTTAAATTATTTATTTAAATATTTTTTTAAAAAAGCCATTCTCTCTTATTTTGAATCACAGCCAAGATAAGCACACAGCTGGGGGCTGCAGCCTGTATCCATATGCTTTATCTGTGTGAGGTTTCATAATATGGGAGGACAGTATGACAATTTATTTATTAATTTTTGCACCAATATATAGACACATACAGCGTCAGTGATTGAAAGTAGCCAGACATGCTATCACACAGTGTGAGGGTGCTGTCTGACTGCAACCAATCACAGATGTCAGTGGGTGGCAGAAGCAGTGAATATGTCTGAGGTTTATGAGTGGCCCAAGTAGTGTGTGCGGCCTGACAACAGTATTACAGCTGCATGGAGACCGGTAAGTGTAAGAAGCCTGCTTTTCCCTTTTTTCTTTAGTTCTCCTTTATTTTTTTTTAATTACCCAAGTTGCCACATCCAGATCGTTACCCATAGTTCACTTAGAATTCTGTGCCCAGGTCAGTGCTTGGGTACTTTTGAACTCACGCGGATTTTACAGTCCGGGTCCACCTATCACTAGTAATGACAGGAACGGTTTTGATTTAAAATTCCATCTAGTTTATTTTAGTTAATATAAGCTGCTCTCCACTATAAACCTAAACCAAGCTTTACTCCAACATAAAGTAAACCAAACCAAAAATAACAAGTGTTTTTTAGCTACGGGATCACCTGCTCAGGAAATTACATGGTTTTTTTCCACAGGAGTCTCACTGTGTAGCAACCCCCACACATGGACCATCTGTGTGACAGACAGTCTCCATTTTAACAAATTTAGCCCACTCATGGGTAGGGTTATATGAGTAGGCAGATCCACCCATCTCTCTGGCTGCTCGTAAAACCCAACCCTCAAGCGCCCTAAGAATTCCCTTAGTACTAACTGTACTAGAGCTTACACCCAGGTTTACTGCACAGAAGATAGCCACCTCTGCAATACATATGTCTATAGATTATCTGTCCAGCCACCATCTTACACCATTTAAAAATGAAGCATATTTAGTGAAGCATCTATTTACTCCAGTTTTCCGGCATCAAAAGTTTTAAAATTTTAGCACTGTGGGAAAATGTGTGATTTTTCTGTGACTTTATGCAGATTTTGACACTATTTAAAAGTGAACAAGGTCAACTTTGTAAATGAAGTTTCAGCAAGATTTTACATAAATCAATTTAAAATATATATATATATATATATATATATATATATATATATATATATATATATATCACAAAAAATGTTTTAAATGACTTCAGTATGGGACTACTGAGAAAAGTAGATTAACATTTCTAGACAGAAATGTACAGACATATGATACAGCAAATTTTTCAAGCAACATATTTTGATCAAGGAAAAGGGATTTCTCTTCATAATAGCTCCCTACCACCATGAAATCACATTGTGACTTATAAACGGAATTGTAAATTTATATACATTGTAGTAAAAAATATTTCAGAATATAGTTTTATAACTGATTTTTATTTTGTTACAAAGACTAGCTAACTACTAAATTTACAGTACTTCCCAATATTCTGCCAGATACCACACCTGTCTTATCAAATGAAACTGACTTCTTAACGCCCAGCAAAATAGATTGTTAAACTGACTAACCAGAGGCTTTAGTTAATGGTCCAAACAGAGGGCTTCCGAATGCAGGGCCAGGTCAGCTCTGATGAGACCCAGTATGTTTCTGCACTTTGAAATTATGTACATTTAGGCGTAAATGTCTGGGACCTCATCAGAGCCTGAAGTTTCAGAGAGGTGAGGGTCAAGGAGGAGAATCCGGAGAGGTATGTGATTTGGCATAGTCTTTTTTTTAATTCTTTAACTTTTTGGTGGTCTTTTACAATATATAAAAATGGTTACCAGTGGCTGATATTTTGATGAATTATCACAGAAGTAAATTCCAAAAAAATATTCATGTTGACAAAGCAGATTTTTGTAATATATGAGAATAATTCAACTTCACTTGAATACGTTTGTTCATCTCTAGCCAATATAATATTTCTTCACATAAAACACGTCTTATCAGTGTCGACTCCAGAGATGGCAGGTGGTCATAACTAATAGAAACCCCAATGTAGTTTTTACTTAGACCTGTTAATGACTGCCAATACATTTAAAAATGGTAGCCATTAGTGTGCCTATTCCTTACGATCATTTTAAAATAGCAGCAAAGAATAAGTGTATAGCTATCATGAGAGTCAGAAAATCTCCAGGATTTCAGGTATTGAGGGTAGCTGAGACCCTGGAGAAAACAATCTGGACAGATTTTATTTGTTCCCGGTCATGTGATTGCCATTATTTAACGAATTACAGCAATTAAATTAAAAAAAAGTTAAATCAAATGTAAAAATAATTTCTCTCTTATTTGACATGATCTAACATGTCAGATGAGAGAGAAAAGGTGTCCCCAGGTTCCCCGGTACATATGTACTGGAAAAGTCTTTCCCTGGCCTCTACTCTTCCAAGTCCAAAAAGGCAGCGCATATGTTGTGCGTTGTGCGCCCACCAAAACCTGACTCCGGCACCCAGCAGCAGTCAGGAATCAATTTAATTGGTTCCTGACATTTACACACTGTTATAGATTCTATTTCAGTGTTCAAAACCACAATATTTAGTAAATAATAGCACCACTTGGGTGTGCCCATCTATTCCCCCTCGTAGTTGTTCTGGGAGAGATGAGAGATGCACAACAAGTGCTTTCAGTGAAGAAAACTAATCAATTATACAGATAAATCTTGGTAAATCCTTCCCCAATTTTTCTTTTAGCTACGGTTAGGGTTACAAACTAGAACTAGAGTTATGGTTAAGGTTACAAACTAGGGTTATGGTTGGGGTCACAAACTAGGGTGAGGGTTACAAACTAGGGTTAGGGTTATAAATTACATATAATTTTATAAATACTAATGTTAGATTAGGATTAGGTTTTTTGGTTAGACAGTAGTATAAAATAAAATTGCTTACAGAATTTTTAGTTTGCAGCAGGTGCAAAGCAACAATTTTGTGAAAAAAAAAATGAAAATTTTCAATATGATAACCTAATGTTATCAAAGTCTGTGAAGTACTTGTGGGTTCAAAATGCTTCCTGGATAAAATACTTATGGGGTCTAGTTTAGAAATTTGGGTCACTTGTGATTGTATTACTTGTAGGGGGTTTCTGCGGTTTAGGTACCTTACATTAGGGGTGCTGCAATTGCAACATGGTGCCCACAATCTATTTTAGCAAAATTTGTGTTCAAAAACTAAAATAGTGCTCATTCCCTTCCAAGTCCTTCTGTTTGTCCAAATAAAGATTTCTGACCATATGTGTGGTGCGCAGTGTGCGCAGAACAAACTGGTACAAACATACTTTGACTTAATTCCTGCAAAGCAACTGAAGGGTAAATAAACTTGTTGGATGTGGTTTTGAGCAGCTTGATAGGTGCAGTTTTTAGAATGGTGTCATTTTTGAGTACTGTATTTTTCGGACTAAATGATGCACTGGACCATAAGACGCACCCAGGTTTTAGAAGTGTAAAATAGGAAAAAAAAGTGTGAGGGCAAAAAGCAGACCCCCCTTCCCAGGATAATTATACTTACCAGCCCAGGGCGTCTGTGTCTTTCCCAGATCTCCTTGTAACCTCTGGTTTGCGCTCCATATGGGTGTGCTGCACGCCATCTTCGCCTGCGTCTGGCCGACACATATACATCAAAACACATACTCACACATCAGTTAGTCATATACACATACATATACACACACTCAGACACACACAATCAGATTCCACATCATTCCTCCCTGTGATCTCTGGCAGGTGCTGTTTTCACCTGCTTCTGGCCGACACTCACACATCAGAACATAAACTCACACATCAGAACACACACTCACACATCAGAACACACACTCACATGATATTCCACATAATTCTTCCCTGTGATCTCCGGCGGGTGCTGCACGCCGTCCTCCCCTGCGTGTGGCCGACTGTGTGCTTTCTCGTGTGTGTGTGTGTGAGTACGTACACAACCCAAACAGGTGAGCAGCCTTACGCTCATTAATTCTTCCACCACCACCATATATTCAGACTATAAGATGCACTCCCCCACTTTCCTCCAAAATTTGGAGTAAAAAAGTGCATTTTATAGTCCGAAAAATATGATATTTTCTGTCATGTCACTTGTCATTTTAAATGTAATGTGGTTATTAAACAAATGGTTATGTAGATTTTTTTGCAAAAATAAGAGATTGCTTATAAACTTGGAAACCTTTTTAGCAAAAAAAATAATGTTTCAAAAATGGTACTGAAGTAAAGTAGACATGAAGACCATGTTATTTATTAACTATTTTCTGTGATATGACTCTAGTTTAAGAGCATTAAATTCAAAGTTTGAAAATTGAGGAATCTTCAACATTTTCCCAAAATTGAGATTTCTTTACAAAAATGAATTATAAAAAATTCATCCTAAATTTACCACTTTCATGAGGTTCAATATGTCACGAAAAATCTCAAAATCACTATGACACTGATCAGATTTCGAAAACTTCGCCTGGTCATTAAGGTCAAAATTGTCTCTGTCATTAAAGTGCAAGGGCTTATGGTTAATCAGTACTGTTGAGCAATGCAAACTATTAGTGTGCCCCTAATTTAAACATCAAGATTGGAAAAAAACAAGAATAATGAAAAATAAAAATAGTTAATTTTGTTATTAGCAGCCATCATATGCTTCTTTGCTGCAATAAAGACAAGCTTTAATTTTCTCTATCATTATTTATGGAATACTTCAGGGTTATGGAAGCATTCAAATAAACTAACACACATCTAGATGAATTATAATGACTTTACAGTTGTTTATGATGGGTAAAAGCAGTCAGTTTAATTTATTAAATGATGTGTCAAGGTGATGTATTACTGGAACATTTTTATCTGTTGTCAGCACTAATGGTACATTACACTCAGAGATCTGCTAATAGCAACCCTATGAAATCCATAAATTAAATAATAAAGGAAAGATATAGTATAGTTTTAATTAAGTGTCAAGAAAAAATATTGTATCTTTAGGAACTATTAATAGACACTAGTAGTGGTGTTGGAGCATGAAGAAAATAAAGCTGTAAACTTATATCATTGTCTGACACTTTACTGGAGGTGGAAATTAGTTCACATTACAAAGCTTATAGCAATGCAATCATCCATTTACAAGGCTTGCATATATTTTGTAATCACTTAAACTATACAAAATAAAGAGTAGACACACGTATATGAAATTTACTTTCATTAGTTCTAGGACAATATTAATTGTTTGATTTAACAGAATCATTTCAAATAAATCATCAATGGAATATCTTGAAAAACTGCACTTGTAAGTATTGCCAGTGGACATAGAATTTGCAAAGTAGTGCAAAGTAAAAATATTAATGAAATACTGACAATGGGATGTGATCTGTCTTTTTCAGATACATTTCAGACACAGACAAAAACTGTCTACAACAGCAGTTTCCAAAATGAATATAATTATGCAGGACATACTATAAAATATTAGACTTTCAATTTAGCATAAAAATAGTTATACGCTGGCAATAAATTGTCAAGAATGTTAGAATTATCTGAAAAGCTTTTTCTTTAGCATTAGTTATAAGTTTAACCTTAAAGGGAACCTGACAGGAGATTCATGTTCCCAGAATCACAGTATTTATTGCAGCCATGTAGGTCTTACTCTGAAATGCATTTCACAGAAAACATACTTTGAGAAAATCCGTGACACATTGTCCCTAGCTTGCTTCTCATAGTATGTTCTCTCTGAAATATTGCAATGTAGAGTAGAAAAAACTACTGTCAGGTTACCTTTAATAAATGGATGGGTTTATTACAGATTGCAGACAACACATTTACAGCATCAATGTCCTATAAGTAATAATTGGAGGTGAGCAGATCAGGAAATAAAAAGCCAATTTGCTTGTTTGAACAGATTTTCTCCAAAAATGTATTTGCAGAGAAGTTATTCTTTGTATGTTTAATATCCCTTATTATACTCAAGGATTTATGCAGACACAAGAGAACAATAAATGTGTCATGTAACAAATAAGAAAAAATCCTTATACCCTTCTTCCTATTCACCTCTTTTGTTACTCCACTTTAAAAAATTACTAGAGATGAGCAAACCCGTTGAAGTTCCGGTTCGCCAGGTTTACCCTGACTTTAGATAAAGTTCAGTAACTCAGAATTCACCTGAACTCCAATGAAAGTCAATGATTGAATAGTTTGGCTCTCCACCCACAAAGCCAGTGATAAACAGAACACTTCTGGGAGAGAAAGAGCAGGGTATGTTTTTTGTCACACTAAGTCCGAAAAACTTGTTTTTACACCCTCTCAGAGCCATTCAGGGACTGCATGATACTGGGCCGAGCGCTGAGCATACCCAAGCACCTCCATGCTCAATTGAGTGGTTAGCAAATGTATAGCACCCAAACTCGGACATTGATTTTTTTAGTCTGTGTTTAGTATGAAACCTGAATTTTACAATTCGGGTGTGCTCAAAGCTAACAGTAACCTTTCCCATCCTCATCACATGTTCTTATCACTGTCTTGAGCCCTGTGATCCCCTGGTCTCTGCATAAGTGCATAAAAGGTGCACAGCAAGCTTGCATATGCATATGAAAAACCATATTATATGTCTGACGAGGACTGAATGTGTGATGTTGTTGAGTAACTGAGAGGAAATGAAGATGAACATTTAATTGAATATAGTGATATCTTATTTTTTAACTTTTAGGTTGCACATGACAGTTCAGAAAAATGTTGGCTATTTGAAAATTTTGGCTCATCTATAGTTATTTATATATTATGTACATATATCTTTTTTTATGTTTTCAACCAATTTGCACCCCTTCACGACCTCCACAACTAAAGTAACTGGGGGCACGTGACCAATGACATACTAGTACATCTGTCAGGGCCAGGCGGTCGGGCAGACCCAGGAGGTGGATCCACTGGTCCGAACTCTAAGATGGTGGTAAGGAGTCCGGTAGCTGAAGCACTATGGGCAGCAGAACAGTCCGTGCAAGTGAGTGTAACGGAGAAGTCCCTGGGACCACGGAGTCACAGATGGTAGTCCGGGTGACGTAGCTCAGGTTCGGAAGCCGAGATGAGGTCAGGCGGGGTCCGGAACCTTTGGAGCGAGATGACGGGTCACCGCAGGGATCCGAGATGGTACGGACTGTCAGATGGCAGACGGACAGCGTGCGGGGTTCGGGATTCAGCAGGACCGGATGCCGAGGCAGGATCAGCTCTAGAAGAGAGATACGTGAGTATGGCAAGGAGACACAAGGAGACCTGACTCCTAGCTTGGAAAACACGAAGATCAGGCCCCGCCCCCTTGGACAATAAACCCTTATATACCCTGTACCTGTTTAGCTTCATTTCCTGTTAATGGACGCTGGCCCTTTAAGAAAGGGTCAGTGACCGCGCGCGCGCCCTAATGCGCATGCGCGCCGCCCGGGTGCCAGAAGCCAGGGAAGGAAGCTGAGGGGAGGACGCAGGGGAGCCGGCCAGGGCCTGGGAAGCCGTCAGACGCCGGGATCGGAGGCCAGGGAACCTGGGAAGGACGGGCACCGGAGGCTGGGGAGCGGGAAGCGTGGCAGGTGAGTCGGGGAGCGGGGCTGAGGACCCGGGGAGCGGAGCAGAGGACCCGGGGAGGGGAGCCGAGGACCCGAGGAGCGTGACAACATCATTGGTCATGTCCCCCTGGTAATTCCTGACTCTGGCAGTGAGCCCACGATAATTTCCACACATGTCAACTGATATAATTTGCAGACATGTGTGGCTAACAGGCAAGGGGAGATTAGAGATCAACTTGCGCCAGTTAAACCCTTATATCACACTGTCAAACTCTGACAATGCGATAAAAAAACACGGTGGTGGGGATCACACTGTTCCCTGCTGCCATTGGCAGCCTCATGACCGATCACAGGATGCTAATAAGTTACCATGACAGTGCGTGGTCAGATGATGATCCCTGATGCTGTCATGAGTTATTTCCTGTGAGAGCCGGCAGAGCGTCGCCACACATAGGAAAACAGCATTTTTCCGGATCAAACTGATGCAAAAGCATCGCTCTGATCAGGAAAAGTGATTGGACAGTGCAGTGATAAAGTCCCAAAGGGAAACTAGTAAAATAAATTTAAAAAGTTTAAAAAATAGAAAAAACCTAAAAGTTCAAATCACCCCCCTTTTGCCCCATTTAAAATAAGCCAATTCAAAAAAGTTAAGAAATACACATATTTGATATTACTGCATTCAGAAATACCTGATCTATCAAAACATAAAATCAAGAAATTTGATCAGTAAGTGGTGTTGCGATAAAAAAAATTTCAAACGCCAAAATTACGTTTTTTTTGCTAGACGAAACATTGCATTAAAATGCAATAACAGGCCATTAAAACATCACATCTACCCGAAGATGGTATAATTAAAAACAGCAGCTCAAGATGCAAAAAATAAGCTATTATTGAGCCACAGTTTCCAAAAAGTAAGAATGCTGGTAAATAGGCAAATCTTTTTTTGGGCAAACTCCTGAATTTTTTTCCACCACTTAGATAAAAGTAAAGTATACATGTTTGGTATATTCAAACTCATACCAACCTGAGGCATGATACTGACAATTCAGTTTTACCAAATAGTGAAGATGGTGAATAAAAAAAAGCAAAAACCCTTGTGGAATTTCACTTTTTTCACAAATGCTCTACTCCATCCTGCTTTCCAGTACACTATATTGTAAAATGAATAGTACCATTCAAAAGTATGATTCTTCCTGCAATAAAAATCCCCCATAGGTCAATATTGAAAAAATAGAAAAAAAAATATGGCTCTTGGAATAAGGGAATGAAAAAATTAAAATGGAAAATGTCCTGGGGATGAAGGGGTTAAAACTAAATCTCTCACCAGATTGCACAATGCAAATGCATGCATAATGAAAAATAACTCTTAAGGCTGGTGAAAGCACCCGCCCTCGTCAGTTGTGCGTCATGGGCAAATCGCTGCCCGTGGCGCACAACACCGCTAGGACCCATCACATGGAATTACCTGCCTAGCGACATCGCTGTGGCCGGCGAACCGCCTCCTTTCTAAGGGGGCAGATCGTGCAGCATCACAGTGATGTCACACGGCAGCCGTCCAATAGAAGGGAGGGGCGGAGAGCAGCCAAAAGAAAGTGACGCCCACCTCGTTACCGGAGGACGCAGGAAAAGTGTTGTTCCTCGTTCCTGGGGTGTCACATGCAGCGATGTGTGCTGCCTCAGGAATGTTGAACAACCTGCATCCAGCACCATCAACGATATTTGGGATTAGAACGACGTGTCAACGATCAACAATAAGGTGAGTAATTTTGATAGTTAGCGGTCGTTCGTACGTTTCACATGCACAAAGTTGCTAACGAGGCCGGATGAGCGTCAATAATTCCGTGACCCCAACGACATCTCGTTAGCAATGTCATTGCGTGTAAAGCACCCTTTAGTCTAGTTTACGCTGGTGTAGTTACAGTGACAGTCAGCAGTAACATTAAGGTATAATCTTCTCATTTAAATAGTTAAAATGACCCTTTGTGTGTCCAGTTAGAGCTGGATGTATACAATTTTAATTTTAATATTGGGCATGGAAACTTTCACAAACAATTATGCAGCTGTTTCGACATGGAAATTTTAAAGTAGGAATACCTGTCTCACCAAGTCTAATAAACATTTTTCTATAGTGATACAGTTTTATAGTGAAATGTTGTGACAGATCTGCTTTAAGTATTTTTAAAATAGATCATCTCTTATAAATGCAGTTTTAGGTGTTTTTTCTTCATGGTCTTATAAGTAATTTCTTATGGACTATACATATTTTATTAAACATTACTTACATTGCATTATTTGTTGCTGTGCTATGATTTTGCAATAACTCATGATGATGACCACACAGAGTACTGTCCTCATTGAGTTGTTGACGTTTGGAGCAACAAGGGAGTGTCACAAATAGAGATGCTATATCAAATGATTTTGAGAATAACCTCTGTACTGTTCTTACATACAATGTGAGTACTAATCAAGGTTGTACGTTCTCTCTTTGTATAGTGTTTTTTGGGTTATTAATTAAGATAGATTATTATATGGTCATCAAAATACATTTCATAACATTCTATTATGTTGGACTAACATTAGTCTACATACACAATATTACCAGTGAATGCATTTCCTTTTTAGTACAGCTTTCCACTATTGTATTACTAGTGATCAGTATTTTTATGCTTTACTGACATTAATGAAATATTTATCAGGTATGTCAGTCATTTAAAGTCAGTAGCATAGTCTTACCACTCATGCATTGCATGCAAAATAAGCATGGTTTTTATTCTCCCCTCGCTATTCCCCAGCCTTGCCACTCTGCTAATCCCTTCATTGGCTTCCCATCGTCCAACGACTCCAGTTCAAAACATTAACCATGACATACAAAGCCATCCACAGCCTGTCTCCTCCTTACATCTGTGACCTAGTCTCCCGGTACCTACCTGCACGCAACCTCAGATCCTCACAAGATCTCCTTCTTTACTCCTCTCTTATCTTCTCTTCCCACAATCGCATACAAGATTTCTCCCGTGCCTCCCCCATACTCTGGAATGCTCTACCTCAGCATATCAGACTCTCCCCTACCGTGGAAAGCTTCAAAAGGAACCTCAAGACCCACCTCTTCCAACAAGCCTACAACCTACCTCAGTCCAGTACACTTCAGGCCCTCAGTCCAGTACACCACTGCACAACCAGCTCTGTCCTCACCTATTGTACCAACACCCATTCCCTGTAAACTGTGAGCCCTCGTGGGCAGCGTCCTCTCTCCTCCTATACCAGTCTGTTTTGTACTGTTAATGATTGTTGTATGTATACCCTCTTTCACTTGTAAAGTGCCATGGAATAAATGGCGCTATAATAATAATTAATAATTATACTAATAATGCACCCCTTCATGACCGGACGATTTTGCGCTTTCCTTTTTTTTTCCGCCATTCTTCTTTCGAGAGACGTAACTTTTATATTTGTTAGTCAATCTGGTCATGTGAGGGCTCCTGTTTTGCAGAAGAAGCTGTACTTTTAAATTAAATAATAAATGTTACCATATAATGTACTGAAAAACGGCAAAAAATTTCCAAACCCGGAAAAATTGCAAAAAAAGTGCAATTGCACTATGGTTTATGGGATATTTTTTTCACCTTGTTCCCTATATGGTAAAACTAAAGTGTTTTTGTGATGCCCAACATTGGTGCAAGTTTGTAGACACCTAACATGTATAGGTTTACTTTTATCTGAAAAGTTAAAAAAAGTTTGTCCAAAAAAAGTGGTGTACCTTTTGCACCATTTTTTGCATCCCATAGCATTCTCATTTTTCAGAATTACTAGCTCAGTGACGACATTTTTTGCATCTCAAGCTGATGTTTTTAAAGGTAGAATTTTTGCTCCGATGCTACGTTTTGATCACCTGTTATTTAATTTTGCGCAAAAATGTGACCAAAAAACATAATTTTGGCATTTTCAACTTTTTTACGCTACCCCGTTTACTGGTTAGCTTAATTGATTTTATATTTTGATAGATTGGGCGTTTCTGAATGCGGCGATACCAAATTAATGTATATTTTTAAATTTTTTTATCCCTTTAATTTTCAATGGGGCAAAATGGGGTGATTTGAACTTTTAGTTTTTTTTATTTCTTTTAATTTTTAAAAACTTTTTTTAAACTTTTTTTATTTTACTACTACCCCTAGGGGACTATATGGATCAGCAGCTTGCTCGCTCATTCATTTCTCCTGCTCAGTGTAGCATTACTCAGACCAGAAGAAATTATCATCTCCTTTAAGCTGCAGTACTTGGCTGCTTCTTAAAGAACCTTAGTCTTGTGAGCTACAGGAGTCATCACATGACCCTGTGCTACCATGACAACCATCAGATCCACGTGATCACGTCACATGACGTCCGGTATTGGCCTGTGAGTACAGATCTACAGTGATCGCCGTTATTATGGCGCTGTCACGTCATGACAGCGCCATTTAAGTGATTAACAGGTACGGGTGGATAGTGATTCCATTATTACCTTCAAGGCACACATGTCAGCTGTACAAATCAGCTGACACGTGCGCGGATCCGTGCCTGCAGCCCACAGCACCAGGTGGGGATTAAGACTATCACCACCAGGACGTAACTTTACTGTCCACAGTCGTTAAGGGGTTAAGAGTAAAATTGCTTTTTAATTGAGCATGATAGCCATAATATCTTAAAATACAGGTAATATTTTCAACTCTAACAACAAAATAATAAAATTAAGGAGGAAATTGTTTTAAAAAAGAGCAAAACAATTAATATGGAGCATTATAATCTTAATGATAAGAAAAAAGTGTCAAAATATAATTGGCCCAATTCATCAAAACTTTTATGCCTGTATTCTGGTGTAAAAAGATTTGAAATGTTGCAAATTTTGGCACAACTTTAGGCTGTACTATAATACATATTAATTATTATTTATTAAAATGTATTTTCCTAGTGGTAGAAAATGCTGTTGAAGATATGGTATGTTAGAAAACATTTTATTCTGGAACTCACAGAAAGCAAGTTACACTACATTAGAGTTAGAGATTAAACAAAGCCTATTAATAATAGAAAAAAGGGAGTAGATAGATTTAAAAAAAATTAAACAAAAATATAGAAAAAGTATTATTATTAATTATATTAATGTTGATCAAGGGATCCGTCTACATAGAGTGTTAGAATATTCTTTCTGACAGTTTATGGCAGACTAGTTTATGACTTTTAAGGCTGCCCTCTTTTTAATCAATAGAAGTTTGAAAGAATAAAATGTTAAATATTATGAACTTTGTCTTCTTTTAACTTAATATGCAATTGATTATTAAAATATAAAGAGATTCTGAAGAGACAAAAACTATGAAAAGGCACTTTATGTCATTTCAGTTAAAGACATCATACATGCTTAAAATAATGAAGTTTTACACTGTCTAAAAAGGTAGATAAATTATAGAATAATTTGTAGGTATTTTATATTTCTAGCAAGTGTGCATTTTTTTACGTCTTTGAAGTGAAATTTACAGAATACTAAAAATGTGCCATATTTTAAAGAAAAAATGTTTGCATATGTGGTTATTAACTAACAAAAATGAGAGCCCATAAACTGTACATTGTACATCACTAAATTATCAAACTATAAAGGAAGTATCCTAAGGTCTAATTACACTTTAAGTTTAAGACATATGAATCTGCCGGTTGTGGAATGATTGACCAACCATTTAATGTTATAGAAGTTTTGTATTCTTGGAGAGATTAAGCATTCACAACCTATCTCCTTCCTACATCTGTGACCTAGTCTCCCGGTACTTACCTGCATGTAATTTTTGATCCTCGCAAGATCTCCTTCTCTACTCCCCTCTCATCTCTTCTTCCCACCATCACATCCAAGATTTCTCCCGTGCCTCCCCCATACTCTGGAATGCTCTGCCACAACACATCAGGCTCTCGCCTACCTTGTGACAAGCTTCAAAAGGAACCTGAAGGCCCACCTCTTCTGACAAGCATACAACCTGCCTTATCCCTCAGTCTGATACAGCGCCGCACAATCAGCTCTACCCTAACCTACTGTATCCTCACCTATCCCTTGTAGACTGTGAGCTCTCGTGGGCAGGGACCTCTATCCTCCTGAACCTGTTTATGAGTAGTGTACCTGTCCCTATTTTGTATACCCCTTTTTCATGTAAAGCGCCATGGAATAAAATAAATATAAAAATTAATAATAATAATAATTTATAAAATGTCTTTATTTGCTTTGAAATGTGTCACTTAGCACAAATAAATATACATAAAGTGTCAATTCTCTTCTAATGATAGTATACATTTTTATAGGTGCATATATCGGTAACATTTGTTTTGGTATACAAATAAAATACACAGCTGCTATCTAAGCAGGGTTGCGCCATGGCTTGTATTTCGATTAAAAGTTGCAAATTTATCTGCATGATTTACTGATTCACATAGCAATTCACAATTTGCTGTTCATTATAATGCATGTATTGGCCAACAATGTTCTTCGCATTCTGTTTGATTCACTAAAGTGAACAACAAATTTAATTTATGTATTATCTTGATGTATAAGGTTGCCTGACAGAAGCAGGAGAATGACAAATCATTACATTCTATTAAAATGTATTTGGCACCCCATCTGAGCACAATAAGATGTATGGGCATAAACCCTGATTCCAGTGATGTAACACTTGCTGGCCTGCTTGCTGCAGTTTTGGTAAAATCATAGTTTTACCTGCTGATCTACCAGTTCTCTGAGTGCTGAATTCTGTATAATCCCTCCCACATCACTGATGTCAGCTATTTGTGTTCACTGTACATAGACAGAAAGCTGCCAATCAATGGTTGAGGTGGTGTTAAACAGAAACCAAGAATATGGAGGACTACACGGAGGCAGGTTTACTAGTTCTGTATTGATAATCTCCTGCTGATAAAACTTTTATTTTATTAAAGCAAAGCAAGCAGTCTAGGGAACATTTATTGGTATCAGAGTCTCTGTCTCTATGTCAGGTTGCTCTATTATTACTTAGTGAAAAGTTGGTGACCGATTCTCTTTAATTATATTAGATAGCTGCCATTTTCACTTGACTAAGATTTGTAATGTTGTCATAGGCTGTCTTCATGTAAAATTCTTCTTTGTTTTATTTTTATGAAATAAATTAAGAAATAATTAATTAGGCAAAACTTCCAGCGGCCCTAAATCATGTTATCATTATTATTATTATTATTGTTCTTATTAAAAAGAGCATAGCCATGTAAATAGTTTTATAACTGTACATGGATTAAATATAAAAAAAAATAAATGATGAATAATTTTATAATCAAGAAGCGCACATACTGGAAAATGAAGCTCTTTTTACCAAACATTAATGACAAATTAAGTGTCAAGTTGCTGGATGTCAAAATGTGCTATTTTGGACTTCTGCATAAACCACCATAAGAGCATTCAAAATATTGTCTTTACCATTGTCACTCTAAAGTGACAGACTTTAATCTACATTTACATGATTTTGACAAGCTTCTAATTTCTTTACAAGAGGCATACCACATCAAGCTGTCAAAGTCCCTACAGACTGAGTTATCATAAGTACACATTAGTGAAATGCAGAAGAAGTTAACCTATATTGTAGAATTGAACATCATCTGTCTGGAAAGATATTGTAAGACTAAGCTCACCTTCACTTTGCATCAAGACACAATGTTCATGAGCACACCAGTTTATGTGTCATGTATAATAAATAAATATATCCAAATAACGAGGCCGCACATCTAATAAGCTAAAAAAAGTTTAAGCATTCTGTATGTATAGAGTATTGCATAAAACCAGTATGAGCTGCTATCTTTTTAGAATTACCATATATATTTTAACTATTAAGAAACAGTACAAATATATATATATATATATATATATATATATATATATGTATATATATATGTATATATATATATATGTATATATACAGTGTGTGTATGTATATATATATATATATATATATATATATATATATATATACAGTGTGTGTATGTATATATATACTGTATATAAAATAAAAAAAAATTACCTTCTCACCCCCTGTGGGTGGTTAATTGTCCTTCCTCATTCTCGGGTCCTCTACCAGAGGCCTGGGAGTTTGAGGGTTCTGCGCAGGATCTTAGTTGTTCCCAGCACTGCACTTTTCTGGACAGAAAGCTCTGATGTTGCTCCTGGAATCTGTTGCAGCCATTTTTCCAACTTAGGGGTCACTGCTACAAGTGCTCCTATCACCACTAGAATCACTGTTACCTTCACCTTCCACATCTTCTCCAGGTGTTCTTTAAGGCCCTGGTATTTCTCTAGCTTCTCATATTCCTTCTTCGGATCTTACTGTCATTAGGCACTGCCACATCTATTATCATTGCTGTCTTCTGATCCTTGTCTACTATCACGATATCTGGTTGGTTAGCTACCACTTGCTTATCCGTCTGGATCTTGAAGTCCCACAGGATTTTAGCCCTTTCATTATCCACCACTCTTTCTGGGCTCTCCCACCTGGATGTAGGGGGACTTAGCCCATATGCTGTACAGATATTTCTGTATACAATTCCGCTACTTGGTTGTGGCATGTTGTATTTTGTATGGTGGCTGGTATAGTGTAGTGGTTAAGTGCATTGCCTCCAACATGTAAGACTGGGGTTCAAATCTGAACCCTGCCATGTGGAAAAATAAATATATAAATAAATAAATTACCATATACCTTGGGAAAAAGCCTCCTAACACTATAATACCTACCTTCCGGTGGCTGTTGTAGCATAGTGGTTAAGTGCACATCCACCAGTATACCAGTAGGGGTCCTTAGGTAAGACTCCTAACACTATAATGCCTACCTCAATAAACATGAGAGTGTCACAAAAAAAGAGAGCCATGTTGGCTCAGATTAACAAGGTCCACATCAGATGTTGAGGAACCAGGCCAACCTGATGATAAATGGGCTACTGCAACAAACCATACATGGACAAGGCAAGAGAACCTGGATCTGAGATGTATATATATATATATTATTACAAAAAGACAGCTGCACATCCGTGAGTGCAAAAAATATTTAAAAATTAAATGCTAACTCAGAATTCTACATTCTATTATACATTTTTACATTAGCTCTCTCAATCTAGCTTCTCAAGCTTGAGTGCAGGCGCAATAAGACAGCTTAATGAGGCAACACAACGTATAGGCTGAAAAAAGTATGTAGATAGATTCCACCACTCTTCTAGGTTTCACATTTGTTTGTGGTGTCTTTCTTGAGATTGGTACCCTTGGAAAAGTTTTCCACTCAACTAGGCTGTGATAATATCTTATTCAAATAATATGTATACGGTATTTTGAAAAAGTTTTGCAAAGTTAGTATGATTTAAAATAAAATATGTTTTAGAATAAAATAAAATTGGCAATAGCTTATTTTATTATTTAACAAAATTCAAAGTAAATGAGCAAAAGAAAAATCTAAATCCAATAAACCTTTGACGTGACGAGCCTTTTTCTTTAAAACAGCATTAAGTCATCATAGTTTTTTAGATATACTTGCACACAATTTGTAAAGGATCTTGACAGGAAGATTTTTCCAAACATCTGGCAGAACCTACCACTGATCTGTGGATAAAGTCTTAAGAATATCATTCTGTCTCTTAATATCAGACAGTGATGTTAGGACCAGGATTCTGTGGGAGGAATATCATCTTTTCAAGGACTCCTTGCTCTTCTTTAGTCTGGAGATAGTTTTACATTAGTTGTATGCTTGGTCTTGATTAGAGATGAGCGAACCGGTCCCGGTTCGGCTCGAGGCGGTTCGCCGAACGGGGGGTCTGGCTCGAGTTCGGCTCGTCGAACGTTCGACGAACCGAACTCGAGCCCATAGGAAACAATGGCAGGCAATCACAAACACAGTAAAACACCTAGAAAACACCCTCAAAGGTGTCCAAAAGGTGACAAACAACTCACAACACAACACAAACACATGGGAAAGTGACAAGGACATGTACTCATGCGAAAACAAAACAGCTGGACAAGGAAAAAGAGGAGGACACACAGATATAGGCATGGCACGCCCTTCTAAAGTCATGTAAAACACCGCAAGGTGACTCCAAGCGGAGTCTCCCTTTTTTCCAAAAATTGGGCCCCACACACCCACCCCTTCAGTGGCAGCAGTTGTGCCCCAGTTGTACACTTCACAGCTAGATTTGCATCAAGCACATTCAAAAATACGCCATTCTTATCCGTCCCCAGGATGACACCGGGGTAGGTAGCAAAGTCTTTCCTGATCCCAGCTCTGTTCATCTTGGCTTCTTTTAAAAACACAGCAAGCAAGGGTTACTCCAAGCAGAGTCTCCCTTTTTTCCAAAAATTGGGCCACACAGACACCCACCCCATCAGTGGCAGCACTTGGGCCCTAGTTGCAAACAGGATGTTTTGATTTGCATCAAGCACATTCCAAATCCACAAGCATTTACTCTCCCCAGGATGACACAGGGGTAGTAAATTCCTTCTGGATCCATGACTTGTTCATTTTGATGAACGTCAGTCTGTCCACATTGTCACTGGACAGACGCGTGCGCTTATCTGTCAGCACACACCCAGCAGCACTGAATACACGTTCAGAGACAACGCTGGCAGCTGGACACGACAAAATCTCCAAGGCGTAAGTTGCGAGCTCTGGCCATTTTTGTAGGTTTGAAGCCCAAAAGGAGCAAGGCTCCAGTTGCACAGTCATGGCATCGATGTTCATTTGGAGATACTCCTGTATCATCCTCTCCAGCCGTTGACTATGTGTCAGACTTGTTGTCTCTGGTGGCCTTGCAAAAGAGGGTCTAAAAAAATTATGAAAAGATTCCATAAAATTGCTGTTACCGGCACCAGAAAAGGTCCTACTGGTACGGGTAGACTGTTGAAGATGACGAGACCGTCCCATGTTTGTCAAGTTACAACTGGGAGATTCACTCCCTGCACCTGCACGGTTGTTTGGTGGAAAAGCCGAGCTAAGATCTAGTAACAGCTTCTGCTGATACTCCTGCATACGTGCGTCCCTTTCTATGGCTGGAATTATGTCACAAAATTTGGACTTGTACCGGGGATCTAATAGTGTGGCAATCCAGTAGTCATCATCACTTCTAATTTTGACAATACGACTGTCATGTTGGAGGTAGTGCAACAAAAAGGCACTCATGTGTCTTGCGCAGCCATGCGGACCAAGTCCATGCTGTGTTTGTGGCATAGAGGTGCTACCCGTTCTTTCTTCCTCTGACATCTGACCCCAACCTCTTTCAACTGAAATTTGACCAAGGTCTCCCTCATCCGCTGAGTCTTCCATGTCCATGGACAGTTCGTCCTCCATTTCTTCATGTTCTCCTGCACCTTGCTCAACATTTCGCCTGCTACTATGCGCCCTTGTCGATCCCTGTCCCCCATGGTCCCATGCCTGCTGCGTTGGTGATGATGAACGTCTGGACCTTCGTGATGTTGTTGTCCCTTGCGCATATGAATCCTCCTGTAGTTCCTCCCCTTCATGTTGTCCCACCCCCTGACTCCGAATAGTGTTTAGCGTGTGCTCCAGCATGTAAATGACTGGAATCGTCATGCTGATAATGGCATTGTCAGAGCTAAACATATTCGTCGCCATGTCGAAACTGTGCAGAAGGGTGCATAGGTCCTTGATCTGAGACCACTCCATCAGGGTGATCTGCCCCACCTCTGCATCTCGTTGGCCCAGGCTATACGTCATGACGTATTGCACCAGGGCTCTGCGGTGCTGCCACAGTCGCTGTAACATGTGGAGAGTTGAATTCCAGCGTGTCGCCACATCGCATTTCAGGCGATGAACCGGCAGGCCGAAAGACTTCTGGAGCGATGCAAGTCGCTCTGCTGCGGCGCTTGAACGGCGGAAGTGAGCTGACAGTTTTCGTGCCCTGTTCAGAAGGCCATCTAGGCCGGGATAGTGTGTTAAAAATTGCTGCACGACAAGGTTCAACACGTGAGCCATACAAGGTACGTGTGTCACCTTGCCCAGGCGAAGTGCCGCACCCAGGTTTGCAGCATTGTCGCACACGGCCTTACCAGGCTGCAGTTTGAGTGGAGACAACCATTTATTAAACTCGGACCGCAAAGCTGACCACAACTCCTCAGCTGTGTGACTCTTATTACCAAGACATGTCAAGCTAAAGACCGCCTGATGCCGTTGCGCTCTGCTGCCAGCATAGTAATGAGGGGTGCGTGATTCCTTCTGCGCAGTGAGAACGCTGGTGGCCTGACCAGGCAGGCTTGGGGCGGAGGTGGAGGACCCAGATGAGGTGGAGGATGCAGAAGCAGTGGCGGAACTTGGACAGACAGAGGATTGACACACAAGTCGTGGGGACGGCAAGACTTGTGCAGCAGACCCTTCACCATCTATCACCATAGTTACCCAGTGCCCAGTCAGCGACATGTAACGTCCCTGTCCATGCTTACTGGTCCAAGTATCGGTGGTGAAATGCACCCGTTCACACACAGAGTTTCTCAAGGAAGCGGTGATGTTGTGTGCGACATGCTGGTGTAGCGCGGGCACACCTTTCTTAGAGAAGTAGTGGCGACTAGGCATCTGGTACTGGGGCACAGCGACAGACATAAGGTCTCTAAAATCCTGTGTGTCCACTAGGCGGAAAGGCAGCATTTCGGTAGCCAACAGCTTACAGAGGGATAGAGTCAACCTCTTAGCTTTGTCATGGGTCGGAGGAAGTGGCCTTTTATTTGACCACATCTGAGGGACAGAGATCTGGCTGCTGTGTGTAGACGGTGTTGAGTAGGGTGTCCCTTGAAAAATGCAGGTTTGTGAGGAAAGTGCAGGCGGAGACATGATGTTGCCTTCATCCAACGTTGGTGCTATCGATGTCTGAGAGAGCTGTACACACTCACTTGTTTCCCCTTCCAAACCAACTGACGACCTTACAAGCAAACTGCCTGTTGCGGTTACAGTGGTGGAAGTTTTGCGTGGAAAAACAGGTGTGGCAGCTGTCCCCACAGTCCTAGAAGATGAAGAGCGCGCGGATGCAGTGGAAGGGGCGGGCGGTGGATGGTTCGCTCCACTAGGCCGCATTGCAGCACGGTGAGCTTCCCACCGGGACTTATGATATTTAGTCATGTGACGATTCATGGAAGAAGTTGTCAAACTGCTGAGGTTTTGACCTCTACTAACAGAATCATGACAAATGTTACATATCACATGAGTTGGGCGATCTTTTTCGATGTGAAAAAAGGACCAGGCTAGGCAAGGCTTAGAGGCCATGCGACCTGTTGATCCACCCCGAATAATGCTCATAGGCAGAGTGGTGGCTGAGGATGCAGTTGTAGACGTGCTACCAGTGCTCCGACTCTGTCCAGGAAGGCGCAAGGTAACTTCGTCGTCGGTTGCATCCTCCTCCACCGCCTCTGTTGACCTCCTCGAGTGCCTGACTGGGGGTTGACAGTAGGTGGGATCTAGAACGTCATCATCAATTGTTGTGTTTGCACTCCCCTCCCCCTCAGACCGAGCCTCTTCTTGCCCTGACGGAATATTTAAGTTGTCATCCCAATCGGGTATCTGCGTCTCATCTTCATCAGTATGTTCCTCATTGTCTATAACCACAGGTGTTACAGTTTGTGACAAAGGGTCAACATTATGCTCAGAAACTTGGTCCTCACGGCCTGAATCTGAGTCACAAAGGTTCTGGGCATCACTGCAGACCATTTCCTGTTCTGTACTCACTGTAGCTTGGGAGCAGACCTCTGATTCCCAGGCTATAGTGTGACTGAACAGCTCTGCAGACTCAGCCATCTCAGTTCCACCATACTGTGCAGGGCTGATGGAGACTTCAGAGCTGGGAGAAAGCAAGTTTGATTGGGATGACAACTCAGAGGACTGGTGTTTTTTGGATGCGGTACTTGAAGTGGCAGAGAGGGCACTTGTTGGACCACTTGAGATCCATTCAAGCATTTTCCTTTTTTGCCCATCATAATCCTTTGTTCCTGTTGTTCGTGTCCGTAACAAAGGGAGCACATCGGATTGTCCACGGTAAGTAGTAGACATCTTACTTTTGCTGGTAGATGGTCTATCTTCAGCAGATGATAATGGAGCTTTGCCACCTTCCCCACGGACAAAACCTTTTTTGCCTTTTCCACCACGCCTCTTCCCCTTTCCACCAGCATCTGTCATTTTGCCACTCATGTTGATTGCGACAAGATTGTGGACTGAAAATGTGGTAGTAAAAATTGAGAGGTGGTGAAGATTGCAGTGGTGGTCTAGCTTTATTAACAGCAGAATAATAAAGAATAAATATCCCTGACAATGCAACTTAGTTATAATTAGTTGGAGTGTGCAACGCAGGCAGACGTGCTGCAAATGTCTTTGCACTAGTGGGACTATAGCAAAGTCCAATAGCCACGTATAGGATGCCACTAGGTACACTGAGTGTTTGCTAGTATAATGGCTTGGTTAGAATGAGTTGTAGTGTGCAACGCAGGCAGACGCGCTCTGCAAATGTCTTTGCACTAGTGGGACTATAGCAAAGTCCAATAGCCACGTATAGGATGCCACTAGGTACACTGAGTGTTTGCTAGTATAATGGCTTAGTTATAATTAGTTGGAGTGTGCAACGCAGGCAGATGCGCTCTGCAAATGTCTTGGCACTAGTGGGACTATAGCAAAGTCCAATAGCCACGTATAGGATGCCACTAGGTACACTGAGTGTTTGCTAGTATAATGGCTTGGTTAGAATGAGTTGTAGTGTGCAACGCAGGCAGACGCGCTCTGCAAATGTCTTTGCACTA
This sequence comes from Anomaloglossus baeobatrachus, assembly GCF_048569485.1. Classification (NCBI taxonomy): domain Eukaryota; kingdom Metazoa; phylum Chordata; class Amphibia; order Anura; family Aromobatidae; genus Anomaloglossus; species Anomaloglossus baeobatrachus. The sequence continues at coordinate 275,334,440 of NC_134358.1, forward strand.
GTGGGACTATAGCAAAGTCCAATAGCCACGTATAGGATGCCACTAGGTACACTGAGTGTTTGCTAGTATAATGGCTTGGTTAGAATGAGTTGTAGTGTGCAACGCAGGCAGACGCGCTCTGCAAATGTCTTTGCACTAGTGGGACTATAGCAAAGTCCAATAGCCACGTATAGGATGCCACTAGGTACACTGAGTGTTTGCTAGTATAATGGCTTAGTTATAATTAGTTGGAGTGTGCAACGCAGGCAGATGCGCTCTGCAAATGTCTTGGCACTAGTGGGACTATAGCAAAGTCCAATAGCCACGTATAGGATGCCACTAGGTACACTGAGTGTTTGCTAGTATAATGGCTTAGTTATAATTAGTTGGAGTGTGCAACGCAGGCAGATGCGCTCTGCAAATGTCTTGGCACTAGTGGGACTATAGCAAAGTCCAATAGCCACGTATAGGATGCCACTAGGTACACTGAGTGTTTGCTAGTATAATGGCTTGGTTAGAATGAGTTGTAGTGTGCAACGCAGGCAGACGCGCTCTGCAAATGTCTTTGCACTAGTGGGACTATAGCAAAGTCCAATAGCCACGTATAGGATGCCACTAGGTACACTGAGTGTTTGCTAGTATAATGGCTTGGTTAGAATGAGTTGTAGTGTGCAACGCAGGCAGACGCGCTCTGCAAATGTCTTTGCACTAGTGGGACTATAGCAAAGTCCAATAGCCACGTATAGGATGCCACTAGGTACACTGAGTGTTTGCTAGTATAATGGCTTGGTTAGAATGAGTTGTAGTGTGCAACGCAGGCAGACGCGCTCTGCAAATGTCTTTGCACTAGTGGGACTATAGCAAAGTCCAATAGCCACGTATAGGATGCCACTAGGTACACTGAGTGTTTGCTAGTATAATGGCTTGGTTAGAATGAGTTGTACTGTGCAACGCAGGCAGACGCGCTCTGCAAATGTCTTTGCACTAGTGGGACTATAGCAAAGTCCAATAGCCACGTATAGGATGCCACTAGGTACACTGAGTGTTTGCTAGTATAATGGCTTGGTTAGAATGAGTTGTAGTGTGCAACGCAGGCAGACGCGCTCTGCAAATGTCTTTGCACTAGTGGGACTATAGCAAAGTCCAATAGCCACGTATAGGATGCCACTAGGTACACTGAGTGTTTGCTAGTATAATGGCTTGGTTAGAATGAGTTGTAGTGTGCAACGCAGGCAGACGCGCTCTGCAAATGTCTTTGCACTAGTGGGACTATAGCAAAGTCCAATAGCCACGTATAGGATGCCACTAGGTACACTGAGTGTTTGCTAGTATAATGGCTTGGTTAGAATGAGTTGTACTGTGCAACGCAGGCAGACGCGCTCTGCAAATGTCTTTGCACTAGTGGGACTATAGCAAAGTCCAATAGCCACGTATAGGATGCCACTAGGTACACTGAGTGTTTGCTAGTATAATGGCTTGGTTAGAATGAGTTGTAGTGTGCAACGCAGGCAGACGCGCTCTGCAAATGTCTTTGCACTAGTGGGACTATAGCAAAGTCCAATAGCCACGTATAGGATGCCACTAGGTACACTGAGTGTTTGCTAGTATAATGGCTTGGTTAGAATGAGTTGTAGTGTGCAACGCAGGCAGACGCGCTCTGCAAATGTCTTTGCACTAGTGGGACTATAGCAAAGTCCAATAGCCACGTATAGGATGCCACTAGGTACACTGAGTGTTTGCTAGTATAATGGCTTAGTTATAATTAGTTGGAGTGTGCAACGCAGGCAGATGCGCTCTGCAAATGTCTTGGCACTAGTGGGACTATAGCAAAGTCCAATAGCCACGTATAGGATGCCACTAGGTACACTGAGTGTTTGCTAGTATAATGGCTTAGTTATAATTAGTTGGAGTGTGCAACGCAGGCAGATGCGCTCTGCAAATGTCTTGGCACTAGTGGGACTATAGCAAAGTCCAATAGCCACGTATAGGATGCCACTAGGTACACTGAGTGTTTGCTAGTATAATGGCTTGGTTAGAATGAGTTGTAGTGTGCAACGCAGGCAGACGCGCTCTGCAAATGTCTTTGCACTAGTGGGACTATAGCAAAGTCCAATAGCCACGTATAGGATGCCACTAGGTACACTGAGTGTTTGCTAGTATAATGGCTTGGTTAGAATGAGTTGTAGTGTGCAACGCAGGCAGACGCGCTCTGCAAATGTCTTTGCACTAGTGGGACTATAGCAAAGTCCAATAGCCACGTATAGGATGCCACTAGGTACACTGAGTGTTTGCTAGTATAATGGCTTGGTTAGAATGAGTTGTAGTGTGCAACGCAGGCAGACGCGCTCTGCAAATGTCTTTGCACTAGTGGGACTATAGCAAAGTCCAATAGCCACGTATAGGATGCCACTAGGTACACTGAGTGTTTGCTAGTATAATGGCTTGGTTAGAATGAGTTGTACTGTGCAACGCAGGCAGACGCGCTCTGCAAATGTCTTTGCACTAGTGGGACTATAGCAAAGTCCAATAGCCACGTATAGGATGCCACTAGGTACACTGAGTGTTTGCTAGTATAATGGCTTGGTTAGAATGAGTTGTAGTGTGCAACGCAGGCAGACGCGCTCTGCAAATGTCTTTGCACTAGTGGGACTATAGCAAAGTCCAATAGCCACGTATAGGATGCCACTAGGTACACTGAGTGTTTGCTAGTATAATGGCTTGGTTAGAATGAGTTGTAGTGTGCAACGCAGGCAGACGCGCTCTGCAAATGTCTTTGCACTAGTGGGACTATAGCAAAGTCCAATAGCCACGTATAGGATGCCACTAGGTACACTGAGTGTTTGCTAGTATAATGGCTTGGTTAGAATGAGTTGTAGTGTGCAACGCAGGCAGACGCGCTCTGCAAATGTCTTTGCACTAGTGGGACTATAGCAAAGTCCAATAGCCACGTATAGGATGCCACTAGGTACACTGAGTGTTTGCTAGTATAATGGCTTGGTTAGAATGAGTTGTAGTGTGCAACGCAGGCAGACGCGCTCTGCAAATGTCTTTGCACTAGTGGGACTATAGCAAAGTCCAATAGCCACGTATAGGATGCCACTAGGTACACTGAGTGTTTGCTAGTATAATGGCTTAGTTATAATTAGTTGGAGTGTGCAACGCAGGCAGATGCGCTCTGCAAATGTCTTGGCACTAGTGGGACTATAGCAAAGTCCAATAGCCACGTATAGGATGCCACTAGGTACACTGAGTGTTTGCTAGTATAATGGCTTAGTTATAATTAGTTGGAGTGTGCAACGCAGGCAGATGCGCTCTGCAAATGTCTTGGCACTAGTGGGACTATAGCAAAGTCCAATAGCCACGTATAGGATGCCACTAGGTACACTGAGTGTTTGCTAGTATAATGGCTTGGTTAGAATGAGTTGTAGTGTGCAACGCAGGCAGACGCGCTCTGCAAATGTCTTTGCACTAGTGGGACTATAGCAAAGTCCAATAGCCACGTATAGGATGCCACTAGGTACACTGAGTGTTTGCTAGTATAATGGCTTGGTTAGAATGAGTTGTAGTGTGCAACGCAGGCAGACGCGCTCTGCAAATGTCTTTGCACTAGTGGGACTATAGCAAAGTCCAATAGCCACGTATAGGATGCCACTAGGTACACTGAGTGTTTGCTAGTATAATGGCTTGGTTAGAATGAGTTGTAGTGTGCAACGCAGGCAGACGCGCTCTGCAAATGTCTTTGCACTAGTGGGACTATAGCAAAGTCCAATAGCCACGTATAGGATGCCACTAGGTACACTGAGTGTTTGCTAGTATAATGGCTTGGTTAGAATGAGTTGTACTGTGCAACGCAGGCAGACGCGCTCTGCAAATGTCTTTGCACTAGTGGGACTATAGCAAAGTCCAATAGCCACGTATAGGATGCCACTAGGTACACTGAGTGTTTGCTAGTATAATGGCTTGGTTAGAATGAGTTGTAGTGTGCAACGCAGGCAGACGCGCTCTGCAAATGTCTTTGCACTAGTGGGACTATAGCAAAGTCCAATAGCCACGTATAGGATGCCACTAGGTACACTGAGTGTTTGCTAGTATAATGGCTTGGTTAGAATGAGTTGTAGTGTGCAACGCAGGCAGACGCGCTCTGCAAATGTCTTTGCACTAGTGGGACTATAGCAAAGTCCAATAGCCACGTATAGGATGCCACTAGGTACACTGAGTGTTTGCTAGTATAATGGCTTGGTTAGAATGAGTTGTACTGTGCAACGCAGGCAGACGCGCTCTGCAAATGTCTTTGCACTAGTGGGACTATAGCAAAGTCCAATAGCCACGTATAGGATGCCACTAGGTACACTGAGTGTTTGCTAGTATAATGGCTTGGTTAGAATGAGTTGTAGTGTGCAACGCAGGCAGACGCGCTCTGCAAATGTCTTTGCACTAGTGGGACTATAGCAAAGTCCAATAGCCACGTATAGGATGCCACTAGGTACACTGAGTGTTTGCTAGTATAATGGCTTGGTTAGAATGAGTTGTAGTGTGCAACGCAGGCAGACGCGCTCTGCAAATGTCTTTGCACTAGTGGGACTATAGCAAAGTCCAATAGCCACGTATAGGATGCCACTAGGTACACTGAGTGTTTGCTAGTATAATGGCTTGGTTAGAATGAGTTGTAGTGTGCAACGCAGGCAGACGCGCTCTGCAAATGTCTTTGCACTAGTGGGACTATAGCAAAGTCCAATAGCCACGTATAGGATGCCACTAGGTACACTGAGTGTTTGCTAGTATAATGGCTTGGTTAGAATGAGTTGTAGTGTGCAACGCAGGCAGACGCGCTCTGCAAATGTCTTTGCACTAGTGGGACTATAGCAAAGTCCAATAGCCACGTATAGGATGCCACTAGGTACACTGAGTGTTTGCTAGTATAATGGCTTGGTTAGAATGAGTTGTAGTGTGCAATGCAGGCAGACGCGCTCTGCAAATGTCTTTGCACTAGTGGGACTATAGCAAAGTCCAATAGCCACGTATAGGATGCCACTAGGTACACTGAGTGTTTGCTAGTATAATGGCTTAGTTATCAGTTGGAGTGTGCAGAGGACAAGAGGGTACAGTGGCAGGATTGTGGTGCTCTGGGTAGAGGAATGGAAGACTGCCTTTCTATTCCCTCCTAATGGTGAAATGCAGGTAGGAAATCCCTGACCTGGGCTACACAGACGCTGTTGCTGTTTGCAGGACCTGTCACCTATGGCTCTCTGACCCTGCCGGTTGGAGCCCTTAAAAGGACTGCTATAAAGTGCTCTCCCTAAGCTGTCTAACGCTGTGTATGCAGCGCATACAGCTGTATCGGCTATAGGACTCAGGAAGACGGAGCTGCGACAGTGATGTCTGACACCAAAGACGCAGAAGGCAGATAATGGCGTCCGTGAAGAAAATGTCCGGTTTTATAATGCAGGGACATGTGACATGCAGATCCTATCACACATGCCGTTGCTTCTCTGGCTCAAAGTCCACTTAGCTGTGTGTGTGTCTGGGATTGGCTGACATGCTGGCCCGCCCCACAAGACGCGCGCACTTAGGGAAGGAAGACAAGAAAAAAAAAAAAAAAAAAATGGCGATCGCCATTATAGAAACAGCAGTGATCTGAAGGCGCTGTTCACGCACACTATACACTGAAATGTGATAATAGTTTGATTCACAGAGTGACTTACACTATTACAGCAGAAACCAAGCTATGATTTAGCTGTTTTTTGGCTGCTAGAACCGTTCTCGAACGTTTCTAGAACTACCGAGCTTTTGCAAAAAGCTCGAGTTCTAGTTCGATCTAGAACATGCCCCAAAATCACTCGAGCCGCGAACTGGAGAACCACGAACCACGAACCGCGCTCAACTCTAGTCTTGATGTCCTGCTGCAAAATATATTTTGACCTATCAGATGCCTGATAGTATGATTTTGAAAGCAAAGGGTAATCATGATAACTACTGACTTATCTAAAATTTCTCTTTAATTAGTTCTCTTTGCATTTTAAGTTTTGATAAATGATCAAAATAAACTATTAAAGTTTATATTTGTAAAGCATTATAATTTTGCATTTTTTGTAGCATATTGCTGCATATATGTATGAATTCAAATACTTAATCCTTGCTTGCCCGCTAGATAAATATACAGTGCGTGTATAAACAATTTATGGACAAAACTATTGGGGCACAACTCTTAATTATAGGATTCAAAATATTCATTTACTCCGTTTTCCACAGGTGCATAAATCCAACAACTAGCCATGGAGTCTGCCTTTACAAACATTTGTTAAATAATTGTTAACTTTTAAGAACTTACTGAGTTCAACCATGGTACTGTAATCAGATGATGCCACCAATGCAACAAGAATATGAAATTTCCTCCCTCTTAAATATTCTATGATCCACTGCTACTGATTTTATGGGAAAGTAAAAGTATTTAGGACGCACCAAAATTCCACCATGATTTGGTAGATAGTAGTGGTGAGCAAGCAGTAACATGCTTAGGTGCTTGGTACTCGAAACAAGCAGGTCATATACTTGGACGGGCTCGACTTGAGTACTAAGCATAATGGTGGTCATTAGGAAACTCAAGAAATTTTATAGAAGATTTTCCAGAAAAATGCTTGAGATTCACAGTTACATCTATTATACTCAAAACTCAAGTTGAGTACGTCTGAGTGTCTGAAATGCTTTTTTCAAGTAACAAGCACCCGAGCATGTTAATGCTCACTCATCAAGTCTACTGCATTATGCTGTATAGTGCATAAAAGTAGTGATGAGCGAGCATTACCATGCTTGAGTGCTTGATACTCCAAGTGAGTAGGTTTGACACTAGGATGGGCTCAACTCGAGTACTGAGCATAATGGAAGTCAATGGGAAGCTTGATCATTTTTCCTGAAGTTTTTCCAGAAAAATGCAAGAGTTTCCCATTGACTTCTATTATACTCAATACTCAAATTGAGCCCATCCGAGCATCATAACGGCTCGTTTTGAATACTGAGGACCCAAGCATGATTGTGCTTGTTTATCACTACATAAAAGTTTATAACGCACTGTTGACTCAATAACTAAAAAATAGAAAAACTATCTGTAGACTCAGTAAATGAAGAGGTCAAGATGTCATCTGACATTAACATGAACAGAAAAACTTCACCAGGATTTTCATGCCAGGGGTTTACATGGGTAAGCAGCTACATTCAAGTCTTACGTAATAAAGCACAATTGTAATTGTAATAGCCTAGTGGAAAAGAACAGTATAAATGTGTTCTGTGGAGTAATGAACCATCTGGTAGTTTGATGGCTAGCATCTGGATATAGCCAATGAATATTACCACCCTAACTGGTTTTTGCCAACTGAAAAGTTTGGTGGGATAATGTTTTTATTTAGAGATTTGCATTGCCAATTTTAGCTCTAGTGAGGATGAAATCTTAATTAGTGATTAGCCAACCCAGATATTTGGGTGTGCCAAACCAGCACGGGAAAATAAATTGGGATGAGCGAGCGAATGTGAAGCCAAACTTAACTCCGAACAATGAACCCCATATAAGTCAATGGGGACAAAATAGTTGGGACCATAAAATGGCTGTAAACAGCTGTAATAAGTTCTAAGGGACTATGGTAGAAGGTAAATGGTAGTAAGAGCAGGATAATTATACATACCTTATCTCCTGGTGTTTCTCGGAGGGTCACACTGTATTCAGACTCTCTTCTGGGTACATGAATATTCACTGCTTTCCCCAGCCACCCTCTGTGCCAGTGTCTATGATTGATTGCAGATATTTCAGCACCAAATTTGTATCTCCTGGCAGACAACCGTACCAAAACGGCATCAAAATCAATTTTGAGCAGGTTTTTTGCCAATAGATGGAGATTTTGTGCTGGAATTTGAAGTCCAAATTCTAGCACCAAATCTGCATCTCCTGGCAAAAAGTTGCATCAATACCGCATCAATACCAAATCACGTTTTGAAGCAAATGTTTGCCAGATAATGCAGATTTGGTGCAGGATTTTGATATATCAATTTCAGCACCAAATCTCCATCTCTTGGCCTAAAAAGCAGGGTTTTCTGCCAGAAGATACAGGTCTGATTGAAATCAGTTCAGCTGAGGTCATGTCACTAAGTTCAATCAGTTTACCTGAGGTGAGTTTACCTGCAGTCACAGGTGGGATAGCATGGGAACCTTTAGCTGTGACCGCACATAAACTCAGTGATGTAATTGCTCAGAGCTAAGGCTCAGTCAGTCTCTGCCTACAGCAGCAGTAAGCGGTCATGTTCTGTGCCTCCACACTGCGACTTCAGGATGTAGCAGGGTTGAGATTGTCATGGGACCTCATGTGTATTACATTGGACCTGGGTATTTTGGGGATTAATAAATTGAAGAAAGTAGGATTTTTTTGTATTTAATTTCAAATAAAGGATTTTTTCTATGTTTATTTCTTTTCACTTCCAGGATTTGTAATGGGGGTCTCATAGATACCTCCCAGCACTTACCTAGGGCCTAGCGGCAACTGTGAGCTGTCATTAACCTCTTGTATTACCTTGATTGCCACCACATCAGTGCTGTCATGATGAGCTGGGTAAAGTGCCGAGATTGTTGCATCTAATGGATGCTATTTTTAGTATAAGTAGGGCCCGATACCTAAGGGCCTCCCAATTCCGATAATAAAAGCCACCAGCTGTCGGCTTTATCTTGCTTGGGTATCTAAATTGTGGGTGACTGGACACCATTTTTAAAATATTTTATTTAAATAATTTAAATAATAAAAAAAAGCCCCATGGAGACCCTCATATTTTGATACACAGCCAGGATATTGCGCACAGCTTGGGGCTGCATCCGGTAGCCATATGCTTTAATAGCACTTGATATCTATATACAGGCCACCCTACATCACTTTTTTAATTTATTTTTACGCTTTACTTGGCCAGTCTGATGGCAGCTAATCACAGACGCTGTCACAGACTGCGGGCGAAGAAAGCAATAATATGCATGAGGGATAATGAGTGGGCCTGGATACAGTGTTACAGCCACACCCCAAAACTGATAAGTGTGCCCTGCTTTAACCGTTTTCCTTACTTTTTTATACAATGTTTTCCTTGGCCAATGACAGCTATGCCAATACTTGCCATGCCTGCAATGACTCAGGAAGTGCCAACAGTCTAAAAACGTGATGATTGACTGCTCTGAAACCTTTCAACAAGCTTTTTTCAGGGGACCAACCCAAACAGGATCCAGATGTACAGTTACAATGCGTACGGTACGGATACTAAAGTGTTTCAGTTCAGGTTCGCTCATCCCTAGTCTTAATGCTTCATGTCTTGAAAATATTTTTGGAAAATATATGCATCTAATTTTGTATGAACAGTTTTGGAAAAAGTATTTTCTTCTCCAGCGTAACTGCCCCTGAGTGCAGAAAGCAAGATTTTTAATGGCAAAATTGAGTAAGTTTTGGATGGAAGAACTTACCTTGGCTGCATCTATTTGTGACGTAAGCCCCATCAACACCTTTTGATGAACTTGAATAGAGATCACAACCCGGCCCATTTCATAAAACACAAGTGAATTAACTCACAAATATTCTGTCGGCTGAATGGGCAAAATATCGCAGACAGACTGCAAAATCTTTTAGGAAACCTTTGGAGTAGATTGAAACCTGTTTTAGCTGCAAAGTGGACCAACTCCCTATTAATGTCTATATATTTTGAATGTGATTTCATGAAAACGTAATGTCTAGGTATCCCAATACTTTTGTCCATATGGTGTATATGGACAAAAGTATAAAATAGAATTTAATATTTTTTCTTATTTATTTTTTTTCCATAAGGATAATCCACTCTTGCATTAAGTTTTAAATTATAAGTCTAGTATGGTGTAGCTGAACAGAAATATGACACATTGACGAATGACTGTAATCTTCAAAGATATGAGTGTGCAGAACGGCTATATTTAGGGATAATATTTCAATAAACAAAAGAAAATATGTATTACACCAGCTATTGCTCAGTACCACTGCGTATATACATATATATATATATATATATATACGGTATATTTATTTTTATATATATATGTGTATATATATATCAGATCCAGGTTGGTTTTTCATATATATATATATATATGTATATATATATATATATATATATAAAAAACATATATATATATATTTGTATATATATATATATATATATATATATATATATATATATATATATATATAACAGTGATTAGCATAGACACATACACACATACATCCGCTTTGGATAGTAAGATTTTTATCAATATGAACACTGAACATAAGGACAGTTTCCAAAATTTTCACAGGACTAAGGGGTACTTTGCACACTACGACATCACAGCTGCGATGTCGGTGGGGTCAAATTAAAAGTGATGTACTTCCGGCATCGCATGCGACATTGTAGTGTGTAAAGGCTCGATGATACGATTAACGAGCGCAAAAGCGTCGTAATCGTATCATCGCTGCAGCGTCGGTGTAATCCATAATTACGCTGATGCGACAGTCCAAAGTTGTTGCTCGCTCCTGCGGCAGCACACATCGCTGTGTGTGAAGCCGCAGGAGCGAGGAACATCTCCTACCGGCGTCACTGCGGCTTCCGTAGAATATGCGGAAGGAAGGAGATGGGCAGGATGTTTACATCCCACTCATCTCTGCCCCTGCGCTCCGATTGGCCGCCTGGCGTGTGACATCGCTATGACGCCGCACGACCCGCCCCCTTAACAAGGAGGCGGGTCGGCAGCCAGAGCGACGGTAACAGGACAGGTGAGTCCATGTGAAGCTGCCGTAGCGATAATGTTCGCTACGGCAGCTATCACAAGGATATCACTGCTGCGACGGGGGCGGGTACTATCGTGCTCGGCATCGCAGCATCGGCCTGCGATGTCACAGCGTGCAAAGTACCCCTAAGTTTTACAGAACAATTCATCAAATACCGTGACAGGCAGTGGGATAGGTTAATAATATTTTCATTTTAAAATCTTCAGTCTTTCTCAAATTAGTTGATGCAAAAATGAATATACCAACATCAAAAACTACTAAACGTAGTTTTTTGTTTGACCTTCAAGCTTTTTAATTATAGCACCAAGTTTTCTAGGCATGAAATGAACAATTTGGTGACATATTAAAACATTTATCATTTGTCATTCTTCAAGAATGACCTCTTTTAGAGCCTAGATGTGGGATAGAAATTGATGCTCAACTAGTTTCTTCAGAATTTGCCTTAAGGGTGCGTTACACACTGCGACATCGCTAACGCTATATCATCGGGGCCATGTAGTTAGTGACGCACATCCGGTGCCGTTAGCGACATCGTAGCGTGTGACACCAAGGAGCGATGATCAACGAGCACAAAAACGTGAAAAATGGTTGCTCGTTGACACGTCGCTCCTTTACCAAATATCATTTCTGCTGCAGGTACGATGTTGTTCGTCGTTCCTGCAGCAGCACACATCGCTATGTGTGACACCGCAGGAACGAAGAACATCTCCTTACCTGCGTCCACCGGCAATGAGGAAGGAAGGAGGTGGGCGGCATGTTCCGGAAGCTCATCTCCACCCCTCCTCTGCTATTGGACGGCTGCTGCGTGATGTTGCTGTGACACCGCACAAGCTGCCCCCTTAGAAAGGAGGTGGATTGCCTGCCAGAGCGACGTTGCAGGGAGGGTAAGTCCGTGTGATGGGTGTTAGCGATGTTGTGCGCCACGGGCAGCGATTTGCCCATGACGCACAACCTACGGCGGCGGGTATGCTCGCTAGCGATATCTGTAGCGATATTGCAGCGTGTAAAGTACCCTTTAGGCTTTTTGGTTGTGTTCAGATTATGAGACATACTAGGCCCCTGAGTTACTTTTTTCCTGTTCTGGAGAGATGCAAAAAGTGTGTTTGGAATAATTTTAATGATGGAAAGTGCATATCTACCAAGAGCAAGAAGTGAAGGTCTAATCTTCTCTTTCAATATACAGTAGAAGAGTGCATCTGTAAATTCATGATACCATTAATAAAATCTAGCTTAAAAATTAATAGAGCACTCAGGTAGCAACACAGAAGGAAACTTCCACCCACCTCTTGCACTGTAGACAGTGTATTTTTCTAAAAAAGAATTTAAAAAATGTATAGTGCCTACAGTGAAACATGGTGGTGTGAGTTTCTTTATGGAGGCTGATTGAGAGCTGTATTCATTTGTGAGCTACATTTTATTAATGATATAATGAATTCAGAGATGTACTGCATTTTGCTGAAAGAGAAGATTTTATCATCACTTTATACCCTTGACAGATATGTATTTTTCTTAATGCATGGTGCTTACAGTAAAACATGGTGGGGGCTGTATCCTTATGTTTGGCTGCATAAGTGCTTCTGAGGTCGGGGAGCTACATGTATAATATAGTGAAAACTCAGTGTCTTTTTACTTCATGTCAATTGTAACCATTTTTAATGCTAATAAATTAGACATTTTTTGAGGATATGTTCATGTGTGTTGACTAAAGTTATCTACTTTTAAGTGGTGTATATAAAATCTAGTCTGGGGATTTCCCTTTCATAGCATACCTTGTTGCAGTATTTGCACTTCATTTTAGGTAATGTTAGTCTCTATTGGGAAAAGATGATTTTATTTAGGCTGCCAACCTCTGCGGGTAAGCAGGATTGTATTTAAGGATTTATAGTCACACAGTAGGTACTCTATTGTAGACACATTCCTTCTGTACATGAACCAGTTAGGATTTACCTGCTTCTCTTATTAAGATACCATAACACCATGTAATTGGCTGATGTGCACTTTCCAACATGACAATGATCCAAATACAGATCTGTTGCATTGGTAAAGAACACAGGGAAAGTGTTTCAAGGCCAAGCATGATCTGAATCCAACCAAAACACCTATTACAAATTCTAAAGAGACAGATAAGTATCCCTTTCCAATCAGCATCCAAGCTCAAAAAGATGTCAGAATTGTTGAATGGAAACAGATGGATGTTCCATATGTTGACAGCTTATTCCTTGACTTGAATGCTTGATGCTGTCCTTTAAAAACTCATAAAGGTAAGAAAAAACTAGATAATAGTTTTTTATGTGGGATATATTTATTTTTCGATTAACTAATTTGAGTAACACTAAAGATATAATATTAACCATATTACCAAATTATGGGCCAAAAAAAGCTTAAGGAAACTCAGTCTTGTCAAATTGTGGAAAATGTCATTGCAGATTAAATTTATGTTGAGCCTAATATATAAATATATATGCATTTATATTTATGCAGCATATATACGTGTATATATTTATATATATATATATATATATATATATATATATATATATACATATATATATATATAGATAGATAGCTATATAAAAATATATATTTATATACTAGAAGATGGCCCGATTCTAACGCATCGGGTATTCTAGAATTTATTGTGTAATTAATGTATGATTTTTGTTAGATATATAGATGTTGTTGTGTGTAGTTACCAAGTCTTTGAGTAGGGCGCTGTAAATGTTCTGGGCGTTGTCTCAGTGTGGCGGTGTGAGAGCAGTGTTGTTTGTGTATTGTGTTGTGTGGTGTGCTGCGTTGTTTGTGGATCGCTGTGTGTCTGCAGCGGTGTGTGTGTGTCGTCCTGTGTGTTTTTCGCGGTTTGTGTGGGTGTGTGTTTTTTGGGGTAAGTATGTTTTGTGCAGTGTGTGTGTGTTGGAGGAGTAGTCCTGGGGGGAGAGGAGTATAATAGGAGGAGTAGTCCTGGGGGGTGAGGAGTATAATAGGAGGAGTAGTCCTGGGGGGTGAGGGGTATAATAGGAGGAGTAGTCCTGGGGGGAGAATAATAGGAGGAATAGTCCTGGGGGAGAGGAGGATAATAGGAGGAGTAGTCCTGGGGGGAGAGGAGGATAATAGGAGGCGTAGTCCTGGGGGAGGGGAGTATAATAGGAGGAGTAGTCCTGGGGGGAGGGGAGTATAATAGGAGGAGTAGTCCTGTGGGGGAAGAGTATAATAGGAGAAGTCCTGGGAAGAGAGGAGTATAATAGGAGGAGTAGTCCTTGGGGGTGAGGAGTCTAATAGGAGGAGTAGTCCTGGGGAGAGAGGAGTATAATAGGAGGAGTAGTCCTGGGGGGAGAGGAGGATAATAGGAGGAGTAGTTCTTGGGGGAAGGTGTCAAATAGGTGCAGTAGTCCTGGGGAAATGTCTAATAGGTGGATTAGTCCAGGGGGGAGGTGTATAGGTGCCCAATGTGTGTGGGGGGCGTGGCCGAGCGGGCACGGTGTGTGGGGGGCGTGGTGAAGCGGGCACGGTGTGCGGGGGGCATTGCCGAGCGGGCACAGTATGCAGGGGGCGTGACTGAGTGGGCACGGTGTGCGGGTGGCGTGACTGAGCGGGCACAGTGTGCGGGGGGTGTTACCGAGTGGGCACAGTGTGCAGGGAGTAATACCAAGCAGGCACAGTGTGCGGGAGGCATGGCCAAGTGGGCTTAGTGTGCTGGGGCGTGGTTGAACGGGCACAGTGTGTGGGGGGCGTGGCTGAGCGGTCACAGTGTGCGGTGGCGTGGCCGGGCTGAGCGGCCAATCCGTGCGGGGGGGGCGGGGTCCGGGTAACTAACCAAATCGGTTTCTAGAGTTACCTGATGTGTACCATGGTAACCAGCGTACGCAGGCTCCGGCACACGTGTGCCGGGAGACGGGGTAAGCTAGTAACCATGGTACATATCAGGTAACTATTGAAAGCGACAGTGCTGGTTCATTTTTTGTTTGTTGGTCTCCTGCTATGCAGCACGCATCGATGTGTTTGACAGTGGGAGACCAACGATCTGAATGGGCAAGAAGCCGGCATACGCTGGTAACCATGGTACACAATCGGGTAACTAAGCAAAGTGGTTTTCATGGTTGCACATTGTGTACGATGGTTACCAGCGTACGCCGCCTCCGGCATGATCCCAGCATTGCAAGGGTATGTCTCTGCTTGGTTGCTGTTTGTGGGCTCCAGGGGGTGCAGCAGTCACCTGGGAGTCTGGGCTCATGTGGGTTCGGGGAATGTGTGTGAGGGGCGGGGCTGGGCCGAGCGGCCAATGCGTGCGGGAGTTGGGCCTGGCCGAGCGGCCAATGCGTGCGGGGGGCCGGGTTGAGCGGCCAATCCGTGTGTGGGGCGGGGCCGGGCCGAGCCGAGCGGCCAATGCGACGGTTGTCCCTATAATGACGTCCTTTTGGAGCAAGACAGACAGACAGACAGACAGAGTAAGGCGATTATATATAGATATACATTTACTTATATGTATATTCAGACATTTCTCAATATTAAAAGAGGAAATATTTTAGAAATTACAGGATCAATAGATCCTTATACTATGTTACTGATATTCAATAAGGAAAAAAATGGAAACATGTTTTGAAAATGTTGTTTCCATTTTTTATCTTCATAGTATTAACATGTCTTTTGATACCACGATTTGCATAATACATGACTTTTCCTTCTTGGTGTTTTAATATTCAAATTATCAATTGTATGTATAAAGCTAAAAATCAAAACTTCAATTATATGTTAGTTCTTTTAATGAATTTTAGCTTTCTTTTTCAAAATCACTGGATTAACCTTTTTGGAATTACAACAATTTTTCTATAGTACTGGCATTTTCCATGATTGAAAATAAATGGACACATTAACTCATTGACAACCTGTGAAATATATTTTCATTATAGGTTGTTAGTGAAAGTATGGAACCAGTTCAGGAGCTGTTATTGCTTCATACCATACAGCTATCAAAATGTGACAGCGTGACTTTAATAGCCACGTCGGGGAACACGACGTTCCCCAATCCCATTGAAGGCTCTATGGTGCGATCACAAGGAGCTGATAGTTGCCATGGTACCGACGAGTCATGTGATGATCCCTGTTGCTATCATGACATATTTAAAACAATTAAATAAAACAATTACAAAATAAAAATATACACATATTTGGTATCGCCACATTCAGAAATGATCTATCAAAATATAAAATCAATTATTTGATCGGTACAGGCGTGGTGAGAAAAGAATTAGAAATGTCGAAATTACAATATTTGGTCACCATAACTTTTTAAAAAATGCAATAACATGCATTCAAAACGTATCATCTTCACAGAAAAGGTATAAATAAAAATGTCAAGTTGCAATGCAAAAATAAGCCATCACAGAGGCCTAGATCCCAAAACATGAGAATTCTACTGGTTTCAGAAAATGGCGCAGAAAACGCAATTCTTTTTTTGGAAAATTTCAGAATTTTTTAACCCTTTTATAAAAGTAAAAGTATATATATTTTATATCCATGAACTCGTACCAACGTGAGGCATCATATGGACACATGAGTTTTACCATATAAGGAACACAGTGAATAAGAAATCCCCAAAATTATTGTGTAATTGCTCTTTTTTTGCAATTTCACTGCACTTGGAATTTTTTTCATTTTTTTCAGTACACTATATGGTAAAACTAATAATTCTTTCAAAAGTACAATTTGTCCAGCAAAAAACAAGCCCTCATATAGCAAAATTGAAAGGAAAATTAAAAAGGTAGGGCTTGCGGAAGAAGGGGAGCAAAAAACAAAAATGAAAATGGAAAATCACCCAGGGATGAATGGGTCAAAATAAAATAATAGTTGGTGACCAGTAATTTTCACTGTTATGTATTACTAGCAGGTTCCTGTATGTCCTGTTTCTGTTAGGGTTTGTACTACGAATAAAGCTTATTTAAAGGTTGCAGAGCAGGCTATCAGGAAACTTCTTCTGTGTAGGCAGTTTCATCCCCATCACATCCATGTCAAGTATTGGCATGTTTGTAATTGGCCAATGGAAATCTCTGTAAAAAAAAAAGACCTAAGCTCCGGCTCTATTTTGATAGCCAGCACAGGTAAAACAACTACTATAGGCTACAACCCCCATCTGAAAGTTAAACCCTGGCTGGACATCATAATAGAGGGGATCCTACAGCATTTTTTTTAATTATTTAAATTAGTAATTTAAAAAAAGTATAGAGTCCCCTCATTTTTCATAACCATCCACGGTAAAGACCACAGGTGGGGGCTAGTATTATCAGGATGAGAAGAGCCATGAATATTGGTCCCCAGCCTTAAATTACAACCTGCAGCTGCCCAGAATTGGCACATCAGATTAGATGTGCCAATCCTGGGGCTTTACCTCACTCATCCTGATTGCCCTGGTGCGGTGGCAATTGGGGAAATATAAAGAGTTAATGATAGCTGTGATTTGTCAAAAAATCAGAGGTGTTATCAAACCCTGGATTAGTAATAGGAGGTGTCTATTTGACACCCCCATTATTAATCCTGTAAGTGAAAAGAAATAAGACATAAACACTGAAAAAATCCTTTATTCGAAATTAAATACACACACCCTCTTTTACTTTATTAACTCCAAAAACACCTTTCCAGATTTCACGTAATCAATACAAAGTCCAACAATGATTCCGGCTCTGCTACATCCGGAACCTGCAGAAAGAGAAAACATGTCCACTGTCTGCAGGCTCTGGGAATCACTGACAGCCAACAGTCCAGCTTCATTCAATGAAAGTCCATAGATTATAGATTAACGCCCCACATCACCAAATAGGTGCTCTGGAGAAAAGTACAGTAATCTTAAGGAGGAACTCCGACACACTACCCCGAAAAAAATTAAAGAAAAAGGAAAAAAGAAACAACGTCCTTGCAGTCAAAAAAAGGAAAATTTATTGGTGTACAGGTTAAAAATTGCAGTTAATCTGACATATTGCTCAATCTGATATATTGTGACGTTTCAGCCTATTCAGCTTTCATCAGACAGGGCTATCTTTATCAAATCTAATACAGCTATCGTGAGTAGTCCACGGGAGGGGCAGTCAGACGCCTCTCAACCAACAGGTACTGGTTGGGATGGAGCCAGAGCAGAGATGGATAGGAAAGATGTCCTTATTAATATGGGGGGCTGCAGTAGAGAACTGGTCTAAATAGATAGCTGACGGATGCCATCATACGGTTTAAGATCTGCTGTGGATTATACCGGATATAGATGCTCGGTTGCTATAAAGATTGCAGAAGCCTGAAAAGGACAGCAGCCTGTGACTCAAGCAAGCTGAAGTGAATAGATGATATATCATGCGTGAAATTCAGTAATGGGGACCTCCTGCTTATACTGAGGAAATGGCAGCCAGGGTCAGATGCCAGACGTGTTAATCACGTATAAGCGGGAGGTCCCCATTACTGAAGTTCACGCATGATATATCATCTATTCACTTCAGCTTTCTTGAGTTACAGACAGCAGTCCTTTTCAGGCTTCTGCAATCTTTATAGCAACCGGGCATCTATATCCGGTCTAATCCACAGCAGATCTTAAACCGTATGACGGCATCCGTCAGCTATCTATTTAGGCCAGTTCTTTACTGCAGCCCCTCATATTAATAAGCACATCTTTCCTAGCCATCTCTGCTCTGGTTTTATCCCAACCAGTACCTGTTGGTTGAGAGGCGTCTGACTGCCCCTCCTGTGGACTACTCACCGTAGCTGTATTAGATCCGATAAAGATAGCCTTGTCTGATGAAAGCTGAATAGGCTGAAATGTCATAATATATCAAATTGAGCCATATGTCAGATTAACTGCAATTTTCAACCTGTACACCAATACATTTTCCTTTTTTGACTGCAAGGACACTGTTTCCTTTTTTTCCTTTTTCTTTATTTTTTTCGGGGTAGTGTGCCGGAGTTCCTCCTTAAGATCATACAATGAAAGTGCTGCCGGACTGTCAGGTTGTGGGTCTCAGCTATATCCCACAATCTGAGAGCACTTTTGCTAAGGGCATTGGGGGAGCTCGGGTGTGACCTCAGGATGTGAGGAGGTGATATCACTCAGTTCAACTGAGGTCACATCCGGGCTCCCCCTGATGCCCTCAGTGAAAGTGTTGACAGACTGTAGGATTGCAAGTCATGGCTATGACCTTAGTGAAAGTGCTTCCAGATTGCGGGACATGGCTGAGACCCACAATCTGAAATTCCAGCAGCACTTATATTTAGTGCCGCGACGGAGCCTGAGTGTGACCTCATGTGAACAGAGTGACGTCACTTGCTCACAGCTGAGTCTCCACCAACTGTCAGTGATTTTCAGAACCTGTGGAGAGCAGACACATTTTTATCTGTCTGCAGTCTCTGGATGTATCATATATCCATGGCTCCTCCCATCCTGTTAATACCAGCCTGCACCTGTCTGCTTTATCGAGGCTGGTTATCAAAAATGAATTATTTAAATAATTTTAAAAAATGACGTAGGATTCTTTCATGGATGTATCACAGCCTGTTATGGAGGTGAAGCAAAACACTAAGTGCACAGTCCAGTTATATATCAATAATAACTCAACTGGATGCAGCGTCCTGCATGAAAAACCGAATCATACAAGGGGAGAAGAAAGCTCATGCATAACGGACGCGCAATCCAGAGAATGAAGCGATATGACCGTGGTCCTTGATCATTAACAATATTTATTTAGCAATCCAATAAATGATTAAAATCAATTAAAAAACATGTAACATCAATTCCACGTTTCCCATAGATGACAATAACAGGGTATGACTATGTGCAAATATGCAAAGAGATACAAGTGTGCACACTTTCCCCTAATGAAGCTGTCCTCAGCGATACGCGTGGGGCCATCCCACGTTTCCCTCATAGGTATTACTATGAGTGCCTTGTCCTGCCTACAGGTTGAATGCATTGCTGCCTTTATGAGGGTGCTGGATTGTTGAGCCATTTACATTTGTTTTGCCTGCTTTATATTGTCCGTGATTAACTAGTGCTTCTGTCACTTTTTCACATATTGGGTTCACAATGTTTTTGCATTGGGGCATTTTGCAGTGTATGTTTCGCTGATTCACTGACCCTAGAACATCTTGCAGGGTTGTGGCTCTGATTATTAGACAGCTCCCCATCACTTTAACTTCCCATCCTTGTGGGCAGCAGGACTCCTTTTCAGCAATACAGATCTCACTGATATTGTGACTCGCATTATATGTATTATTTTTTTTGCATACATTTATAGAGGTCTTTCTACTGCATTATTGTGTGACAATAGTTACACCTTCTTGTATCTCTTTGCATATTTGCACATAGTCATACCCTTTTACTGTCATCTATGGGAAACGTGGAATTGATGTTACATGTTTTTTAATTGATTTTAATCATTTATTGTGTGTTTTTGGATTGCTAAATAAATATTGTTAATGATCAAGGACCACGGTCATATTGCTTCATTCTTTGGATTGCGCGTCCATTATGCATGAGCTTTCTTCACCCCTTGTATGAGCCTGTTATGGAGGTATCACGGCCGTCTGACAATCCAGTGGCAGCAAGTGTTAGAAAATCTCAGAGATTGGCAGCATGTGTTGTTATCTCACAGTTCCCTGTTTTTGCAGCTGCAGACTTTAAGACCCTGGTAGACTGTAAGTTTTCCCTTCCAGTTGCCAGACTTTTAGTTCCTTTATAAACCTTTCCTAGGGTGTGGTTTATAGTTTGCTCCTGACTGAGCTGTGGAGAGGTCATCTTCTATTGCTCCAGACTCCTGTGGTTGCTACAGCTCAAATAATATTTGTCTTTTCCATCTACCAGTGCTTGGGTGATTGCAGTTTTGTTTCCCCAGTATTGTTCCCTTGTGTCTTCCTTTAGTCTTAATGGTGTTAACAAAGAGGTCATACCCTCCATCCTTACTTGGGGACCATTTTTCAGAGTGTAATAGGACCCCAGGAATCCCTGCTCAGTACAGGTGGGGAACCTGTATAGGACTGGTGAGGACAGTGAGGGTGAGCTGCAGGCTGTTGTCAGGGGTAACCACTTCCTCCTTTCTCTAGATATAAGGCATTCCTTCCCACTTTCTATGTGTTGTCTTATATGGTTGGCTTAGTCTCTCATCCCTACCATGATAGATCCCTCTATTTTGATATTAATCCATAATAAAGCTCACAGGTGGGGGTTGCGGTCTGTAGCTGTCTGTATTTATCTTTACACTACAAATATAGCAAACTGACTGCGACCAATGACAGATGCGGACACAGGGCAGGGTGCATGTATTGCAGTCTGCAACCAGTCACAGACACTGGTACAGAAGGTGAGCAAGGAAAGCAGTGAATATTGATAAAGCTTAATAAGCGGGCCTGGAAGAGAATATGACTGCAATGTGATCCTCTTGGAAATAGGGCATCAATAACTAACCTGCTCTTACTAACATTTAACTTCCATTTGTAGCCCCCTAGGGTTTATTATGGCCATTTTATAGCTCAGATCTTCTTGAGCCCATTGACTTTTATGGGGCTTGTTGTTCGGTGTAAAGTTCAGCTGCCAAATCCATTTTTTATTAGTCCTTGCTGAATTGCTGAACCCAAATATCCATGGGTTTGATCATCACTAATTATTAGTGACCAAATGGCAACTCACTACTGTTTACTTGTGGAATTTTGCAAACCATAAATGTATCACTCTGGGATCAATTTAGATTTAACAATACATTTTTAATTGTATTTACATGCCTTTAGACAATCAAAGTTATTTTGAAATGTTCAATCTTTTGTTTTTGTAAGTAGATGAAGTACAGATATAGTGGTTGAATTGTGTCATATATCTTCACAGTCATTGACTTTCAAGGTATTTCAATTTTATTTCACAGTATTTACTAGAAGTAATTCTTACTTCTACAATACTTCTTATGTAATTTGCTGCCACACAATCTCTTAACAAGATAAAAAAAAGATATTCCTTTTTTCTACAGGGTATAGTCTTTAATCTGAGTATGACACTTGACTTTGAAATGCCTCTGACTTATCTAGGTGTTATTTAATATAATTGAAAACAAAAAAATAACAAATCTTCTTATGTTTTTTACATATAGATCTTGTTAATTCATGAGTGCACTACTACTTCCATGGCAAAATGATAATGTTAGCTTTTGGTAATCATGTGAGGGTTTTGCATTAAGTAACAAGCAGCAGAAATTGCAATCACAATTATATTTTTATCGCCTTCACCTCTTCTGTTTAAATGTAATAAATTAATTAAGCTCTCAAAGTTTTTACACCTGTATATAACATACAGGCTGTACCTGAGGCTCAACTTGTATGTTAACCCACTCATACACATGTAAATAATAGTACTGTTCCACATACTATATATAAAAATATTAATATTTTGTGCTTGATCTCTTAACCCCTTCAGCCCCCGGGCACTTTCCGCTTTTGCGTTTTGTTTTTTTGCTCCCCTTATTCCAAGAGCCGTAACTTTTTTATTTTTCTGTAAATCTTGCCATGTGAGGGCTTTTTTTTTGCGGGACAAGTTGTTCTTTTAAATTAAATCATAAGTTGTACCATATAGCGTGCTGGAAAACATCAAAAAAATTCCAAGTGTGGAAAAGCTGCAAAAAAAGTGTGATTGAACAATAGTTCTTGGGATTTTTTTATTCACCGTGTTCACTATATGGTAAAACTGATGTGTGGATGTGATGCCTGAGGTCTGTGCGAGTTTGTATACACCAAACATGTATAGGTTTACTTGTATCTAAGGGGTTAAAAAATTCACAAGCTTGTCCAATAAAAGTGGCATACGTTTTTGCGCCATTTTCTGAAACCCGTAGCGTTTTCATTTTTTTGGATCTTTGGCTCAGTGATGACTTATTTTTTGCGTCTCGAGCTGACATTTTTAATGGCATCATTTTTGTGCAGATGGTACGTTATGATCACCTATTATTGCATTTTGCGTAAAACTTGCGGCGACCAAAAAAATGTAATTTTAGCGTTTGGAATTTTTTTGCCACTACGGCGTTTACCAATCAGATTAATTGATTTTATATTTTGATAGATATGGCATTTCTGAACGCGATGTTACCAAATATGTGTATATATTTTTTTTTTTAACCCTTTAATTTTCAATGGGGTGAAAGGGGGGTGATTTGAACTTTTAGGTTTTTTTTTTTTTTTTTTAAACTTTTTTTAACTTTTTTTTTTATTTTACTAGTCCCCTTAGGGGGCTATAGCGATCAGCAATCCGATCGCTCTGCCCTATCTGCTGATTATAGCTATACAGCTGTAAACAGCAGATATAGTCACTTCCTGGTTCATTCGGGTCCGGGCCGAGTGAAACTGAAAGTGACTCGTCATAGCTATAGGCATCATCACATGACCCTGTGCTACCATGGCAACCACCGAAAGTCATGTGATCATGCATGTGACTTCCGGTGGGGGAGGCAGTAAGTGAAAATCATCGCCGCGCGCATATACATTTTGCTGCCAGACTTTGGCAGCGAGATGTAAGGGGTTAAATGTTGCGAGTGGAAGCGATTCCACTCGTAACATGCAGGCACACATGTCAACTGTTAAAAACAGCTGATATGTGCGCGGATCGCCGCATCCTGCCTGCGGCAGGGGGCGGGGCTTAACGTCACACGCTCCATGACGGATAGATCCGTCAATGGTCGTGAAGGGGTTAAAATTAGAAATTGTAGTAGAAGAATGTAAAATTAATTGATTATTCTCATATTCTTAAAATGATATTCTCAGATAGTGTTGTTAAATATTAGTAATTTTGCATTTTACTAGAGATGAGCAAGTACCGTAATATTCGTATTCGCTATCGTAATGAGTACTTTGGAATATTTGGGTATTCATTACGAATAGCGAGTACAATGCAAGACAATGGGAAATGAGAATAATTTTCTGCTGGACCCAACAAAGAGGTCTGGGGGCCTGATGAAGAGGCTGAAATGGATAAGAAAGTGATGAAACTAAATGGGGGGAGCCTGGAGAAGATGCCTGCATGCATTTCTGACTCATATATGGTTTCTGGGAATGAGGATGTCACAGTATTAAGCCACTTATTCTATTTCTCTGTCTTTCTCTCTGTTTTTCCAAGCACTTCAAACATCACTGCTGGTAGCCGGGTCCATCTTGTCAGTGTTTTCCAGAGCCTGGAGAGATCAGACATGTTTTCAGTCTCTACAAGCTTGGATTTAGCAGAGCCAGGATCATTGTGGGAACCCTTTTGGATTACATCGGACTTGGGTGGTTATGATTGTATGCAGTCAAACAGCTATCATTCAGTATGGGGACAGGTGTGACTGCACCCAATCATGTTCACCATGTGTGGGGGAAGCAGTGAATATGTATGAGCTTAATGAGCTGATGCAATGAATATGTAATGGGGCTAATGAGCAGGTAGGGGAAAAAAGAGAGGCAGCAGGACCAGTATGACAGCTGTGCCACGATCGGTGAGTATGAAGCGCTTGGAGAGAGACGCTAGCAATGTAATGTGCACAAAATGGCGACGGCCAGCCAATCACAATAATGCCACAGCCAAGATGGTAGGGTCATTATTGTGATTGGTTAGGAAGCCCAACATGTTTAGTGGCTGCAAATCAGGTGCCAAACATGCTGGGCAGGATATCCGAATATAGCGAGGCAATTACACCATTATTTGCAATATAACGAATACCGTAGTATTCTGCGAATAGTAACGAATACATTCACTTATTACTACATTTTACTACTTTTAAAAATTGTTTTAACATACTAATAGTTTTCTTTACTTTTGTATAAAGCTGGTTGCCTAAGAAGCTAACCACTGCTACTAGACCGCAGAACATGTCCAATGCTTACAAGATTTTTTAGTATGAGCTTCTAAAAACTGTTTTGAAGCTTGGCAGGATGGTTGAAGCATACTAACACCTGCTAAGCACAGACAGCATCAGTGCAATACTAATAATCAAGTGAGTAGCGGTGGTCAGTCACCTTTACAATGAGCTATAAACAAATTAAAAGAAAAATATCAATATATCTGGAATGGCTAAAAGTTTTAATAGGCAGATGCTTTTTGTTATAAGCACTTTATAACAATATCCAGCTAACTTTAACCTCTTTACAGCATCCGCGATACATGTATGGAACTGGAGGAAGTACTTTTCCTCAAACTGCCACACATTTACGGGGCCACAAGTTCAGGTCAGTGCGCTGCATAACACAGTGCCTGCTGTCTCTGATACCAGACCATCCTTATATGTTGCAACAGGGGGATTTACCGTCCCCACATACCAGTGATCACTGTTATTTGCTGGTTAATTCTTAACAGCCAGTCATAGAGTTCTTCAATATAGTTTACAGAAAAAAAAAATCAGCCTGACATGATGTGATTGGTGTGGTCTGAGACAGCACCAATCACAGCAGTCAAGATGGATGGGGTGATTGTAGTGTCCCCAATGTTTACTTACAGCAACAAGAGGGCAGAAAATAAATAAATAAATAATCTTCAAAATTTCAATATATACCAAAAAGAAAGGATATATCTATTTTTAAAAAATAATATTTTATTAAACAGAAATATTTCATTAAAACACATAAAAAGGTGTAAGGATGGTCAGAATAAATAAAATAGATCCAGGGCTTCGTATTTAGCAGCTAATCAATAAATACAAAACTTCAGCCAAAAATGTATTTTTTATATAAATAGAAAAAATGTATTAAATGTTATAAAAGAGAACAGTCAAATGCCTAATAAGAATGTAAATTCATTTATCAATAGATACATTTGGAATCCATAGAAAATGCACTGGTTAAAAACTGATAATAAAGTGTCAAGTGCACATAATTTTACTTATACCAGTATATATATACATCTTAGGCCTGCAACACACATCCGTAGAAAACGTGCGTGTTTGGTCCGTTTCCGTATATACCGGAGACACGGCCAAACGTGCACCAATGTTATTTAATGTTTGAGGACACATGTGCGTTTTTCATTAAGGTCCGTGGGTCCGTGTGCGTGCTACGTTTGTGTCTCCGTTTTGCACGGAAGCATGTCCGTTTTCAGCATGCAACACACAGCACGGACCCAATGAAAGTCAATGGCTCTGTGCGCACGTCCGAGTGACACGGACGCATCTCTGTTTGTTCCCTGTACATTTTGTGCTTTTTTCATGTGATGTCGGTCTTTTTTCTTTTTCTGTTTCGTTCTCTCCCTCAGTCCATCGGTCAGTCGGTCTCTCTCTATGTCTGTCGGTCGGTCTCTCTGTCTTATCTGTCCCTCTCGCTGTCTTTCGGTCAGTTCCCCCCCTCTCTCATACTTACCGTTCCCCGATCTCAGGCGCGGCGCTGCACGGCTGTTATAATAACTCCGGCGGATTTTACTATTTTGAAAAAGCCGGCCGCTCATTAATCAATCTCGTATTCCCTGCTTTACCCGCCCACAGGCGCCTGTGATTGGTTGCAGTCACACACGCCCACCACGCTGAGTGACAGCTGTGTCACTGCACCCAATCACAGCAGCCAGTGGGCGTGTCTATACTGTGCAGTAAAATAAATAAATAAATAATTAAAAAAAACGGCGTGTGGTCCCCCCATTTTAATACCAGCCAGATAAAGCCATTCGACTGAAGGCTGGAATTCTCAGGATGGGGAGCCCCACATTATAGGGAGCCCCCCAGCCTAACAATATCAGTCAGCAGCCGCCCAGAATTGCCGCATACATTATATGAGACAGTTCTGGGACTGTACCCGGCTCTTCCCGATTTGCCCTGGTGCGTTGGCAAATTGGGGTAATAAGGAGTTAATGGCAGCCCATAGCTGCCACTAAATCCTAGATTAATCATGTCAGGCGTCTCCCCGAGATACCTTCCATGATTAATCTGTAAATTACAGTTACAAAACACACACACACGAAAAATCCTTTATTAGAAATAAAAAACACTAGCAAAGTCCCTCATCACCAATTTATTAACTCCGACAAAGCCCTCCATGTCCGGCGTAATCCACGGACCTCCAGCGTCCCATCCAGCTCTGCTGCATGCAGGTGACAGGAGCTGCAGAAGACACTGCCGCTGCTGTCACCTCCATGCAACAAATGAGGTGAGTAGCGCGATAAGCTGCTGTCAGTCTGGTAACTCACGGCCACCGCGGGATCCAGCGGTGGCCGCTATTAACCTCAGTGACAGCTCAGCTGATCGCGCTACTCACCTCATTTATTGCGTGGAGCTGACAGGAGCGGCGGTGTCCTCTGCAGCTCCCGTCACCTGTATGCAGCAGAGCTAGATGCGACGCTGGAGGTCCGTGGATTACGCCGGACATGGAGGGCTTTGTCGGGGTTAATAAATTGGTGATGAGGGACTTTGTTAGTGTTTTTTATTTCTAATAAAGGATTTTTTGTGTGTGTGTGTTTTTTAACTGTAATTTACAGATTAATCATGGAAGGTATCTCGGGGAGACGCCTGACATGATTAATCTAGGATTTAGTGGCAGCTATGGGCTGCCATTAACTCCTTATTACCCAGATTTGCCAACGCACCAGGGCAAATCGGGAAGAGCTGGTTACAGTCCCAGAACTGTCGCATATAATGTATGCGGCAATTCTGGGCGGCTGCTGACTGATATTGTTAGGCTGGGGGGCTCCCCATAACGTGGTGCTCCCCATCCTGAGAATACCAGCCTTCAGCCGTATGGCTTTATCTGGCTGGTGTTAAAATGGGGGGGACCGCGCGCCATTTTTTTTAATTATTTATTTATTTATTTTACTGCACAGTATAGACACGCCCACCGGCTGCTGTGATTGGGTGCAGTGACACAGCTGTCACTCAGCGTGGTGGGCGTGTGTGACTGCAACAAATCACAGGCGCCTGTGGGCGGGTAAAGCAGGGAATACGAGATTGATTAATGAGCGGCCGGCTTTTTCAAAATAGTAAAAGCCGCCGGAGTTTATATAACAGCCGTGCAGCGCCGCGCCAGAGATCGGGGAACGTTGAGTATGAGAAAGGGCTGCTCAATTCAGTCACTCAGGGGATTAGCGGTCACTGGTGAGTCCTTCACGGGTGACCGCTAATCAGTACGCGGCACACAGACAGAGCCGCGGCATGACAATGAAGTCGGGTGAAGTTCACCCGAGTTCATTCTCATCGCACAACTCTGTCTGCTGTCTGCCGACATATATTAACGACAGTTATTTCCCTCACGCACACATGGACATTCCACACGCACAGACGGCTAGCATACGGGATACACACTCAGGCCACACATACCATAAAAACGGACCTAAAAAACGGAAAACGGGCCCCGAAAAATGGCCCGTTTTACATGGACGTGGTTTTAACGGATGTGTGTTTTTGGCCTTAAGGGTATACTCAAAATATACTCATAAAGTGTCAAGTGCACATAAAAAATCAGGCTAGTACATGTAGGAGGTGGGGTATAATATATACCAAATACCCCCTTTCAAAAAATAATAATAAAGTGTCAAATTCATGAAATAGCGCTACAAATAATAAATAGAATTTTAGTAGTATACTTCTAAAAAATAATAATAATAATAATAAAGTGCTGTGCACAAAAAATCAATCAATATGGAAAAAAATAAATTACTTTTAAGTAAGTACAAAATTTGCCCTTTCATAAAATATATATAAATATATAGAATTAATCTATGCAAATCAAAAAAAGTCCGTGGAGCCTCTGTTAGGAGTCTTGACACAGAAAATAGCCAGATATCTCTCCGGGAAGGACCCAGCCAAGGAGTGGCTCTTTTTAGGAGACCACCATAACCACCATATTAAGTGTCCCTTTTAGTCAATATCCAACTCTTTGACAAGTTTAAAGATATGACAAGGGAAATACCAAGGCCAGGTATCCATCCACAGACAGCTGTTTCGAAGTGTTGCCCCTCATCATTGTGGAGTAGGATTCTGGCTAGGTGGGAGCAATGCCTAGTAGACCAGGAAGACAAAACAATCACTGTTCTCGGGGAGACCAGCCAGAGAAAGCATTGCCAGCAGCCAACAACAGTGCTCAACACAGTGAAATCCTACGTGCATTGCCCCCTGGTAAGTATGCAAATCAAAAAATAGTCTGTGCAGCCTCTGTTAGGAGTCTCGACACAGAAAATAGCCAGATATCCCTGAAATAGATATCATGAAATAGCGCTACAAATAATAAATACAATTTTAGAAGTATACTTCTAAAAAAAAAATAATAATAATAATGTAAAAATTCAATCAATATGTAAAAAAATAAATCAATTTTCACAAATCACAAAATTTTTACAATCACAAAAATTCAATCAATGTGTAAAAAAATAAATTACTTTTAAATAAGTACAAAATATCCCCTTTCATAAAATAGATACAAATATATAGCATTAATCTATGGCATTCCAAATCAAAATATATAAAAAATATAGCCTAGGCAAAGCAAGACCTATACACTACCCTGTTTCATAATGGCTGGACAAACAATGCATGAAACCAAGTCATATACGGCTTACAAAGTAAAGATCTAATTACCAGCATGAATACAGCCACTACAAGAGATCCCCCTGACGCGTTTCGCGACAGCTTCATCATAAGACATCATAATAAGGCAGGGTTGCAGTTTAAATGCAGTGGAGAACGCAGTCACACAGCTGTACAGTTGTAGACAGCAATCCAGATCGAGTTTGAGCAATGACTTTCTTCACTCAACCTGGAGTCCCGGAAGGCTGTGTGCAATAACGGAGCCAACCTAGACACTCTTCTCGATGTGCTGCTGAATAAGGCATATTCACTGTGTGCTTAATTCCCCCATTCAAACTCCGCAGCTCATCGACTAGCATCATTACAGAGGTTTTTCAGCCTACCTGTTAACCAGTTGATATGTGATGTGGCGACAAGGCAAAATTCCACTATGCACATGTTCCCACGACTTTGTCAGCAACTGCGAGCTCTGGTGCAGTATGTTATGATGCATAGCCTGGCCCTATGCAGTCCAATGGTAGGGCAAATCATGCTTACAGACTGGGCACAGATAAAAGACCTCTGCACCCTTCCTGACAGTTTCAAAACAATGATTAAGATGTTAAATGCTGACCATGCTATCATCATCCTCACTATTCCGGTCATCTATATGTTGGAGCACACTTTGAATAGTCTGTGATAGGAGATAGGAGGTGATGGTCCCAGAGGAAGAGGAGAAAGCAAAGGAGGATGTAGAAGGGATACAAATATCTCTAAGGTCCAGACTGTCATGTCACAGGCGGGTGGCAGGGCAGGGTAGAGTACACCGATTGACAGACGCTCATTGTACCTTTCAAACTGTTAGTGAGGGAGCAGGAGCAAAAGATCAAATGGAGGAAGATAAGGGAGGTAGAAGAGGTAATGGGAATGCAACAGTCAGGAGATGAAGAAGATATTGATCTCCTCTCTGAATTACCTTGCAACCAAAACACCATGGACTTGGACCTCATGGAAGCATCTGATACATGATGGGCAGCTTCTTGCTGCTCTATCTGCAAAATGATTCTAATAATGTTAGGATTAGAAATTGTGCTGACTATTGGCTTGCCATTCAGTTAGATTCACAATACAAGAATAAATTTAGCCACATAATTCCTCTTTGGAAAGGGACCTGCGCATGCTGGAGTATCGAAACAAGATTGTACACAATCTTAAAACTGTTTTTTTCCCCAAGGCAGCAATGAAGCGCGCATTGTGTGTCCTAGACTTCTATTCCCAGGAATTTTGACATTGCAGAAACATTCCCAGCAGCAGTTTAAGTGGCAGAATCAATTTCTGCGAGTTGTGGCACAATGTTTTAGACCATTCTGTGCACCATCAGAGCAGAGTACAAGTCTTGCACATAGTGAACAACTGGAGAGAATGGTGCTGAGAATCGAGAGCTTAATGTTCATGCCATCGGAGGAGTTGGACCCTTTATTATTTTGGTCTTTAAAATTGGAAGAGTGGCCTGAGCTTGCCCGTCACATCTTATAGGTTTTAAATAAATGATAAGGATCGGCACTCGTAGATTCTTCTTTTCATTCTTCTTTTCTTTATTTTAAATCATAGTGCACAAAACACCAAGAGTGTGATGCGTTTCGATCAAAGGGACAACATGACCTTTCTCAAGCGCAGTCATGTTGTCCATTTGACCAAAACGCGTCACATTATAGGTGTTTTGTGCACTATAATTTAAAATAAAAAAAAGAAGAAATGAAAAGAAAAATCTACGAGTGCCGATCCTTATCATTTATTTGAATTGTGGAGACCATCCAGTGATACGTGCACCGCAGTATTGGGAGTGCCTGCCTGTCTTTCTTAAGTGGATACCTTGTAGGTTTTGTCTTGGCCTGCAGCCAGCATTTTCTCAGAAGAAGTCTTTAGCGCTGCTGGTGGTGTCCTGACTGGTAAGCGCTTCCGGCTGCACCTAAAAGTGTAGACCGCCTAACTTTCATCAAGAGGAACAAGGTATGGATCTCTAATGACTTTTCCACCCTGGTGGTAGACTGCAGATTAGGTGATGGTGTACTTTTCAGTGTGCTGCATTGATCTTGCATTATTGCTGTCTGTGACACCTTTGGCCCTTAAACAAAAACAACCCACTTAAAAATTGCAAAGATGTTTTATTTTAAAAAAAAATGAAACAATGTAATGGTATATAATTAAAAACCTGTACAGGGTGATCAGTGAACACCTGCTGAAATTTGCTATGCAACCCTATTGTACTGCTAGGTCACTTTATGCCTTCATTAAATGTGTGCAGGATCTGCTCTCCTGTCTAATGTATCCCCCCTTCTGGGTTTTTAATCCTAAACTTCATTCTACCTTATCTTTTTGCACAGTGTAGAGATGGTGACTGCAAAATGATACTGACAAGTGGACACTGACATAAGGATGGTTGGCAGAGTTGATTGTTAGTTGGTGCTGCTCACTGTGTCACATGCTGCAATTACATGTACAGAATATCACATGCTGAGGTTAGATACATTGATCAGGGTAGTGTATTACACAAGATGGGATTAGATGTGTGGCCTTGCGACTAAAGTGGGCTTTACACGCTGCGATATCGTTAATGAATTATCGTCGGGGTCATGGTGTTTGTGACGCACATCTGGCATCATTAGCGAGATCGCAGTGTGTGACACTTATGAGCGACCTTAAACGATTGCAAAAGCGGTCAAAATTGTTTGCTGCAGAGAGGTCATCCAGAAACAAAAAATCGTTTTCTGCTTATTAGTAATGTTGTTCCTCGTTCCTGTGGCACCACACATCGCTGTTTGGGACACTGCAGGAGCGATGAACATCTCCTTACCTGCCTCCACCAGCAATATAGAAGGAAGTAGGTGGGCGGGAAGTTACGTCCCGCTCATCTCTGCCCCTCTGCTTCTATTGGATGCCTGTCATGTGATGTCGCTTGAAAGGAGGCGGTTCACCGGACAGAGCAACGTTGCAGAGCAGGTATGTGTGTGTGATGCTGCCTTAGCGATAATGTTTGCTACGACAGCGGTCACCACATATCGGCCGTACAACGGGGGCGGGTGCTATCGCGCTCAACATCGCCAGCAAATGCTAGCGATGTCACATTGTGTAAAGTCCGCTATGGACTTGAATGGGAGCAGTCGTGTAATATGTGCCTCTGGGCCATATATTTCTATGGGAGTGGTGGTGTAATATGAGTTGTATCACAGAAGATGGATTAGCTACATGGCTGAAGGATGTCTTGGACAGCTGGGAATGCACCGGTCACATCTGCGCATGCACAGATCACAGCTGGGTCTCCTTTTTTAGTGTTGCCAGTAGAAGAAGAGGTCTCTGACCACTAGGCCTACATCACTAAGTTATGCACCTCTTACTTATCAATTTTTAAGATAGAAATGCCAGGCCAGGCCCTGTTCCAGCCTTTTCCCATGCATCCATGTTGTGTCATTATACTATGTTTACTTTGAGGCACTTACTGCCACTTTAGTGGTGTATGCCACTAATTTTTTTTTAAATGTGGAGACTCCATGTTGAGTCTCCATGTGGTGTGTTGCCTGTAGTAGCAGTGGTTTAAGAGCACCAGGCGTACACGTCACTCATCCATTTCTTCATATTAAATTAATTTAAAAGTTATAAATGCTGGTCCAGACCCTGTCTGGTGCATGTCCCATGCCTGACTGCTGCGTCAGAACACTATGCGCAATCTGGGGCAGTTGATGCTGTTAATGCCGGCCATAAATTTACTGTGATGCAATCTAATAATCGTGCATCTACCTTAAACTGTCTGCAGTCCAAATTATGAGTCAATTGTGGTAGCATGCATACCACTCTTTCATACACACCAGAGCCGTACTCGGATATGAATAGAATGTAAGACTGATTTAATACGGAAGTGGAAAATACATTTAAAGGGAATTATTGGCTAGCAGCCAATAATACGTAACACGTCTCCTATTGGATAAAGTAGAACAGCTTATTCTATGATATACAATATACTGTATTGTGCTTGCTTCCTCATTTATATTAAGCAATATCAGCATGATTCACTTATCACATGAAAAGTCCAGACTGTCTGAGTCTTATGTCCAAATGCAGAACTAGGTGGGGTACACAGTCTCAAACAGCATCTTAAATCCTGGTTTTTGGATATCTTCATATATACTCCTAATAGTTCATAATCTT
This sequence comes from Anomaloglossus baeobatrachus, assembly GCF_048569485.1. Classification (NCBI taxonomy): domain Eukaryota; kingdom Metazoa; phylum Chordata; class Amphibia; order Anura; family Aromobatidae; genus Anomaloglossus; species Anomaloglossus baeobatrachus. Next base: position 275,367,873 of record NC_134358.1, read on the forward strand.
GTCCTTAACAATGCCACTTTCATTGTGTCTGACCCTAATGTTTCAAAATGGGCACAGAGTTATCAATTAGTATTTATCTCCAGTGATATGTATGAGTTGGAGGCCCAGACAAACATCCAAATCTTTTTAGCTCTGATGAGATACGGTGGCAGGAGCATAGAATTATAAATCCGTATTTATATGCTGAAATGTTTATTTGTGGCAGGCGGCAGGACTAGAGATTTAGCTATCAGAATGTAGATGCTTAAATTTCAATCGCTGGCAAGACCACAAAATTAGCAATCTCTATTTAGATGATTAAATGGCCATTTGTGGCTGGACCACACAATTACAACTATTGGGATAATGAAATGGCAATTTCTGCCTGGGCTACAGATTTTGCAATCCTTATTTAGATTATGAAATAGCAGTTTTTAGCTTGGGTCTCCATGTGCCATGGTTCTGGGAGCAAGAGGTCTACGCCTATCACTCATGCATCTCTTGATTTTTAAAATGAAATTGCCAGGTCACATCCTATGTATAAGTCTAAGCAATCAGGCAGTGCTTAAATTAATATGCACTGGAGAACACAGTCACACAGCTCCAGCGTTGTAGAGCACTATCCAGGACCAGTTTTATACATAGCTGTCTCCATTAATCCTAGAGCCAAGGAAGGCTGTGTGCAATAAAGATGAAAACCTGGCGGCGGCAATATGCCTGGGCAACATCACATATGCATTGCATGGTTCAACGGGCTTGAACAGAAATTTCTAGGGCACTATGATGGCTTGGATGTGTTTCTGCAGAAGGCATGGTCGCTGTGTGCTCATTTTTTAAAAATAAAATGGCAGCCCCTATCCTGTGTGTTGCATGGACCATAATTCCCTGTTGCACAAACACACTCTGGAGAAATAGGGGGCAATTGATGCCACTGTCCTGCTGCCTGCCTGAATGGCTTTTAAACATCAAGACTCCAAGATGGGTCTCCAAATTGTGTCTTGTCTGTACTGGCAGAGGTATGGGAGCAACAGCCCTACACCAGTCTCTCATTCAGCTCTATATTTCTTATGTCAATACTCTAGGAAGCTAATGGCTGGGCCAAAACAGTGGTTCTGCATTTTTGGTGCTTTGGAAGCCTTTTAACCCCCTTAAAGGTGTTTTATAAGCTTTACGTTTGGCCCACCATTGAAGTCAATGGGGTTCGAAAAGGTTCGGAGTTCAGTTTGGCAAATTATTTGGCTAACATAGCGTTTGTTCGGTAAAGCTCGGCGAAACAAACTTTGAAAGGTTTGCTCATCTCTACTAGATAAGAGATTGTGACCTATTTAAAGGCTGAAATAACAGTTTGTGGAACGACCACACAATTAGCAATTAGCCCCTGCATTTCCCTATTCTACACTATCAACCCCATAACTATCTCAACTACCTAAAATTAAACACACTAGCTAAGCTAATTGACTAAAAACAGCAGTGGCAGCACTGTCCCCAAACTGTAGCAATCACAAAATGCTGCCGACGCCGTATGTCCGCATTTTATATGCAGAGGGAAATGAGACTTAGGCAACCAATGACACAAGCCTTTGTGTCTCAACAATGTGGGTTTTTTCTGCTCCCTGATTGACTGTCAGAACATCTACACATAAGGTTAAGAAAAAAAACAGTCCGACACTCCTCTGACCTCTCCCCACCCTCTCCCCTCATCAAAGACATCCCCACACTCATCATACAGCACCACTATCCAGCCAAAGTGATAATAAGGTAGAAGAAAAGCATCAACGCTGCTTTACATGCTGCAATTAGTCGTGCGATCTCATTTGCGATCGCACCCGCCCCCATCATTTGTGAGGCATGGGCAATTTCTTGCCCGTGTCGCACAATGCTGTAACCCCCGTCACATGTACTTACCTTCCAAACAACCTCGCTGTGAGCGGCGAACATCCACTTCCTGAAGGGGGAGGTTCGTTCAGCGTCACATCGACGTCACACAGCGGCCGACCAATAGAAGCAGTGGGGCGGAGATGAGCGGGACGTAAACATCCCACCCACCTCCTTCCTTAAGCATTGCCAGCAGCTGCAGGTAAGCTGTAGTTCATCGTTCCCGGGGTGTCACACGGAGCGACGTGTGCTGCCTCGGGAACAATCAACAACAGCACGTGCGATTTTTAGAAAATGAGTGACGTGTCAGTGATGAGCGAGAAGGTGAGTATTTCTGCTCGTTCATAGCTGTCACACGCTACGATATCACTAACGATGCCGGATGTGCGTCACTTACAACGTGACCCAGCCAACATCTCGTTAGATATATCGAAGCGTGTAAAGCCTGCTTTAGTGCAACTGTGAACAGTTACCGAGCAAAATCGATCTTTGCTGATTTTTTGTGAAAATTGCTTGTAAATCCGAGTTCATGCTGAATGAGCCAAGGCTTGTACCGCATTTGAAATTGGCAAACCCTTTTGGCCAAGTTCACTCAACTATAGTCTTTATTTTAGGCATTACTTTAAATCGTATCACACGTCCATGAATTGACAAAATTTGACACAACACACTTTTATAGCCTGATGTACATCACACAAACAGTAGTTTCTCACTACATATGTGACATCTGCGTATGCAGGAGGAATTTCCCAACAAATTGTATCATGTATTTTCTCCTGATACACTTGTAAAAATAAAAAAATTAGGGCTAAAACAACATTTCATAGTGAAGAATTGGATTATTTATTTTTACAGCTGAACACTATAACATTCTGTGAAGTACCTCGAAGTTCAAAGTGATCAACACATACCTAGATAAATTCCTTGAGTGGTATCCAAAGTTTCCAAAGTAGGGTCATTTATAGAAGTTTTCACTCTTCAGGAATATCTGGTATCTTCACAAAACATGGGGTCTGCTAACTAGTCAAGCTAATTTTAAAATCTAAAATTCAAATGGTTCTTTTTCCTGCCATGCACCCAAACATTAGTATTACACCACATATAGGGTATTGTTGTACTCAGGAAAAATTGTAATATAAATTCTATGGTGCATTTTCTACTTTTTCCCATGAGGAAATAAAAAATAAGGGCAAAAACAACATTTTTGTGGGAAAAATGTGAATTTTAATTTCACAGCTCAATGTTATAACGTTCTATAATGCATCTCAGGGTTAAAAGTGCTCACACACATCTAGATAAATTCCTTTAGGAGAATAATATCCAAAATGTGATCAATTGTTTAAGTTTCTACTGTTTTGGCATATGAGATGCTCTCCAAATTGGACATGGCATCCGCAAATGATCCCAGCCAATCTTGCATTCAAAAAGTCAAGTTATGCTCCTTACCATCCGAGCCATGCTGTGAGCACAAACAGAAGGGGTATTGGTGTACTCAGCAATTGCACAATAAACTGTATAGTGCATTTTCTCCTGTTACACTTGTTGTTACGAATCGGCGCCGCCATAGCCGCAAGCAGCCTGCTGCGATTCCAGTTGCACCCAGGTGCCGGCCGCCATTTTTGGCCGTGCCTCGGGTTGTCCAGCTGGCTACTTCCTCCTCCACGTCTTAGTGTGGAGATGCGGCTAATGTACATGTGCATGCCGATTTACCCCAGCCAGAGCCAAAGTCCAGTGTGTTGCCTAGTGAGCATGCTCAGCCTGACTGTGCCATTCCTGAGGCTGAGTCCTCAGTTCAGGCTACTGAGTATGCTCCTACACCTCTTTGCACAGATACTTGGAAAATGTGCCATGTCTAAGTCCTGTGTTGTGCCTACTGAGCATGCTCGGGCAGATAGTGTGATTTCTGAGACTGTTGTTCAGGCTACTGAGCATGCTCAAGCACTTAGTGCATCAGAGGCTAGGTCCAGTAAGGACCTCACTGGGCATGTCCGTGAGGTGGCAGGCTCTGATAGGCCGACACACATCAAGTGTCCTGATGATATGGCCACTCCAGACTGGCTCACGGAGGCCCACCCCTATGACACAGCACCTCACCATTATTCGTCAGATTATGACTAGTGAGGTGTTTGTGGAGAGGCAGACATAATTGGGTCAGTTGTTGGGGTTTTTCATGGTTTAAGTACATAAGACGCTCTCTACATGTGACACGACATCCACTATTAATTCCAGACAATTTTGCTTTCGAAAAGTCAAATGGTGCTCTTTCCCATCGAAGCCTTGGCGTCCGCACAAACAGTAGTTTCCCCCCCCATATGAGATACTGATGTACTCAGTTGCTCAACAAATTCTATGGTGCAGTTTCTCCTGTTAACCTTTTAAAACTGCAACATTTAGGTTAAAAAGCATTTTTGTGGGGAAAAGTAACATTTTCTTTCTTCCACATTCTTCTAATTTCTATGAATAACCTAAAAGATTAAGTAAACTTATTAAATGTGGTATTGAACAGTTTGAGGGGTGCAGGTTTAGAATGGTGTAACTTTTGGGTATTTTCTGTCATAGAGGATTCTCAAAGTCACTTCAAATGTGATGTGGTCCTAAAAATTAGTTTTGTAAATTTTGATATAAACATGAGAAATTGCTAATAAAAATGTAACCCTTCTACCTTCCTAACAAAAAAAAAATGTTTCAAAATGATATTGATGTAAAGTACACATGTACCAAATGATATTTATTAACTATTTTGTGTGACATAGTTGTCTGGTCAAAAGGCAAGAAAATTAAATTTTAAAAATTGCAACATTTTCAAAATGATTGCCAAATTTCCGATATTTCCACACATAGATGCAAAAGTTATTGTCCTAAATTTATCACTAACCTGAAGTACAATTTGTCACAAAAAAATATCAGAATCAATGAAATCTATTACTGCGTTTCATAGCTCATAAATTGAAACTGGTCAGAAATATAAAAAATTGGCCTTGTTAGTATGGTGAAAACAGGCTTTGAGGTGAAAGGGTTAAAATCAAGACAACATACAATTAATATAAACTCTTAAATTTAAGGTAACATTTTAAAAAAACATAGTGAGGGATCACTCCAACGAACTGAATGATATGCAGGTACAAGTGGTTTAGAGAAGAACATGATTTACACATGAACTCCTTAGAACAGCCACAATGTTACAAGTAACTATATTTTATTTTTTACAATTGTTCAATAAAAATCACTTCTTTAAACAACATTCCAATAATTTTAGATGAAGGACATGTTAATAGAAAAAATATTTTTAATACCATTTGTCTTGCACATTAATAGATGTAATCCAAAGTACTGTAAACAGGGTCATCTGTGGCTTTGTTATTTTTTGTTTTGCACTTTATCCTTGAAAATATTTTGTAAAAAATGTAAACAAATAAAAATAATTCACTGCCAGCAACAGTTTAAGATATGTTGAGAGACAAATACAACATTTACTAGCGATACAGTGTATTTCATTTCCAGATAATTCCGCTAACCTTGGCCTCACCTAATTGTCATGTGCAAAAGATCACAAATTGAACGTGCTTCACGGAAGGTTCAGTATTTTCATCAATTGAGTTAAAACTTTTTTTAATAATGTTTATAAATATTTTTGTAATATATATTAAAATGTTTAAAACAAATTAATATTGTGCAATATTGCTGATATATATTAAGTCTTTTTAAATTTCTATACTAGCCCGTTAAAGGTACTGACTGCTTTTAACAATTATTTTATGTTTGAAAGATTCTTCTGTAATTTTTGCATGTACAAAAATGTACTTTCATGTCTTGTGTCTTGTCATGTGCTGTGAGCAGCATAGTGGCTCAGTAGTTAGCACTTTTGCTTTTCATTGCTGGGGTCATTGGTTGAAGTCCCACCATCGACAATGGGCTCTCTGGTTTTCTCTCAGACTCTAAAGAGATACTGATAGAGAATTTAGATTGTGACCCTCCAATAGGGACAGTGATGACAATCTCTGTAAAGTGCTGCAGAATATGATGGTGCTATATAAACAAAGCAGAATAGATAAGCAGAAAATAAATGATATTAATGAGACTATGATTATTTGTCTCAGGAATGCTCAGACATGCTGAATGCACCTGGACATGCAAGTCATAAAGAACTTTCTATGCAACTGCCAAAGTTGTTCCAGATGGGCTCTATTTGAGACAAGTATGAAGGATCTGCAGGCCATGGTAGCATATTTAGGCCAGACAGGCTACTCACAGGCTCTTGAGGCACTTTGAAGAAATTCCTCACGTTCCATGACCAAAGCAATGTAATGTCAGGTATTAGTAAACCTGAAATTGGAGATTATAGGAATCTGGCCACCATACATGATGCCATTCCATACCATAATCCTTGAAGTAGATATGATCTGTTTCAATGATTTTTTTGTGAAGATGCCTACATGGTTTCCATGCCAATCTCTGGCAATCTTAGCATCAAAGATGAAATTGGGACTCAATAGTGAAAAGGACAGACCAGCCTTGTTCTGCTCCATAATAACTTTAGGGATCAGTGGTATGAGGTCAATGAAACACCTGAAGTGTCTTTAAGCCCAATGTAGTACCTTAGGCTTGCTATGTAACAGCCAATTTAACTTGCTGTACAGTTTGTATTAATAGTTAATCCAATGGTAGGGTTTTTTCTCCAATTTGTCCCAGGAGCTTCTTTTTCAACATGAACTTTAAGCATCCTCTACTTCATTTTTAATCTTTATTGTTTACAGCAGCATATAATCAATAAAGCTTGTTGAATGGCTATGCTGCAGACTTTCAACCAACTTTGCGATCATACGAATAGTACCCGATCACCAAACTTGGACACAGACTTTTTTAAAACATTTATGTTTGAGTCTGATCCTCAGACACTCACCCGAAACTTTACAGTTTGTTTGCTGATCCCTACTTACGAGACAATGTTTCATCGTCGCCTTGTAGATATGTTTGCTAAACTTTGTCTTTTAAATAAAAATGGATTTCTCAAAATTATTATGCTCTTCAACTACTAAACTGTCCTCTAATACTGGGGGATGTTGTGGGTGTATACATTTCAATTGTTAGTGAATACTTATCTGCTTTTTGATATTGGTTAGAAATCCCATGTTCAGGCTGTATTATTTTTCAAGATTTAACACAGCAAGTAAATTCAAAGATACATATAAAAAGTAAGAATTCCTTTGAGTGAAAATGCCTGGGGATATGTGAAGAAAGCCGAAGGGAGTTTCAAACATGTTAAAATAGATAACAACCAGTGCTCCAATTTGAGGAAAAGCCATAATATTTTTATTTCACTTTCCTTTATGTGGTCTGTAAAATGTCCCTCCAGATGTATAAATGACACCATTGTTTGCTTTCATGTCTCTGCCATTACTGTATGGTATCCTTATCACATTGTAGTTGAAGGCAGTGTATAAAAATAAATTGTGCTCAAATATAGAACAATATGGGGCAACTAGTGAAAGGTGAACAGTAAGTATTCATTTTTGGATTATTTGTAAGGAATGCCAAAGTACTATTCTGGTATTCGTAATGAATAACAATCCTGATGTAAGTCAATGGGGAGAAAAATATTTTTTTGCTTTGCTGAATACTGGAATAGTACTTGTTATTTGGTAAGCTTTATCTGAACACGAATAGTAACTATTCGCTCATCACTAGTGGCAATGCATGAAAATAGTGCATAGCATTAATGTTTGTGCCTAAAGCAAAAAAATAAAAATGAAACTTAAGGCACAAAACAACAAAATTTACATAAACATTTTAATAATAAACATAATTTTGCCTACATTTCTTTTTAAATTGATAGACTAAATGATCTCATTCCCTACCAATTAATAGTACTGACGTTGAATTTTTGATTTCAGCTTACTTATCTGCAAATCCCAAATGGCTCTTGAATTGATGTATGCTGCCAAAGCAAAGTACTTTGCTCTAGTGGCCTAAAAGGCATAATATATAAGATTGTGCAAAAGTTTTAGACAGGTGTGAAAAACTCTGCAAAGTAAAGGCCGCTTTACACGCTGTGATATTGGTACCGATATCGCTAGCAAGCGTACTCGCCCCCGTCAGTTGTGCGACACGGGCAAATCGCTGCCCATGGTGCAGAACATCACTTACACCCGTCACACTACTTACCTGCCTAGTGACGTCGTTGTGACCGGTGAACCGCCTCCTTTCTAAGGGGGCAGTTCGTTCGGCGTCATAGCGACGTCACTAAGTGGCCGCTTAATAGCAGAGGAGGGGCGGAGATGAGCGGGCTAAACATCCCGCCCACCTCCTTCCTCATTGCCGGTGGGACACAGGTACAGTGAGTTTCCTCGTTCCTGCGGTGTCACACATAGCAATGTGTGCTGCCGCAGGAACGACAAACAACCTCACTACTCACCTGTCAATGATTTTTGGAGTTGGAGTGACCATTCCAATACCAACGATTTTTACCTCTTTTGCGATCGTTTTAGGTCGCTCAGAGGTGTTACATGCTGCAATGTCGTTAACGACGCCGGACCCTGACGATATATCGTTAGCGGTCGCAGCGTGTAAAGCACCCTTTAGAATGGTTTAAAAAATTAAAGCTTTCCTATTTACTTTTAATAAATGAACAAAATGGGCACTGAATGAACAAAAGAGAAATCTCAATCAAATCAACATATGGTGTGACCACCCCTTTTCATTAATACAGCATCAAAGCATTATCTAGGTGCACACAGTTTTTGATGGAACTTAGCACCATTTCTTTATCTCTAGGCAGGGAAAACACAGCTGCAAAAAATGCCACTTTTTGCTCCAGTTTTTAAGTGTGTTTTAGCATGCGTTTCAACCTGAGGTGTTCTTGAGTTTTTGGACTACAATGAATGCTATGGAGATAGCTAATAGAAAAAGATAGATAATTGATTTAGATAGATAGATACGGACAGATATGTAGACATACAGACATATAGACAAACAGTCAGACATATAGACATATATTAAAATTTCCCCCTGTGGAGCTTATTGGACATCTTTTTATGGTTAAATAAATAAATAAATGAAAAGAAAAATGATGTAGAGTCCCCCCCTATTTTTGCTAATCACCCAAAAGTTAAGCAGACAGCAGTGAGATGATATTATCAGTCTGGGAAGGTCCATGGTTATTGAGCCCCGTTCCCAGTCTATAAATACCATCCTGCAGCTGCCCCAGAAGTGTTCCATGTTAGATGAGCCAATTCTGGTGAATTGCCTTGTCTCTTCTTGATTGCCCTAGTGCTATTGTCATCACGGCAATGATAGTTGGGGTTAAAGTCAGCTGTGTAGTGTTAGCTGGAATCAAGTGTTAGTATTGTAGAGGTATCTGTCAGACTCTATGATTGCTAACCCAGTAAGTGAAAAGAAGAAAAAAAACTCACAAAAAGTACTTTATTTGAAGAAAAAAAAACCACTTTCCCTTGTTCACTATTTTATAAAACAAAAATCCATGCAGGTCCACGGTAGTCTAGGGATTCCAATATAATCCACAAATGGAAACATGATAGACATAAAAAGAGTGAAATAAAAACAGGACACTGTCCATCATTTACCAGTTTATTAGAATCAAAGTTCCCAGCTGTGATATAGTCCAGCAGTTTTATGTTCCTTGATTACCTTGTTCAAAGCATCAGAATGAGCCTCCCTAGGCTTACGATATATAGGGGGGCTTAATAAGTGTCTCATACTCTATATAGGAGATTATGTGGAAGCTAATACTGTATATAGGAGGATGTTAACATGCTTAATTCTTCTCAAAATTAACTTATAGAATTAATATAACTATAAACTATTGATCCCCTGAGATACAAGAAAGTAGGTGCCTGAGATATTTAACCCGTCGTTTGGAACGCTGTCAAAGGACACTTTTTCAGATAAGTTTTTTTGACTCTCCATCAAATTGATGGGGGTATTCTGTTTATTTTTAAATGGTGATGTTATTGTTTGGTCTGTGCAGGGCTAAGTAGGGCTACATAGGGTCTCATGTTGGTGAATGGGGGCGCCACAACCCTAGGGCGTCAAACCCTCCATTGCTAGGTAGGGAGAGATTTACAGTATGTAGATGATTGGTGAGCACGCTGAACCCCTGGGGGCCTTATAGAAGTTGATAATGTTGAGCCATGAAAAATAAAAAAGCTTACCACAAAATTGTTACTTCAACCAGGTAGCCTTTTTTTTACAAGGGTATCAGGAAAAAATGCACCATACAATTTATTCTGAAATTTTTCCTGAGTAAGCTGATACTTCAAAAGTGGTGGAAACCAACTGTTTAGGTGCATGGCAGGTCTCAGAAGTCAAGAAGCGCCATTTGACTTTTCAAACTCACAAATGACGATCAGTGATGGCCATTACTAATCGTCAGCTGCAGAACGCACACAAGGAAGAGGTGCAAAAAGCCACAGGGGATACGTACAAAGAAAAAAATAACTGTCCAAAATTGAGCACAGTCGCTGATGATTGCCACTCACTGGATGCACAGGACAGGGGATGAGGGACAAAAAAAAAATTATAGTCACAGGATTAGAGGAGCAGCAGGAGCATTACTAACAAGAGCAATTTAAGAAGGAAAAGCAGGCAGACTGATAGACAGAATATTAAAGGAGGCAGCAGGAGACAGCTCACTGAGGACCCAGGATGGACCCAGTGATGGAGGCAGATGTAATCAGACCAATGAAGACCTCAGACGACCCGGTGGCAGCAGGTAGTGGATGTCAGAGGGGGACAGTAGATACCGAGGGGAACAGTGGATGATAGAGAGATCGCAGATCAGCGGGGGGAGATGGAGGGAACACCAATTGGTGGCAAGGGGGTTGTGGGAGATAGAGAGATCACAATCAGCAGTGGAGGGAGATAAAGATATTGCAGATTGGCAGGGGGCAGCACTGGAGCACACAGGGTAAGCAGGATGCAGGAGCAGCGATCAGACAGTGGTGGTAGCGTGGTACTTCGAGTACCAGCTGGGGCACGGCATGCAGGTGGAATCAGATAGAGCCTGGGGGCATATAGAGAGCCTGTGGGGGGCAGATACATTGCAGATTGCCAGGCGGGCAGCACAGAAGCATGCAGCAGCACAGGAGTGCGCAACAGCAGGATGCAGGAGCGGTGATCAGACAGTGACGGTAGAATGGTACTACAAGTGCCAGCAGGTGCACGGCACAGGCATGCTGGAGGAGGGCTATCCAGGCCAAAAGAAGCCTGGGGAGGGCAGTCACCACCAGGTAAGAACATTCACCCTGCACGCTGATTGGAGTGATTCTGCATCATAGCACAATCACTCCAATCAATGCTGCAGGCGGGACCCCATGTTTGCTGACCTCTAGCCTATGATCTGCTGCAGAAAATCGTAGCTGGGTCTCACTGGATCACATTGTTTGGGACATTTTTTTAGCTGAAAACAGTGCGATTTCTGGGATTGGTGGTTCAGCGACCAATGACAGCGATCATGGATAGGGGATGGCGATGCCACCCCTCTGGGATCAAGCAAAAGTCCCCTACTGTAAGAAAGAGTGTTTCATTTGAAAGCCATTGCTATAGCCATGGCAATTAAATTTTCGGCAGTAAAGTTATATCCCTGGTCGTTAAGTCATGTAAAAATAGGAGATAACTTTACTGCCCATGGTCATGAAGGGGTTAAACATAATTTGATGTACAGCGGTGGTAAAATAACATTATTTCTGTCAACCAATGGTTCTGAAATTACATTATTTTCTCCTACTAACATAAGCTCTCTCTGAAGCCACTATTTTCTCACTTAAGGTGGTGTCACACATAGCAACGACGACAACGACGTCGCTACTAAGTCACCATATTCTGTGACATAGCAGCGACGTCCCATTGCTGTCACTGTGTGTGACATCCAGCAATGACCTAGCCCCTGCTGTGAGGTCGCCGGTCGTTGCTGAATGTCCTGCTTCATTTTTTGGACGTTGCTCTCCCGCTGTGAAGCACACATCGCTGTGTGTGACAGCGAGAGAGCGACGAACTGAAGCAAGCAGGGAGCAGGAGCCACGGTAAACATCGGTTAACCAAGAAGCCCTTTCCTTGGTTACCCGATATTTACCTTAGTTACTAGCATCCGCCGCTCTCACGCTGCCAGTGCCGGCTCCCTGCTCCCTGCTCCCTGCATACGTAGCTGGAGTACACATCAGGTAATTAACCCAATGTGTACTCTGACTAGGAGTGCAGGGAGCAAGCGCTAAGCGGTGTGCTCTCACGCTGCCAGTGCCGGCTCCCTGCTCCCTGCACATGTAGCTGGAGTACACATCGGGTAATTAACCCGATGTGTACTCTGGCTAGGAGTGCAGGGAACAGGGAGCCGGCACTAGCAGCGTGAGAGCGGCAGGCGCTAGTAACTAAGGTAAATATCGGGTAACCAAGAGAAGTGCTTTCCTTGGTTACCTGATATTTACCTTAGTTACGCTTCCACGCGTCGCTGCTAGCTGGGGGCTGGTCACTGGTCGCTGGTGAGATCTGTCTGTTTGACAGCTCACCAGCGACCATGTAACGACGCAGCAGCGATCCTGATAAGGTCAGATCGCTGGTCGTGATCGCTGCTGCATCGCTTAGTGTGACAACACCTTTAGTGTTCATTTTTTATCTGTTATTCCAGAGACAGATAAAATAGAGATACTAAAGGTCCAGTCACACTAAGCAACTTACCAGCGATCCCAACAACGATAGGGATCGCTGGTAAGTTGCTAGGAGGTTGCTGGTGAGACGTCACACTGCAACGCTCCAGCGATCCCACCAGCAACCTGACCTGGCAGGGATCGCTGGAGCGTGGCTACACAAGTTGCTGGTGAGCTCACCAGCAACCAGTGACAAGCCCCCAGCGCCGCGTGGAAGCTGCTGTGCTTGGTAACTAAGGTAAATATCGGGTAACCAACCCGATATTTACCTTGGTTACCACCGCACGGAGCTACACGTGCAGAGAGCAGGGAGCAGCGCACACTGAGCGCTGGCTCCCTGCTCTCCTAGTTACAGCACACATCAGGTTAATTACACGATGTGTGCTGCAGCTAAATGTGCACAGAGCAGGGAGCAGCGCACACTGCTTAGCGCTGGCTCCTTGCTCTCCTAGTTACAGCACACATGGGGTTAATTTCCCAATGTGTGCTGTAGCTACATGTGCAGAGAGCAGGGAGCAGCGCACACTGAGTGCTGGCTCCCTGCTCTCCTAGTTACAGCACACATGGGGTTAATTTCCCAATGTGTGCTGCAGCTAAATGTGCACAGAGCAGGGAGCAGCGCACACTGCTTAGCGCTGGCTCCTTGCTCTCCTAGTTACAGCACACATCGGGTTAATTAACCCGATGTGTCCTGCAGCTACATGTGCACACAGCAGGAGCCGGCAGTACAGGCAGTGAGAGCGGCGGAGGCTGGTATCAAAGGTAAATATCGGGTAACCAAGGACAGGGCTTCTTGGTTACCCGATGTTTACATTGGTTACCAGCCTCCACAGAAGTTGGCTCCTGCTGCCTGCACATTTAGTTGTTGCTGTCTCGCTGTCACACACAGCGATCTGTGCTTCACAGCGGGACAGCAACAACTAAAAAATGGCCCAGGACATTCAGCAACAACCAACGACCTCACAGCAGGGGCCAGGTTGTTGCTGGATGTCACACACAGCAACATCGCTAGCAACGTCACAAAAGTTGTTCGTTGGCAGCGATGTTGCTAGCGATGTTGCTTAGTGTGACGGGGCCTTTAGTGCATCCAATCTGCTGTCCTACTAGATTATTCACCATCATTAGATTCACACAGTCTGCATCTTGGTATTATATGTTCTTCAGGACCAGAGCAATTGGGTTTTCCTCTTTATTCATCTTCGTTGAGTGATCTATAGGGATTGATCCATATTTGTATCCAACGTGTAAACTCATACATTTTAGGCTCTGCTTAGAACTGTCTATGGACAGTTGCCATTCTCTTGGTCAATATTGTGATATGCCAATTTTTATCAGCAAGCCTTGAACATTGTTGCAATAAGCAAAATTATTTTCCTCCAAGAAGAATGATTTTGGTATCCGCATGTAATAAATTCCACTCTGCTCGTCTAGATGTCAATAATACTGCTGATTTCGAAGGCACCAGTGACATAATAGGTATAGCATATGGAATCAAAGTTTATCAGTTATATATTCAACTACTACCTTAATACTTCTTTTAATGTGCATTGCATTCAATAAGTATTTAAGTATTTGTCACATACTTTACCACCATCTTTGATTTTATAACCCTTGTAATAGAAAGCATCTCAAATTCATGTTTGGGCATATTCTGATTCAGAGGACTGAAGGTACCTTAAATCAAGCCTAATACCTGAGGAGCCCAAAAAATGTTTTTCATTTTTTCCCAAGTGTAAACAATATTTTTTGATAATAAAATGTCATTCTCACTTAGAAGTAAGAGCAGACTGCATGACAGAAAATTGTTCAAGATATTTCAGAATGGATTGACATATTGTTCCTGTAACATTGTGTGATTGTTCCTATCTTTTTCCTTGCGCTGTCAGGAAGTTTTGTTTGTGAAATATGATATTAAACTGCATTACAATTTTAACATAAATAATATTCTCCTCTCCAGTTTAAGACAAAAGTAAAACAATTTATGTATGTAATGAATGACCTGTCAATGTCTAGATTCAAGGTGTGCTTTCCATCCTAATTAACCTTAACATTTTTGAAATTCTTATGTCAAGCTTGAAATTTTACTGCTATATCCAAAATCAGATACTCAAGAAACAATACTTATCTGAATCAATTCCTTTATTTATATGCACATCTTTTGTTACAAATTCTTTAGTTTTAGGCTATGTGCGCACGTTGCGTAAATACATGCAGTTACGCTGCGCTTTGTAGCGCAGCATAACTGCATGCGTCCTGCGTCCCCTGCACAGTCTATGGAGATTGTGCAGGGGCCATGTGCACGTGGCGTCTTAGAGCGCAGCGCTTCGGCTGCTGCCTGAAGTGCTGCGTTCAAGAAGTGACATGTCACTTCTTCCGTGCGCTTTGCCGGCAGCTCCTGCTCTGTCTATGGCAGGAGCTGCAGGCAGAGCGCATGGAATCGGCTTTTTTTTTTTTTCTACGGACATTTCCTGCAACTATTTGAAGCGCACGTGTGCTCTTCAGATCGCTGCAGAAATTTCTGCAGGGCTAGTACGCAACGTGCGCACATAGCCTTACACATTTTTTCCAACGATATTTTATCCCTGTTGATATTTAACACTAGAAGTCCCAGAGAGAGGTCATTTAACATTTCTAGCTTTGGAACCCAGAGACGGGTTAATGCAAAAAGAAACGTGTTCCAGCTCACCGCTCTGGTGTGTAAGTCTGAGGAGTAGACCAGCTGATCCTGCACGGAAATCCCAGGCACAAGGGGATAATAGCAGATATAAAGTAACGAAATCCAGCGGATCACAGGCAGATGAATTAAAAACTTTCCTTTATTTTCATAGGTTTAAAAATGGATAGTCAGCATAAACAAGGCACAGTTCATCCGACGCGTTTCAACATAACACAGTGTCATTAGTTCGTATTCATGGATCCATGAATAAGAACTAACGACACTGCGTTATGTCGAAACGCGTTGGAAGAACTGTGCCTTGTGGATGCTGTCTATCCATTTTTAAAGCGCTGAAAATAAAGGAAAGTGTTTAATTCATCTGCCTGTGATCCGCTGGATTTCGTTACTTTGTACCAGAGACGGGTTGACTGACCTGAAGGATTTTAGCTAACATCCTATAATCACCGTCTTTTGTTCTGTAATTAAGGCCATTACTGTCGCACCACAGGAGGATGTTGTTTTCCTTTGAGTTCAGCCATTTAGTTTCTAGTTAGTTCTATTCAGTTTGGACTAAGGGTTATTTGACCCTCTTTCGGGACTTCAGGGGGGAGCTCGAAATTTCTGGGACTTCTAGTGTTAAAATACATATTTCTATAAATCTAATGTATTTTATATTATTTTACATTTTTGTTGCATGTTTCTTTTTACTTACATAGAAAGCAAATAAATAAATATATTGAACAATTTCAAAAGTACATAGAACATTTTACAGTAGCATCTTTATTATCAACATTTTTTTGCATCCTTTCCATTTTTTTAATCTAGTAAGCCATTTTTAAAAAGTTTTATTATTGTAAAATGAACATCTTCCAGATGACTAAACATGTAAGCAATTTGGCAATATTCCTTGTTGAGTGAGAGAGTATTGGGAACAAATAGAAAATGTACTGCTAAATGAAACACAGCTTAGTACCAGGCAAGTTAGTAAAAGCAAAATAAAATATGGCTCTCTAGAGAGAACGCACATACTGAACAGCTGGTGAAGAATGCTGAAACTTTCCAAAAATGACTCTATGGTTTTATATATTGCATCAGGAAAAGGTTGAATAAGGTTGAATGTATAAAATAAGGTAAAATTCAGGGAATAAAGCAGAAAATAAAGGTAGAATATTATTTAAAGCAGGTGATCTTTTATATTCTGAATGTTTAAAGATGGGACCTCTCTCAATCAAACATTATCCCACCTGGAATACTGTATAAAGTTCTGGGTGATCCAATTCAAGAAAGACATAGATATATTTGAGCAAGTCCAGAGAAGAGCAACCAAGATGGTAGAAGGTCTGCAAACCATGTCACATGAAGACCGGCTAAAAGAACTATGGATGTTTAGTTTGATAAATAGAACGCAGAGAGGAGATTTAACAGCGGTCTACAAATATCTGAAAGGTAGTCACCATGCAGAGGGAACTACCCTATTCTCATTAGAACAAGAAAGTACATGAAGCAATGGGATGAAACTAAAAGGAATGAAATACAGATTAGACATTAGAAAAACCTTTCTGACAGTGAGGGCAGTCAGGGAGTGAAACAGGCTACCGCGGGAGGTGGTGAGCTCTCCATTAATGGAAATTTTCAATCGGAAATTGGATAAACATATGGCTGGAATGATTTAACCTTCGTCAGGCTGCATAATTTTACAATGTTAACAGCGACTGCTTATCTTGGAAGGGGGTAGAGATATTTTTTTGAAATTTGGCCAATATATTCTGGACCAAAACTGCAGAGATGTCACGAAATTTCAGCTCTGTACAGCTTTTGGAAAAAAAAATGTATTGCAATTTTAAAACGGAATAGTTACAATTGTACCTATTCCGCCGGACAAAGGTTAAGAAAACCTGCACTTGCAAGGGGTTGAACTCGATGGCCCTTGAGGTCCCTTTCAATTCTACCATTCTATGGTTCTATGATTTTTCAAACACATCTCACAGATTAAAGCTATGTACCCTCTTTAATCATACTGAAGGGCATAAACCGAGTTATATCAAACAACAAAACAAAGACAAGTATAAGGCCTTTTTTCACAGATTAACCCCTTCAAGACCGCGGGCAGTAAAGTTACGTCCTATTTTAATGTGATTTAATGACCAGGGACGTAACTTTGCTGCCTAAAGTTCATTTGATTGCCGTGGCCATACCAATGGCTTTCAAATGATGTCCCCTGATGTTTCTTACTTTCTTACAGCAGGGGACCTTTGCTTGACCCCAGGGGGGTGGCATCACCACCCCCCATCGACGATCGATGTGATTGGTTGTTCAAATCTGAACCGCCAACCACATCGTTCGCACTGATTTCGGTAAAAATAATGACTGAATTAGTGCGATACTGTGAGATCCTGCTATGAGGTGCTGTAGCAGCTACAGCACATTATAGCTGGACCTCAAACATGTCACCCCCCAGCCCCTGCAGCACTGATTGGAGCGATTGTGCTATGATGCGCAATCACTCAAATCAGCATGCAGTGGGGAGTCTGATCTGCAGGTTGCCATGCTCCCCAGGCCTGTGCTGGTCTGGGAAGCCATCCCTCAACATGTCTGCAGCGTGCACTGGCTGCTGCTGCTGCCGCCACCACTGATGTCACCGCTCCTGCTCTAATTGTAAGTATTGTGCTCACTTGCAGCCCCTGCGCGCTCCTGCGATGTCCCCTGCGTGCTCCCGTGATGTCCCCTGCACGCTCCCATGATGGCCCCTGCCTGTTCCCCCCCACGATCTGCCCCCCCATGCCCCGATCTGCCCCCCGACATCCCAATCTGCTCCCCCCATGATCTGCCTGCCTCCCCCGTTATCTCTATTCTTCTTCCTTCCTTCTGCCTCTGCTTCTCCGATATCCCCCACCCCCTCCCCATCTGCTCTCTCTCTGACATCCTCTTACCTGCCTTCACCAGGTCGTCCGGGGTCTTCACTGGCCCGATTACATCTGCCTTCATCGCTGGGTCCTTCCTGGGTCTTCTGCTGATCTGTCCAACGTCCTGCCTGCTGCTCCTGTAAAGCTGTACATCTTGCTTGCCTTTTGTTCCTCCTGCAGTTTTTCTGGTCAGTGATCCTCCTACTAATCCTCTTGGTACTGTGAGTATAACTTTTTTTTTTCTGTATCCCCTGTCCATTTTTACACCTCATCCGTCCATGCGTCCCGCCGAGCGCTGATCAGGGATGCAGATAACGTATCTGCATCTGTGGTCAATTTTCGGCGGGACTTTTTTTCCCGTATCCCCGATGCTTTTTGTATCGCATCCGTCCGTGCGTCCCGCCGAGAGCTGATCAGGGATGCACATAACGGATCGGCATCACTGCTCAATTTTTGGCGTGACTTTTTTTTTTCCCGTATCCCCGACGCTTTTTGTATCTCATATGACCGTGCGTCCTGCAGCGGCCGATCAGTGCACCGCGTCTGTGCATTTTAAAAGTCAAATGGCGCTCCTTCTCTTCTGAGCCCCGCCATGCGCCCAAACAATTACTTTCCACCACATATGAGGTATCTGCGTACTCAGGAAAAATGACACAATACGTTTTATGGTGCAGTTTTTCCTGATACCGATGTAGAAAAAAAAAAGCTACCTGGTTGATGCAAAAATTTTGTGATAAAAAAAATAATAATTTTCATGGTTCAACGTTAGCAACTTCTGTGGAGCCCCTGGGGTTGCAAGGGGCTCACCAAACATCTAGATAAATTCCTTGAGAGATCCAGTTCCAAAATTGGGTCATTTGTGGGGGAGCTCCACTGTTTAGGCACCATAGGGGGGTCCCCAAACGTGACATGGCATCCGCTAATGATTCCAACCAATTTTGCTGTCAAATGACGCTCCTTCTCTTCTGAGCCTCCCCTTGTGCCCAAACAATTACTTTCCACCACATATGAGGTATCTCCGTACTCAGGAGAAATTGCACAATACGTTTTATGGTGAATTTTTTCCTGATACCCTTGTGAAAAAAAGCTACCTTGTTCAAGTAACAGTTTTGTGGTAAAAAAAAATTGTATTCATGGCTCAACATTATCATCTTATGTGGAGCCCCTTGGGGCTCGCTTAACATCTATATAAACTCCTTGAGGGTTCTAGTTTCCAAAATGGGGTTATTTGTGGGGGAACTCCATTGTTTAGGCACCTCAGGGGGTCTCCAAATGCAACATTACGTCAGCTAATGATTCCAACTAATTTTGCTGTCAAATGGTGCTCCTTCTCTTCTCAGCCCCCCCATGCGCCCAAACAATTACTTTCCACCACATATGAGGTATCGTCGTACTCAGGAAAAAATGCACTATAAATTTCATGGTGCATTTTTTCCTGATACCCTTGGGAAAAAATGCTACCTAGTTGAAGCAACAGCTTTGTGGTAATTTTTTTTTTTCTTTTACGGCTCAACAATATAACTTCTATGAAGCCCCCAGGTATTCAAAGTGCTCACCAAACATCTAGAAAAATTATTTGAGGGCTCTAGTTTCGAAAATAAGGTAACTTGTGGGGGAGCTCCATTGTTTGGTACCTCAGTGGGTTTTCAAACCAGACATGGCATCCGATAATGAGTGCAGCTAATTTTGCACTCAAAAATTCAAATGGCGCTCCTTGCCTTCCGAGCCCTGCTGTGTGCCCAAACATTTGATTTCCACTACATATGAGGTATCTACGTACTCAGGAGAAAATGCACATTTTATTTTATGGTGCATTTTTTCCTGATACCCTTGTGAAAAAAAGCTACCTAGTTGAAGCAATAGTTTTGTGGTAATTTTTTTTTTTCTTTTCACAGCTTAATGTTATAAACTTCTGTGAAGCCCCCAGGGGTTATAAGTGCTTACCAAACATGCAAAAAAATTATTTGAAGGCTCTAGTTTCCAAAATGGGGTCATTTGTGGGGGAGCTCCATTGTTTAAGCACCTCAGGGGGTCTTCAAACCGGACATGGCGTCCGCTAATGAGTGCAGCTAATTTTGCGTTCAAAAATTCAAATGGTGCTCCTTCCCTTTCGACCTCTGCCATGCGCCCAAACAATTGATTTTTACCACATATGGGGTATCAGCGCACTCAGGAGAAAATGCACAATAAATTGTATGGTTCATTTTCTCTTTTCTCCCTTGTGAAAATAAAAATTTTATGGCTAAAGTAACATTTTTGTGTTAAAAAGTAAAATTTTCATTTTTTTCCTTCCACATTGCTTTGGTTCCTTTGAAGCACCTAAAGGGTTAATAAACTTCTTGGATGTGGTTTTGAGCAGTGTGGGGGGTGAATTTTTTAGAATGGGGTCACTTTTGGGTATTTTCTGTCATCTAGGCCTCTCAAAGTCCCTTCAAATGTGATGTGGTGCGTAGAAAAATTTTGTTGGAAAAATTAGAAATTGCTAATGAACTTTGACCCCTTCTAACTTCCTAAAGAAAAAAAAAATTGTTTCTAAAATTGTGCTGATGTAAAATAGACAAGTGGGAAATTTTATTTAGTAACTATTTTGTGTGACATATCTCTCAGATTTATGGGCATACATTTTCAAAGTTTGAAAATTACGAAATTTTAAAAATGTTCGCAAAATTTCCTAAATTTTCACAACTAAATGCAAAAAATATCGGCCTAAATTTACCACTGATATGAAGTACAATATGTCATGAAAAAACAATCTCAGAACCAAGGGGATCCATTGAAGCATTCCAGAGTTATAACCTGTCAAAGTGACACTGGTCAGAATTGCAAAAAATGGCCCGGTCATTAAGGTATTTTAGTGCCGGGGGTGAAGGGGTTAAAATAAATAAGATTACATGAGTAGTACTGATATGGTGATACAGGTGTGAGATCCTAGATCAGCTATGAGATATGCATCTCCTTAGGGTGGTGTCACACACAGCGACGACGACAACGACGTCGCTGCTACGTCACCATTTTCTGTGACGTTGCAGCGACGTCCCAGCGCTGTCGCTGTGTGTGACATCCAGCAATGACCTGGCCCCTGCTGTGAGGTCGCCGGTCGTTCCTGAATGTCCAGCTTCATTTTTTGGTCGTCGCTCTCCCGCTGTGACGCACACATCGCTGTGTGTGACAGCAAGAGAGCGACAAAATGAAGCGAGCAGGGAGCAGGAGCCGGCTTCTGGCAGCCTGCGGTAAGCTGTAACCACGGTAAACATCGGGTAACCAAGGGAAGACCTTTCCCTGGTTACCCGATATTTACCTTTGTTACCAGTGTCCGCTGCTCTTGCTGCCAGTGCCGGCTCCCTGCTCTCTGCACATGTAGCTGGAGTACACATAAGGTAATTAACCCGATGTGTACTGTAGCTAGGAGTGCAGGGAGCCAGCGCTAAGCAGTGTGTGCGGCTCCCTGCTCTCTGCACATGTAGCTGCAGTACACATCGGATAATTAACCCGATGTGTACTGTAGCTAGGAGAGCAGGGAGCCAGCGCTAAGCAGTATGCGCGGCTCCCTGCTCTCTGCACATGTACCAGAGCGACGCGTGTCGTTATGATCGCTGCTGCTTCTGCTGTGTTTGACAACAGTGACTTACAAGGTCGCTGTTGCGTCACAGAAAATGGTGACGTAACTGCGACGTCGTTGTCGCTGTCACTATGTGTGAACCCAGATTTAAACTATTTTTTTATGCATTAAAAGAAGCAGTGAAAAAAGCAAGCTAGAAGATTCAGTATAAAACTTTGCTTAATGTTCTGCAGGGAAACCTCAAGTGCTGGTCTCCATGCAGATTCTTTTCCCTTTATATGTCATATAGGCTCATTGTACAAGAAGTATAAATACATAGATGTTACATAAAATGTTTTAAAAACCATTTTAATGTGAATTAAGTAACCTCTCTAATTCGTAAAACTTTTTTCATTTTAAAGAATTGCATTAGATATGGAAACAAATTTATACAAAAATGAAAATACCAGTAGTTTTTGTAAACGTCTACTGTATGTTTAGCTCCAAATGCATTTCTGAATACATTATAGTTAGCATTTTTTATCTTGGAAGAACCACATCTTCAGTCTGCTCTATACAATAGCTCTTATCAAGAAGTCTATTAAAGAACACTGTGGGAAACCTTTATAATGTAGCTGCATGATTAGTGATGAATAGAACTAGCACTGAAGATGAGTAGATAACTAGGTTGCATACAATAGCATCACAGTGTGAGGGATACCATCAAAAACACAGGGGCTTCCAAAAAACTTACAGGATTCTCTGTCATTTATTTTCCACATTGCAATTAGGGTACCTTCACACTTAGCGATGCAGCAGCGATTTGACCAGCGATCTGACCTGGTCAGGATCGCTGCTGCATCGCTACATGGTCGCTGGTGAGCTGTCAAACAGGCAGATCTCACCAGCGACCAGTGAACAGCCCCCAGCCAGCAGCGACGTGCAAGCGACGCTGCGCTTGCACGGAGCTGCCGTCTGGAAGCTGCGGAGACTGGTAACTAAGGTAAACATCGGGTATGGTTACCCGATGTTTACATTAGTTACCAGCGCACAGCTGTGTGTGCAGGGAGCAGGGAGCCGCGCACACTGAGCGCTGGCTCCTTGCTCTCCTACCATAGCTACAGTACACATCGGGTTAATTAACCCGATGTGTAATGCAGCTACATGTTCAGAGAGCAGGGAGCCGCGCACACTGCTTAGCGCTGGCTCCTTGCTCTCCTAGCTGCTGTACACATCGGGTTAATTAACCCGATGTGTACAGCAGCTACATGTGCAGAGAGCCGGAGCCGGCAGCACTGGCAGCGTGAGAGCTGCAGAGGCTCATAACTAAGGTAAATATCGGGTAACCACCTTGGTTACCCGATGTTTATCTTGGATACAGCTTACCTCAGCTGTCAGATGCCGGCTCCTGCTCGCTTCATTTGTCGCTCTCTCGCTGTCACACACAGCGATCTGTGTGTCACAGCGGGAGAGCGGCTTTGAAGAAAACGAACCAGGGCTGTGTGTAACGAGCAGCGATCTCGCAGCAGGGGCCAGATCGCTGCTCATTGTCACACACAGCGAGATCGCTAATGAGGTCACTGCTGGGTCACAAAAAGCGTGACTCAGCAGCGATCTCGGCAGCGAGCTCGCTGTGTGTGAAGCACCCCTTAGTCTTCACAGATCTCTACTGTACCAGTAATCATTTTATTTACATGATTGGAAAAAAAATCTTTTGTGAGTGAATGCATATGTAATATGCAGGAAACAAATATTTCAAAAGGTTAAAAACAAGTTTATATCTTTCTTTTTTTGCAGCTCTACTGTACTATTTATCTTTGAAATCATAAAATGGGTACACTTCAGCATCACATCCCAAAATATGTAATTTTAAGTCTATACTTTTTAAAGCTTTTGTTAAAGAATCAACAAGATGCAGAAAATTAAAATTGTCACTTTAAATTTGAAAGGTGTTTCAGATTAGTGCGGGCTACACAAGACGAGCTATCGTGCGATGCATCGTCGGGGTCATGGTTTTCGTGACGCATATCCGGCATCGTTCACGACGTTGTCTCATGTGACACCTCCGAGCAATGCAGAATCGCTCTCAAATCGTGAGTCGTGTACTCGTTGCTAGGTTTTAAAATATTGTTTATTTTACATGGCGCCAGTTGTTCATCGTACCCGGGTAAGCACACATTGCTCCGTGTGACACCCCGGGAATGATGAACTCAGCTTATATGCATCCCGCGGCACCTGCCGGCTATGCGGAAGGAAGAAGGTGGGCGGGATGTTTACGTCCCGCTCATCTCCGCCCCTCCGCTTCTATTGGCCGGCCGCTGTGTGACGTCGCTGTGATGCAAAACATCCCTCCCTCTTCAGGAAGAGGATGTTCGCCGCCCACAGCGAGGTTGCACAGCAGGTAAGTACGTGTGATGATGCATTAACGGCTTTGTGCGACACGGGCAGCAATTTGCTGGTGACGCACAAACGACGGGGGCCAGGTACAATCGCACATGCGATCGTACGATAGATCGCATTGTGTAAAGCCCACATAAGAGTTGAGATAAGCGAACCCAAGTATTGGTGAATGTATTAAACACAGACTTTACAAAAACAATAGAGTCCAGGCTCAGAGTTTGAGTGCTTTATGTATGTTACTCACTTGTCCAAGTATTGCTGTGCTTATTTGCACTTTGCACTTAGCCCAGAGTGAGCCTCTTGCAGTGTTTGAGTGACTTGCACTAGGGGTAACAACAGAGTGATCAAAGGTAGTATGTACCAAGCAAAAAAAAAAAAAAAATTAAAACCCTGTCCACCCTCCCTAGAAGTGCTCTGCTTATGGCTGGCTGCATGTGGGCGGAGACCCAAACTGCCCAATTAGTGACTTTGTTCCGCTCATCTTTAATCAAGAGTGATCCTTACAGTGCATTTACACTAGCTGATAGTCAGGATCGATCCGGGGATTGGGGCAGTCATTTTTCGCATGTCATAACAAGGTTAACTTGATGAGTGCGCAAAATGCACATTTGTTGGTTGAAATAATTTTTAAGATAAAGATCATTATTGGTGGCATATTGTCCTACTGGGTGTCTGTGTTGGAGAAACAGGGCAGAAATTGAAAAATGATTATGTCTAATTGCGCATGAAATTAGAGGCAATAAGACCCATGTACCTGTAGTTAAACATGTTTGTGGTCCTGGATACAACATAAACAATATGAAAATTGCCATATTTTAAAGGAAAATTCAAATCTCAAAGAGACAGATGGGTCTGGGAATACAAACTTATGACAGTATTTTATATATTCTACACATACCTTAATCTGTCACAAATATGTTTTACTTCAAAATCTGAGTGCATCAGGCCTCTAATTTTACATCAAATATTTTCAATAAACATTCACACATATTATCTGAACTAATTAAGGATTTGCATTCCGATCTTATTTTGTTTGACTTGACCACCTATTACATTATTTTGTTGTGTCATTGCTCTTTTTGAAAATATATGTACATATATATGTATATATTTGTTATACCATGCCTGATGAAGAGACCAAAGTAGTCAAAAGCTTTTTTGTTAGCTATTAAAAGGTATCATATTTACAAGATTATTATTTTGTTTCTCATATTGGGAGAAATCAAACATTTTTCAACTGGCTAACATGGTACTACATCTTTTTTGTATTCTGTCCAGCTGTTGTGGAACTGCAGCTCCTGCAATATATCAGGGCAGCCTGAGTGACAGAGTGTCAGACTGCAACCAATCACACACCCTGTCTGCGAGTCCCTATTATGGTGTAAAACTAAATAAAAAAAATTGGTGTAGGGTCTCCCAATATTATAATACACAGAACAGATAAAGCAGGTGACTACAGGCTGCAGCTCCCAGCTATTCACTTATCTTGACTGTGCATCAAAATAAAAGGAACAGATGAGACTTTTTCATATTAATTTAAATACATAATTAAAAAACCCGGCCTGCTTCCTCCCCCCCCAATTTTAATATCCAGCCATAATAAAGCCGACTGGTGGGTCTGGTATTCTCAGGCTGGGGAGACCCATGGTTATTGGGCCCCACATAGTAAAAATAGCAGCCTGCAGCTACCCAGGATTGTTGCATCCATTAGATGTGACAATCTTGGAACTTATAATTTAAGAAAAAGACTGATGGCACATCTTATCTTTCTAATGTGAACAGTTGCAAACTGAAGATCAAACATAGTAACAAAAAGGAGACAGTTGCACACTGCAATGCTAAGATATGTGGAACAATGAATATGGGAATATAAACATGAATTTCTGCTATGAAAAAACATGAAAAATTGAGATACTTAGCATACAAAATTGGTTTTTTATGTGAACCCAACAGCCACCAGCAAGGCAACCTCGTTATTGTTGGGTCCCTATCAAACTAATGCCTCTCTTTGTGTTTAAAAAAACCTACATTTTATGGATGGATAGCAATCACGCAAATGGAGAATTAAAATTGCCTTCTGTCTTTCCGCTGCGTCCTAAACACTGCGTTGTACTATAGAAACACAGTGGTTGTTATTTAGAGAAATCCCATGCATACTGTTATTCTTTTCACCACAACAAAAACTAACATGTGCAGTGGCTCTCAGAGCCACAGCATGCCAATTTATGCTGCACAGAAGCAAGGGTTCTCTGCAGGAAGAATAAATCAAAAGACCACAGCGACATAAACCTTGATCATGGGCACGAACAGCTGCAGTCTCATGCAGAATTCATTCATTGCCCCGCAGGAAAGGACATGCTGCTTCTTCTGGTGCCAAGAATTATCCCTCATCCACCTTCACTGCATTCTCCGGCCACCTGTGTCTCTGATTGGCTGCACTCAGACCCTGCCCCCAGAGAGTTTCTGTGATTGGTTGGAATCTCAGATGCTTTTTGCAGGTCTCTTTTGTGATATAAAATAAATAAATAAAGCAATTGTAATATCAGCCCAGATAAAGTCACAGCTACAGGCTGCAGCCCACAACTGTGCACCTATCTTGTCTGAGTATCAAAATAGGAGGAACCACATGCTATTTTTTTCTAATTATTTAAATAAATAATTTTAAAAACAGCACTTGGCCCCCCTAAATTTCATACTAAGCTGGGCCTGATATTCTTAGACTAGGGAGACCCATGGTTATCATGCCTCCAGCCTAAAAATAGCAGCCTGCAGCAGCCCAGGATTGCCACATCCATTAGATGCAATAATCCCAGCACTTTACTCGGCTCTTCCAAATTGCACAGGTGTGATGGCAATTGGTGTAGTAAGTTGTTAAACTAAGCTTGCAGCTGCCACTAAGCCCTAGATGAGTAATGGGTCTATGAGACCCCAATTACTAATTTGTAAGTGAAAAGAACACAAACACTGAAAAAAATACAAAAAAACATTTTTTATCATTTTATCCACATGATGTACCAAAACAATTTCAGCTCTGCTACATCTTAACTAATAGCATGCGGCAATAAAACATGACCACACTTTGTAACTTCAGCCAGGAGGTGTAGATTGAGTGCCAAATCTGTATCTCTTCGCAAAAATACAGTCTTTTGCTAGGAGACGCAAGTCTGCAAACTCAGTGAGAGTTTATTGAGGTCCCTTGAAGTCAGGTTACCTGCGGTCACAGGTGGAAGGCTAGAGGAACCTCTAGCTGTGACAGCAACTAACCTGAATGACGTCACCACTCACAGTGAGGCTCAGTTTCTTCCTGAGGTTCAGAGCATGCAGTAATTTTTATATGGCTGCTTGCTGTTATTTCAGATGTAGCAGAGTTTGAATCATTGTGGGACCTTGTGTAGATTAATTCGAACCTGGTTGTTTTGGGATTAATAAATTTGTGATCACTTTTTTTTTTAATTAAGAATTTTTCTGTGTGTTTGTATCTATTTCTTTTTACTTATAGGATTAGTGGTAGGGGCATCTCATAGACCTATCTCTAATCCAGGGGTTATTGGCAGCTGTGAGCTGACATTAACCCCTTATTACCCGGATTGCCATTACCACCGCAACAGGGCAGTCGGGGAGAGTCGGTAAAGTTCTGGCATTGTCACAGCTAATAGATGCGACAATCTTGGATGACTGCAAGCTACTATTTTTAGGCTGGGTGACCCAATACACATGGGTCTCCCCAGCCTGAGAATACCATCCCCAGCTGTTGAGCTTTATCTTGGCTGGATATCAAAATTGGGGGGAACAGCATGCCTTTTTTAAAAACATTTATTTATTTAAATAATTTTGTTAAAATACTTTCATGCAGTTCCTCTTAGTTTGATACACAGCCAAGATAAGTGCACAGCTCAGGGCTACAGCCTACAGCTGTGGCTTTATCTGTGCTGGTGTGAAGGAGGAACCCTATGTAAAATGTTTTATTTATTTATTTTAGACCCTTGTAAGGACACAGACAAATAATGATTTTGATTGTGCAAAAGAACACATTTCAAGCTGGAGCTATCTATAAAAAGACGCCAGTCTTCTGGTCGATATTCCGTTAGTGCCATTTGAAGTACAATTTCTGGGATGTCATTGCAGTATACAATTTCTTCCTCTTGGATGATAGATTGGAGAAGCCTCTCTTCTCTTGCATGATAGGTTGTCATTTTAACTTGAGGCCTCAAAGAGCTTCCCTCAAATTCACTTCCACAACTACTACCTGCCATACACTCCAATTCCTGCCTCTCTTTAGAGTCTGACAGTGGATAGTCTGGTAGTCTGCTAAACACTGGGATGGGAATGTCATTGTGGAATAGAACATTTTGCTGATTCCAAATCAGGATAATCCCACCAAGCTTTCTTGTAACAAATAAAGCTTTTATTTCTTTCCAACACAAAAATAACGATTGTCACGGTTTTTCAGTTCTCTCCACACGATTGGCACTCCAAAGTGTTACCTTTTTCTTTTACTATTTGTCCACTGTCGAAGGTGCTTCTCACATGTTTTGCAAACTGTATGAGGAGTCCAAAACCTATCCTGGTCTCCAAGCTGTGCTCCAAAATAAGCCAGGTATACGCGATGCACAAAATTTTTGATATTTCTTCTTTGTTTTTTAACCATGTACTCTGCATAAATGTAGCGGAATATATCATGATTGTTGATACAGTTTTTATGAATTCATAATTTTTAGACATATTTTTATATATTTATTAGGACAGAACTTTTTGAGTATAAAGCACAACTGGGTTAACAAACTTTTACTATAGCCAACTTCCTCAGCAAATTCATAGACAATTTCTAGCTTCAAAAAGTAATTTTATAGAATTGTAGGCTTACAAATTGAAAAAGAAAAAGAATAATATATGAGCTATTTAATTAGCTAAGACACAATTGAAAAGACAGACCAACAGCTATTTCATTTGCTATCAAACACAAGTCACATTGGGGGAATACATTATTTTGAAGGATGTCCATTATCTCAAAAACTAGGAAGCAGAAAAATTGTTATATTTATTAGTGCAAAAGATATGTCACCAGCAACTAAAAAGGAGACAACAGAGTATTAGCAGCTAGTTCTGTGTGAGCATTTTTTGTGCTGTATGGTAGTTTGGAGTGTTTGAGAAAGGTGAGTAAAGTCTGAGAGCTGTATATGGGATAAAGGATGAGAGAGTGAAACATGTAGAGAGAGTGCACAAAAGGGGAAGAAGGGATGTAGATTTGAAAGAAAGTACAAGGTATAACATAATTAAAGCAGGACAATGAAAAAAGAAATGCAATAGGGTCTTAAGTGTGACAAAGGTGAAACCATTAATATGGTTTTGCTCACCTGGAAAGGTTGTGCTGTGTTAGACTCAACCACTAGTTAAAGCTTCACAAACACAGCTGCCGCAGCCCCAGTACTGAATAGCAAACTGAAAGAGGTTAAAAGTCGCACTGCCATGGGACAAAGATGAATTCTAGATGTTCAATATGTGACTTTAGTTGATGCTATTTGGAGTAACCTCCTTCATCAGGATAATCCCATTTATATATTGGACTACATAAAGGGTACATTTGGTGGGAAACACATTTTTGAAAAAAGGCGTGATAGTGCCGGCTGTTGTGTCAGCTGATTCATGTGGTATGGAAAAAGAGGGTGAAACATAAAAATAATGATACAAAAAGTGTATCTTAGAAAAAATGAACTAATAGAAAAAAATATTTAAAAATAAGAAAACATGAAAAAAGAAAATGCAAATAATAATGTTTGAGTTTGAACTTGTGTCCAATACATGAGTGAAGTGAGATCAGCCACAAGACTGAATAGGCAAAATAATGAAATAGTGTGTGGAAAAGTACATTGTAGTACATGTGTCACTTTATATACACAAAATTAAAGCTGGAGGGATTATAATTTATGTGTGAGGTTCTTGAGACTGTAGGGATGTGGATAAGAGTTCACTAGACTATAGAAGGAACTCTAAAAAAAGTGTAAAAACCAGGGATAAGATCTAAAAGAAAAGGTAGGATTATGTATGAGAATGGAAGATGAAAGAAAGATGGAATGGAAAGGTTCAGTAAGACAGTTATTATATGTGCCTATTTGGTGTGAAGGGATGATATGAAATATATATAAATGGAATTTAAAAGTGAATATTTAAAATTGGAATAATATAAACAAAATTATATTGAATTTATATTAAGTGAAGAAATACAATTGTACGATAAATATTAAGAACCATAGAACATATGAATATATATTAAAAAACTTCTTGGCTGTATAGTGAGGGGCTGGTGGTGGAAGTCTAATATATTGGAGTTCTGGTGTACTGGTGTATAGGTGTATATGACAGGTGACTCTAAGACACTGAGGATGTATTAGAATGCTGGCTGTGAGAAAATACTCAAGGAGGTTATTTCAAGCCAACTATGTCTGCTCTCTCACTGACCGCAAGAAAAAAGTGATTGCAATGAGTGGAGAAAGGTATTTCAGGGGAGCAAGTTAAGTTTAATCTGGACCATGGGAAAAAAAAACTGTGGTTGTGTGAACTCGGAATTTTACAATCAGCTATAAAAGATGGCTATGAAAACTGAAGAATTTGTCTATTTATTCAGATATAATGGGTACAAAAACCTCAATTGAGAATATACAGAAAAAAAGAAGAGAAAAAATATAGAATGTAGAGGAGACTTTAAGGAAGGAATAAGAAGTAGAATGCAGTAAAAGTACAAATTAGATATGGGCGCAGTAAGTGATGTGTGTAATATTTGGACATGATGAATTATAAGGAATTAATAAGTGAGTGTCATATCTTGTGGTAAAAAATAATAAGCAAAATTAAATGATTGTGAAGAAAATTTCTCAATATTTCAGAGAAAGTGTCATGAATGCTTATGACCATATATTTTATAGTCTAATTAATATTATATATGGATAAGGGACGTATCTTGGGTAAAAAAGTTCCCAAATATAGGTGCATGGAAATCTGCTTAAGCGGTATAAATAAAATTTGTTTGGCGCATGTGTAGAACATGTCATAAAAAAAATCACATACATAGCCTGATGGTGGATAAAATGAATTATGGTCCAAACATTATAAAAGATCAATGTGAGTACATAAATTGATATTCATTTAAATAAAACCTATATAAGAATTAGATCTAGGCCCAATTTTTCTCATTAATCAACTGCTCAACTAACTAGGCACAGAGCAGACAATACTATGTAAAGATAAACACTCAGGCTGAACATTAAAAAACATAAGATCAAGTGATTGAAATAACTTTAAACATTTACATATAGACACAAAAACAATTATTTGTCAATTACTAGTGGAAATGTTCCCACTTGACAGGGATTAGTTCCCACTTGAGAGGGATTAGACAACAGAATCAGTGAAGATATATCAAAAAACAAATCTTGGAATAACTAGGGGAGATCTTCACATCTGACAAGGATTGGACTAATGACTTTTTTGTACACAAAAATGAACCATATAAATATCCTTTAAAGGACAGACTATGTCATGTTTGTGCATAGCTGCATCATTTAATAATAGCAAATTTGGTAAAAAATAGTACTTGGAACAGAAAGCAATACAAGTGTGAGGAGAGACTCAATGGGCTATCTCCAGACACCAGTTGTCTATGTCTGTGTCTATAAATGTGAGTTGATACACACGGCACTTCTGGGGTGGTGCTCAAGTAGGGTCCAAAACCATCTGAAATAAATGTAGAAACTCAGCACTCAAGATCAATATGAATAGTGTTTTTTATTGTGAAGAACTTGTAGGACCAGCACAAGCATAGACGTTTTGGTCAAAGACCTTCATCAGTGTGCGTGCAGAGGGTCCTCAGAAAGTATAGAAACTTGGCAAAAAGCATAACTGGGAATGATGTGGTGTCCATATAGACAGCGGTGGACACTGAGTCATACCCAGCTACACCCTTTGCCAAGTTGCTATACTTTCTGAGTGCAACTTGATATTGAGTGCCAAGTTTCTACATCCACTTGTGTCATCAACTCTGCTAAAAATAAAAATCTAAAAATATAAATCAGAAAATAAAAAAAATAAAAAAACTGAAAATAAATAGTATTTCAATTTAGCTTTATTTAGTTAAAATATATGTGATAAATTCTTTTTAGAGCCTTTCAAATAAATTGCTCATTACAAAAAAAATGTCTTAACAGTTGTGTTATGCATCAAAGTTTTACATTTGGCATTGTCAGTTTTGGTTATAAGTATTCGTCATGATATAAAATGTTCTACATATACAGGAAGTGTTATACTGCTAAGTATCTATTACTGATTTAATTTTAGTATGCCTATAAATTCAGTTGCTTAGTAATATATTTATGCTTTTTAAATCATACGTTATAGTTGCACTAGCTGTTATTTTTGCACATTCTGGACAACCTTTGCAAGATTATACTACTTTATTTATACACATCGAAAGGATGTCTAAAATTGTTTGTGCTAATTAGTTTGAATTTACCTTAAAGTTAATTAAACTAATGTTTATAGGTCATTCTCTAATGAGAACCCTGTTACTTTGTAATTTACTTGTTTTAATCACTGATCTGGTGTAATTTATCAAGAAAAAAATAGCTAAACTACATAAAACCTTGGAGAATGTTGTGAACTGTGAAAAGAAAATGCCATGCTAAGTAAAAATAAAACCTGATGAATATTTCATAAAGTATAGTCTTAATTATAATTAATAAATATACTTGGAATGTTTTTATTTTAACAAAATTGTCTGGTGTTATGATATTGGGTCTTTTTATCATGCTTTGAAGACTTTTTGTGCCTTTGATATTTTAGATGTCTTTTTTTAGTTTTTCAGCAATTGAAATGTTAATCTAGTGCAATCATTTTTGGGTACTTTTCATAAAAAATTAATGATTGTCATTATTCATTTTTAACTGCTTAAGTGCTTAACAAACACTGGATGGTTTTGATATATCACATGCTATTTATATTGAACAAGGACATGTCTACTTTTAACAACATTTTACGCACAGTATATATTTTATATTATTTATGGTTATTTCATAGCATTTTCTAAGTGTTCCTCAGATTAAGTTATTTTTTTTAATTTGTTCTCATTCATACAAGCATATTAAATGTCCATGCATTGTCTATGTGCAAAATGGATAACAACAGGAAGCACTAGAACCATTGCAAGTTGATGGGCTAATCAGAAGATTATCACTTCAAGTGCCTTAAGTGGATTAGTAAATGTAATAAAATGTAAATAAAAAGTTTACAAATATATAAAAAATTGAAAAACACAAAAAGTTCAAATCCCCACCCCCTTTATTTATCCAACTGAAAATAAAACCAAACAAAAAAAAGTACACACTTTTTGTATAGTTGCATTCAGATACAATCTATCAAATGTACAATCTATCAAAATGTATAATAAATTATTCCGGTTGGAAAACAGTGTAATGAAAATAAAATCAAAATGCCAGAATTACAACAATTTTGGCACCTGCAATAAAATACAATAAGAGGTGGTAAAAACATCGTGTCTACCCCAAAATAGAATCAGTAAAAATGTCAGTTCTGGGCTAAAAAAAAGTCCTTGCACAGTCCCAGAGTTGGTAATCTAAGAACATTATAGGTTTCAGAAAAAGATGATAAAAGTGACTTTTTTGGTGGATAAAAATTTTCCATTCACCACTTAAATAAATAAACATATACCTTATTTCTATCTACATACTCATACTGACCTGTGAATCATAGTAAAAACGGTAAATAAAAAACACCCAGAAAATTGTGAAATTGCACTTTTTTTTTTTAAATTTCATTTCACTTATATATATATATATATATATATATATATATATATATATATATATATGATTAGCTTAGAAAAAAAGAAAAAAAGACGTCTCAGAGGAGATCTCATTTATATGTATAAATACGTGTGTGGTCAATATAAAGGACTGACACATGACTTATTTCTTCCAAAGACATTACTAAGGACCAGAGGGCACTCACTGTGAGTGGAAGAAAAGCGATTCCGACAGCTAAATAGGAAAGGGTTCTTTACAGTTAGAGCAGTCAGACTGTGGAATGCCCTACCACAAGAGGTAGTAATGGCACATACTATAACAGCTTTTAAAAAA
This sequence comes from Anomaloglossus baeobatrachus, assembly GCF_048569485.1. NCBI lineage: Eukaryota > Metazoa > Chordata > Amphibia > Anura > Aromobatidae > Anomaloglossus > Anomaloglossus baeobatrachus. The sequence goes on from NC_134358.1 coordinate 275,402,024, forward strand.
GGGCTGGATGTTTTCCTCAGTACACAAAACATTGTTGGTTATAAATGACTTAGTGACGAAATGTAGAACTGGTAGAGGAAGGTTGAACTAGATGGACCTAGGTCTTTTTTCAACCTAAGTTACTATCTAACTATGTAATTTTCATGTCTCAGTATACATGTTCCATGTATCCTGCACTTGACCTACATAAGATTTTGGTACCATGATTGTGTATAAAGATTGGCCACATGCAGAACTTTGTAAATTCAATGGATTAAAATGCTAAAGCATTCATATATCCTATTAATAAATTTTCAAGGTTGAGTGAAGCAAAGTTAAAGGAAAGAGGTTTTTTTGGACCTCAGATTTTTAAGCTTCCTCAAGATGAGCAGTTTTTCCATTTGCTGCAGGACAAGGCAAAGGCTGGATGGGTAGCATTTACGTTAGTGGTATCTAATATTTTGGGAAATTCAATAGCAGATAATTGAAAAGTTTTTGGAAATTCTACTCAAATCACATATGAATCTTGGCTATATAATGTACTAGCTGTACTACCCGACTTCGCCTGGGTTAATAACTGCTGTTAACAAAATAGAATGTATTAACAAAAATGCATTCTGCACAGAAAAAAACACAAAACAAATAGATAGAAATGTAATTATTAAAAGGCAAAAACTAAGCTAATAGAAGCATTTTACAACATATATTTCATCCCCACAGACATTCCACACAGATTTAACTAAATTGGCCAAGTAATGTGCTCCATCTGTCTCTTTCCAGATCTGTCTCTTTGCCTGTCTGTCTCTTTCCCCATCTGTCTGTCTGTGCCTTTCTCCGTCTGTCTCTTTCCAGGTCTGTCTCTTTCCAGGTCTGCCTCTTTCCTCACCTGCCTCTTTCCTCGTCTGCCTCTTTCCTCATCTGCCTCTTTCCCCGTCTGCCTCTTTCCCCATCTGCCTCTTTCCTCATCTGCCTCTTTCCCCGTCTGCCTCTTTCCCCGTCTGCCTCTCTCCCCGTCTGCCTCTTTCTCCATCTGTCTCTTTCCCCGTCTGTCTCTTTCCCTGTATGTCTCTGTCTGTTTCTTTCCCCATCTGTCTCTTTCCTGGTCTGTCTCTTTCCCAGATCTGTCTCTTTCCCCGTCTGTCTCCCCATCTCTGTCTGTGTCTTTTTCTGTCAGTCTGTTTCCCTGTCTGCCTGTCTTTGTCTGTCTCTATTTCTCTATCCCTTTCCCCGTCTGTCTCTATCAAGGTCTGTGTCTTTCCCCATCTACCTTTGTCTCTCTGGCTGTCTCCTCCCTGTCTGCATGTCTGTCTGTCTCTTTCCCTATCTGTCTCTTTCCAGGTCTGTCTCTTTCCCCGTCTGTCTCTGTCTATCTTTTTCACCATCTGTCTGTCTGTCTCTTTCACCGTTTGTCTCTGTCTGTCTCTTTCCCTGTCTATCTCTATCTCTCTGTCTCTTTCCCTGTCTGTCTCTCTGTCTGTTTCTCTCTATCCGTCTCCCCACCGACATCTTATTACCTCACATATAAGCTTCTTATACTATGAATGTCTTTTGTTCCTATAGCAACCAATCACAGCTCCTACTAATAACCTGTAGTTCAAGGCTCCATTTACTTTAATGGAGGTATGTTTTTTGGAGAGTAACTGTAAAGCACGGGGTTCAATTTTCCTGTCAAAACATAGTCTATGACATTCCCTGGGCCACATGAGGTGTCTGTGCAAAATTTTGTGATTGGAAATGCGACGGTGCGGATACACTTTTCGTTTCACTTTTCCCCGATTATGAAGAAAAGGGCAAAATTGATTGGTAAATTGGAATGCACGGGGTTAAAACTTTGCCTCACAACATAGCCTATGATGATCTCACGGTCCAGACGTGTGAGTGTGCAAAAGTTTGTGATTGTAAATGCGACGGTGCGGATACACTTTTCGTCTTACTTTTTCCCCATTATGTAGATAGGGGCAAAATTGATTGGTAAATTGGAACGTGCGGGGTTAAAATTTCACCTCACAACATAGCCTTTGACGCCCTCGGTATCCAGACGTGTGAGTGCGCAAAATTTTGTGGCTGTAGCTGCGACAGTGCAGATGCCAATCCTGGACATACACACACACACACACACACACATACATACATACACACATTCAGCTTTATATATTAGATTTAAAGAATAATTTTTTACATTTGCATCTAGAATGTGTTCCACCAAACTGCAGAGCAGGGAACGACCAGCATGGTGAGAGATTTCACCAAAATTTTGTGTCTGTATAGAAATAAAAATCATGGAACATGTAATGCATAAATGGTCGTAAATTACCGTTGGACAATTGTAAGAGATGAAATAAAGCAGGAGTACAAGAGACAAGCAAAAAAGAGTTGTCACTGAATGAGAACCAAATTTGTAATGGAATTTTCTGTAATTGTTTATAATTAGCAAAAGTGTTTAGACATGTTTTAGTTATTTTAATTGTTTCTAAGTTTCCTCTAAATAAATCAAATAAAATAAATCAAATAAAATAAATATATATTTATCCATAAAAGGGAAATGCTTTGATATTGTAGAATCAAGAGCCATCTCAAAATGTTAATTTTAAGCTATAAGTTCAGGAGGTAAAAATGATTAACAAAAGCTCATTTCATAACTGAACCTGACAACTTTTGAAAATATGTGGAACAATTTTACATGAAGAGACAAAAAGATTTGTGTTAGCCTGTATCAACAGAAGAACTGTGGTTAGTTTTCCAAGATGTGTGGAACAATGTCCATCTTGAGATCTTTCTAAACTGTTGGCAAGTGTACCTGGAAAAATTAATATTTAATGATTTTTCAAAAGTATAGATTGGTTTCACCAATTTTTTATTTTATTTACATTTTTTTTGTTCACTTTGCATGTTGTTAATTGATAAATCTATTGACATTTCTATATTTGAATTCTCTCTAACTGTAAAACATATTTTGATTTTATTGATTTGATGTAGGCATAGTGTAACAAAAAAAATCTTATTTTTCATATGTCTAAGATTATGCAGTTTTATTTCATTTTATTCTGTTCATTTTTCTTTTGTGAAGACATGTATGGACCCTTTGCATAGCGTTATAAATTCGATTTGTCAAAGATTCTTATATAGTTACTTGCACAAAGAAAACATTTGCTTAAGATTATTGTTTTATTATGGCTTGTTAAAAGAAATGATGGTCTTTAGTAGAATTGAGCGAATACCTAACTATTCGCACTCGCTATACTCATAACGAGTACTGTCTACTACTCGCATATTCCTTTCGAATAGCGTGTGGAATGTAAGTGAATGGGGAATACTCGCAAAGTAATGAGTAACTCGAACTCCGTACTATTGGTTCGAGTAGCGATTAGTGCGGAATTTGGGTTGCTCGTTGCATTGCGAGTTTTTCCCCATTGACTTGCTTTGCACACGCTATTTGAAAGGAATATGCGAGTATTGGACAGTATATGTTATGAGTATAGCGACTACAAATAGTTAGGTACTCGCTCAACTCTAGTCTTTAGGCATCTATTCACTAGGACTGCAAAACTCTAAAAATGCAAGGTTTATATGTTTTATTCTTTGGCGCTAACTAAACAGGAAACACCAAATTTTCATAGAACAAGATTAGTTAAAATGTGTTTTTAAGGTACATAGCCATTTTAAAATGTGAACTATTTTATTATAATTCATGTTTAGCTTAAGAAAATTATAAATGAAGCTTGCATTTTTGAGATAAAGGACATCTACTGTACAGTCCTCCTTATCATAGATTAAAACTGTATTGTAAATATTATATCCTGTTTGTATTCATTTACATAAGGTTGCTTGAAAGCATGTACATGGATGTTTGAACGCCCCATTCAGATACACTAAACAGTTACAGAAATTTCTGAAACAAATCTTTTACCCTTAGAAAAGCTGTTTTAATCATGTTATACAAAAGACAGGATATTACACCTAGAGACACTATCAATTCCTATTAATCATAGAAATACCATTTTATCAAAACCTATATTATTCCATCAGTGTTAAATGGAAACTGTGTTTGCTCATATAGCAAAAGAAGAAAAATCTTATATCCTGTAATGCCATGTAAATATTAATATTTAAACTTGTGAATTCAAAAAGTAAATTGTTCTAGGTTGCTCCAAATCTGATACCAAGTAAATAGTTACTATGAACTCATATATTCTTATTGTAGCAATGATAAATTGTTACAGATTATATGTACTGTATGTCATAGCAAGTGTCCTTACACATGTACACAAGAATTCATTTTATTTTATTTTTTTTTCTTTTTCTAGCTCCATTCAGATCAAGATAATGGAAAGGGGAATCTGAAATACATCCTCTCAGGAGATGGAGCTGGAACACTTTTTGTCATTGATGAGGATAGAGGTGACATTCATGCCACCCGACGAATTGACAGAGAAGAAAAAGCCTTTTACACCTTGCGTGCCGAAGCAATAAATAGAGAGACAGGGATAGCTGTGGAACCAGAGTCTGAGTTTGTCATAAAGATACATGACATTAATGATAATGAACCCACTTTTCTAGAACGCATTTATACTGCCAGTGTCCCTGAAATGTCTGATGTTGGTAAGAAACATATTTGTCTCTCAGCTTGCATCCTGAATATTTGTGGCTCATTGTATTCTTAAATGACAAAGCTTTTGCTTATAGTTTTAATAAATGATTTTTAACCAAGGTCTGTGAAAAACAGAATGAATCTGATGTATTTTCGGGAAGAATAATAGATATAAAATACACCAGTAGACATAGCTCTATGTTAATTGTAGGTAGCCTAAAGGGTGCTTTACATGCTGCGACATCACTAACGATATATCGTCGAGGTCACGTCATTAGTGATGCACATCCGGTGCCGTTAGCGACATCACGTGTGACACCAAGGAACAAAGATCAACGATGGCAAAAGCGTCAAAAATCGTTGATCGTTGACACGTCGCTCCTTTCCATAATATCATTGCTGCTGCAGGTATGATGTTGTTCGTCGCTGCTGCGGCATCACACATCGCTATTTGTGACACCGCAGGAACGACGAACATCTCCTTACCTGCCATCCACCGGCAATGAGGAAGGAAGGAGGTGGGCGGCATATTCCGGCCGCTCATCTCCTCCCCTCCTCTGCTATTGGGCGGCCGCTTAGTGATGCCGCTGTGACATCGCTGTGACGCCGAACGCATTCCCCCTTGAAGGAGGGATTGTTCAGGATCTCCAGCGACGTCACACAGCAGGTATGTGTGTGTGACGCTACCGTAGCGATAATGTTCGTTACGGCAGCGATCACTACATATCGCACCAACGATGGGGCGGGTGCTAACGCTCGCGACATCGTTAGCAATCGCTAGTGATGTCGCAGCGTGTAAAGCACCCTTTAGATTAGACAGTCTCAAAATGCACAACCTTTTTCACAGTGTCTTATGCTGAATGATAAATCTGCCTCACTTTTAGGCTATGTTCACACATTGCATTTTGGCAACGTTTTTGCTGCATTTTTCTGTGTTTTTTTCATTGGTTTTATGCAAATTAATGCAAATATAAAGCTTCTTTTTATAATACTAGCAAAACTTATGAGACTCCAGAAATCGCATGCACACACTCTTGTTTTCTCCTGATTGAATTGAAAAACTGCTGCATTTTTGCTGAGTTTTTGAGAGAAGCAGAATGTTAATTCTTTCAGTCTTTTTGCTGATTTCTTCACCATTGAAAGCAATGAGAGTTAAAAAAACACAGGTGCGTATTTTGCAAAAAAATGTTGGTGCTATTTTCGCTTAGTTTTTGCTGCTTTTGTGGTGAATAAAACTAAATTCATTTAAAGATGTACTCCATACATAGAAAACCCAAAATGCAGCAAAAAGCCGCAAAAACTCAACAAAAAATGCAGCTTCTTTAATCACAAGAGATTAGGTTTTGCTTCAGAAAAAAATGCAACACAAACACATGTGAACATAGCTTTAAACTGTTGAGTGTTAGGGCGCACAAACCCCAGCTGAATTTGAAGCATTACCAATCGGCCGTCATTTTATAGTCTATTTTCATAGGAAGACCTTCAGATATGCATCAAAGAATGTGTAATACTCTACCAATGTTCTTATTATCATGAAACCTGTTATGCAGTTAATTGCACTGCAGACAATGAGGATGTTTTGTTCAACACAAAAGATAATTTCACCCGATGAACGAATATATTGCTTGTCCAATGGGTGATCAGCAGCCTCATTAGTCTGCAGGATTATAAATCCATAACATTGGTTTGAAAATTCCCCTTAGGCCATGTTCAGTATTTGGTTTTTATTGTACATCAGTATTTGTAACCCAAAACCAGGAGTGGAAAAACCAAGGAAAAAGTTTACCCACTCCAGATTTTGACTTAAAATTACTGATGTGAAATACTGACCAAATGCTGAACGTGTGACCATGGCCTCAAAGTTTCCATCATTTATTAGTAACTTAGGCGGGCTTTGCACACTACGACATCGCAGGCCGATGCTGCGATGTCGAGTGCGATAGTCCCCGCCCCCGTCGCAGCAGCGATATGTGGTGATAGCTGGCGTAGCGAAAGTTATCGCTACCCCAGCTTCACACACACACTCACCTGCCGTGCAACGTCCCTGTGGCCGGCGACCCGCCTCCTTGTTAAGGGGGCGGGTCGTGCGGCATCACTGCGATGTCACACGGCAGGCGGCCAATCGGAGCGGAGGGGCGGAGATGAGCAGGATGTAAACATCCTGCCCACCTCCTTCCTTCCGCATATCCTACGGAAGCCGCAGTGACGCCGGTAGGAGATGTTCCTCGCTCCTGCGGCTTCACACACAGCGATGTGTGCTGCCGCAGGAGCGAGGAACAACATCGGACCATCGCGTCGGCGTAATTATGAATTATGCCGACGCTGTACCGATGATACGATTACGACGCTTTTGCGCTCGTTAATCGTATCATCCAGGCTTTACACACTGCGATGTCGCATGCGATGCCGGATGTGCGTCACTTTCAATTTGACCCCACCGACATCGCACCTGCGATGTCGCAGTGTGCAAAGTGCCCCTTACTTTGGTGCACAAAGTTGCAGCAACGTTTGATACATTGTTGTCATTTGGATCATGATTTAGGCCTTTCTCTACCCATTTTCTGATAAGAAGCTTCCAGTAAGTCAGCATTCACTGTTATTTAACATTTTCAATTTTAGAGTCTGTTTCTTATTGTCCACATGAACAGAGAAAGCATTTGGCTATTTTATAAAGTTCCTTTAAAAAATATATTATCATATAATTATTAAAACACTCCATTTACCTTTTCTTACTGTATACTTTACTTCATAGTTTGCAAAAGTTACATTTCTTTAAATATGTGTATTAGAGCCACCTTTCTTAAAGGGAGTCAAATTGAACAAACAGTCTACCATCATAATTTTATTTTGCACAGCAATTTCTGTGTAAATATATTAGATATAACTTAAAGTATAACTGTCATTATGACAATGCATTCATAAATGCAGACAGCATGTTATAGAGCAGGGAGAACTGAACAGATTGATCTTTAGCTTTGAGATTAAAGATTCAATTTAGGGTATTTTAATAATTTTATATTGCTTTTTCTGGAATGTTTGGTCCAGTGGATGATTATTAGCAGTTCTTTGTTTAAGTTTCATACAAAAAAGGTTATAATTCACTGACACTATAGCCCATTGGATTAGAAATCATAGAAGCAGTAGATGTTTAAGGAAACAATAGGAAGGATTTCATCCAGCACATCTAACTTTTTAGGATTTTACCTGATACACCCACACTTAATTGGTTAATTTCACTGCTTGACTATCCAGTCTAGATAACTTTTAAAATGTTGGTGGGAAACTTTTTTACTTAGACCATGACGAAGATGTTCAGCACATTGAAACACATTGTCTGAAGCTAAGAGCTTAATGAATACATCTTATGTCTGTTGGATGATGCATGATGACTAATTTTAATCTTGCAAATTAAAAGCTATGTTTTAATTGAAAAGACGGTTTTTGGAGTGATACGCTGGATGAAATCCTTCATATTGTTTCCTGATTCAATTGAGTGTGTTTCTACCATATATCTCTGTGTCAGATCCTCCAGAGCTTATAGCCATTTACCGGACAAGTGACTAGGATAAGCTGGCTATCCTTTTCTTGTACAGTAGATGTTTAAATAATGAAAACTCAGGTTATGCAATAATCCTTTGCCACAACTTATGCATCAATCTGCTCACCTCGCCAGCTCTCTAACAAATTGCCTTAGGGGTACTTTGCACGCTGCGACATCGCTAGCCGATTGTAGCGATGCCGAGCGCGATAGTCCCCGCCCCGCCGCAGCTGCGATATCTTGTGATAGCTGCCATAGCGAACATTATCACTACGGCAGCTTCACAAACACTTACCTGCCCTGCGATGTCGCTCTGGCCGGCGACCCACCTCCTTCCTAAGTGGGCGACTTGTGCAGCATCACAGCGACATCACACGGCAAGCGGCCAATAGAAGCGGAGGGGTGGAGATGAGCGGGACGTAAACATCCCGCCCACCTCCTTCCTTCCTCATTGCAGGCGGGACGCAGGTAAGGAGATGTTCCTCACTCCTGCGGCTTCATACACAGCGATGTGTGCTGCCGCAGGAACAATTAACAACATCATACCTGTCGCTGCAGCAAAATTATGGAAATGACTGACACTACACAGATCACCGATTTTTGATGCTTTTGCGATCGTTTATCGGTGCTTCTAGGCTTTATACGTTGCGACGTCGTTACCAGTGCCAGATGTGCGTCACTTTCGATTTGACCCCGACGAGATCGCAGTAGCGATGTTGCAACGTGCAAAGTACCCCTTAGAATGGACAGCATTTTCTTGGTGGCAGATTCCTTTTAAATAGTTGATTGGAATATCTGCCTAATCTGGGATTACCCAGGATGTTCCCTCTTAAGCCATTTATATTGGCATGCAGGTCATAGAAGAATGAATAAAATGATACCTTGATGTATTGGATCCAATGTATTATTCAAAAAAATTACATGTTTTTCTTATATGTAAATGAGCTGTTAAGAACTATGGGCCAGACACAGATCGGTAAGAGAAGCAGCTTCTGGAGGTTATTTATATGAATAATGCTGACACTAGTGTGATCTGTGATGGACAATCTCTGGTTTCCCAATCTCACTGTAGAGTTGTGTGTGATTATAACTGACACAGTAGAGAATTAAATAAATATACAGTTGTCTTCTCATAGGGCTCCAACTATGATTGCACAGACAATGTTGCAATACATGAAAAATTATGAGCAATCAGTCAGAGTACATAGAGTTTTATGTGAAAGTTATATGTAAGATCATTGCAAATTACCCAAGGGCTTCAGGAGCCACAGATTACGAAAGGGTAATGTACTTTCTATTTGTGCATTGTTTATAATTTTTTTACTTCACTTACCTTTCGGGTTTTTTACTTACCTTTTTACGCATGTTATAGAATGTCATCTAGGTTAATTACTTAGTATATGTTAATTCTCTATGTACTGTGATGCCCCCTATTGGATATTTCGACATACTTCATTTTGTTTAAGCAAATTTTAACTAATTTTACAATAAAATTATATTTTTAACTTTTACCGACTTGCAGTTATATTTCATTTTTTTCTGTGATTTAGTGTTGCAAGGAACTGCTGTGAGAATTCTGTAGCTGCAAACATGTTTGTAATTAGGCAAAGTTCAGTTCTACTGTGTTTTGTTAGTTACACACCTCACACTGATAACACCCTATCCCACTAAAAATAATGTTTGAAGGCAGAGACTTATGCAGATCTGTGTCAGGCACATAGTTCTTAACAATTCATTTATATGTTATGAAAATGTGGATCGCAGGCAACAAAGTATCATTCTATTCAGCTTCCTATGACCTGCATTCCTATATAGATATCTTTGAAGGGTTAGGCTATGTGCCCACGTTGCGTGTTTTCATGCAGTTATGCAAGCGATCTGCACCGCAGCGTAACTGCATGCGTCCTGCGTCCCCTGCACAGTCTATGGAGATTGTGCAGGAGCCGTGCGCACGTGGCATATTAGAACGCAGCGATTCGGCTGCTGCCCGAATCGCTGCGTTCAAAGAAGTGACATGTCACTTCTTCCGTGTGGTTTGCATGCTGTCTATAGGGAGAGGCAGCATGCAGAGTGCACGATCTCTGCAGGTACCATGCACTTCAGAACGCAACTTTTCAGCTGCGCTCTGAAGCGCACCTTTTAGCTGCGGTGCAGAGCGCACACGTGCGCACATAGCCTAAGTCCTACTGACAGTTTCCCTTTAAGAGTCCTCAGTGGTTGATAAAGTAAGTTAAACTGAATCTTTCTGCACAAAAATATATTGCGATTAAATCTGCTGAACTTGCACTGCCATATAACATGATTATTTTGTCTAGATCTAAACTCTTCTTTTAAAAAAAAAAAATACTGTACTACAGATGAGATGATCAAGGTGAGTCAAAATTAATGAAATTGATGGTTACCTGTGGATTAAAAATAAACAACAACTTACTCAGAACTACATCCCACATTGGTGAAGCATCGGAGAGAAGCCTAATGTAATTTTTTTGTTGCTACTTGGATTTCCTCATATTAGTTTTCAGCTATAACATCTTATGGACTATCATACCTTGCACATTGGTGGTCAGTACCTTGGCCATCAGAAATCAGTGGATACCAGTGGAGCACAGCATGTATAGCAGAGTCATTTTCAATTTCCGGAGTCACTGGTTACGTTTCACTTTTTTCTGTAGAGTCCAAGCTCTTATAATCAGTAATTTACTCTTTGTTGCCAGAGTGTAATCTTCCATGGTCAGTGAAGTTATCTCTCTTTCTACTGTAGAGTGTAAGCTCATATGGTTCACAGGATTCTCTCTCTCTCTCCATCTCTCTTCTCCCACATTTCAAGCCTTCCAGTATTGAGATGTGAGCAAATCTGTTTGTGGCAAATCAAATTTAAGGGCAAAATTCATGAAAGTTAACAATTTCAACTTTCAAAGGATCCGCACATCTGTATACTGTACACTTTCACACATTTTACATAATTCTATTCATTGTGATTTTTTTTTTCCTTCATAAACTCTTGACTGCTTTGATACACAATTATAAATTGTGGCAATGCATTATCTAATTTACCCTTGCTAAATACTGTGGCAATGCATAACGTATTTTATTGTTAATATTTATGGATAAGAAAAAGTATTTTGATATCGTAAAGGAGTTTCCTATCTTTGAGCACAATCGTTTTCTCAGTTAAGTGCATGCAACTGGAATTAAAATCACTTTGGAAATTTGGTTTCAATTAAGATTTTGCACTGTTTGTCTTCGATAGCCACTATATTATACTGTCTATAATTGGCTGCAGACTCACTTAGCAGGGTTAGCCACATTCTCTTTATTTTAACATATATGTTGGGGAGATGAATTTCTGTATACCTATTATTATGTAAGTATTACAGGTTCTTCTCTTGTTTTTCTTAGTGCAACTTTCCTTAAAAACTGCATAGCTCTTCACTCTAGAAAATGACTATTGGTGGAGTAACATCAGGCAAACAGACAAGTCTGATCGAAAAACACTTCACCTTAAATCTAATTTTTTATTGAGGTTGCTGATTGATGTCCTTGGTCTTGGTTTTGTTTAACATTTGGCACATCTAGAATTGCCAATCTTTGGCAACTTTTCCTTGCTGCAGTACTCCAAATCTGTCAGCCTACACAGAATTTTACTGTGTAAATTGTCACTTATTTATTCACTGTATAAGTTGTCAAGAGTTCCTTGCAGATGAAGACGCAGACAGTTCCATCATAAGGGATCACCCATAGAACCAAGATGGTGGCCTTCAATTATAGGACACATCTCCAAGAGATGGGTGTTATTATAAAATCCTAATGTTATATTACCCTAAAGTCCTGGTCATTTTACTACTCCAAATCTGCCCCACATGTTGGAGGCTGGTCTATTTCACTATATACAGTGCCTACAAGTAGTATTCAACCACCTGCAGATTTAGCAGGTTTGAAAAGATGCAAATAAGTTAGAGCCTGCAAACTTCAAACAAGAGCAGGATTTATTAACAGATGCATAAATCTTACAAACCAACAAGTTATGTTGCGCAGTTAAATTTTAATAAATTTTCAACATAAAAGTGTGGGTCAATTATTATTCAACCCCTAGGTTTAATATTTTGTGGAATAACCCTTGTTTGCAATTACAGCTAATAATCGTCTTTTATAAGACCTGATCAGGCCGGCACAGGTCTCTGGAGTTATCTTGGCCCACTCCTCCATGGAGATCTTCTCCAAGTTATCTAGGTTCTTTGGGTGTCTCATGTGGACTTTAATCTTGAGCTCCTTCCACAAGTTTTCAATTGGGTTAAGGTCAGGAGACTGACTAGGCCACTGCAACACCTTGATTTTTTCCCTCTTGAACTAGGCCTTGGTTTTCTTGGCTGTGTGCTTTGGGTCGTTGTCTTGTTGGAAGATGAAATGACGACCCATCTTAAGATCCTTGAGGGAGGAGCGGAGGTTCTTGGCCAAAATCTCCAGGTAGGCCGTGCTATCCATCTTCCCATGGATGCGGACCAGATGGCCACACCCCTTGGCTGAGAAACAGTCCCACAGCATGATGCTGCCACCACCATGCTTGACTGTAGGGATGGTATTCTTGGGGTCGTATGCAGTGCCATCCAGTCTCCAAACGTCACGTGTGTGGTTGGCACCAAAGATCTCGATCTTGGTCTCATCAGACCAAAGAACCTTGAACCAGTCTGTCTCAGAGTCCTCCAAGTGATCATGAGCAAACTGTAGACGAGCTTTGACATGACGCTTTGAAAGTAAAGGTACCTTACGGGCTCGTCTGGAACGGAGACCATTGCGGTGGAGTACGTTACTTATGGTATTGACTGAAACCAATGTCCCCACTGCCATGAGATCTTCCCGGAGCTCCTTCCTTGTTGTCCTTGGGTTAGCCTTGACTCTTCGGACAAGCCTGGCCTCGTCACGGGTGGAAACTTTCAAAGGCTGTCCAGGCCGTGGAAGGCTAACAGTAGTTCCATAAGCCTTCCACTTCCGGATGATGCTCCAAACAGTGGAGACAGGTAGGCCCAACTCCTTGGAAAGGGTTTTGTACCCCTTGCCAGCCTTGTGACCCTCCATGATCTTGTCTCTGATGGCCTTGGAATGCTCCTTTGTCTTTCCCATGTTGACCAAGTATGAGTGCTGTTCACAAGTTTGGGGAGGGTCTTAATTAGTCAGAAAGGGCTGGAAAAAGAGATAATTAATCTAAACATGTGAAGCTCATTGTTCTTTGTGCCTGAAATACTTCTTAATACTTTAGGGGAACCAAACAGAATTCTTGTGGTTTGAGGGGTTTAATAATAAATGACCCTCTGAATAAACTTTTCACAATTTAAAAAAAAAAAATAAAAAAAGAAATAACATTCTTTTTTGCTGCAGTGCATTTCACACTTCCAGGCTGATCTACAGTCCAAATGTCACAATGCCAAGTTAATTCCGAATGTGTAAACCTGCTAAATCTGCAGGGGGTTGAATACTACTTGTAGGCACTGTACATGTTTTTCATGCATGCATGTTGTTCATGGGGCAAAATTTTAACTATAATCAATGAAAGTGTATATTTTATGAGTTTTTTGTGTTTTCTGTGAGCCACTGTGTAAAGTGTACAGCCTTCTTCAGGTCAACCCACAGTTTTTCAATTGGATTCATGCCTAGGCATTAGCTGTTCCAAATCTTTGATTTTGTTTATGAAAAATACTTCTTTCATTGATTGGACATATGTTAAGGGCTTTTGCTGTTCTGAAAGATGAAAATCTGCTTTGCCTATTTTTTTTAGAAGAAGCCTCCAAGTTTTGTTGCAAAAATTAATGTTATTTGGAAAAGTTCATAATGCCCTCCACCCTGAATAAAGTCAAATTTTTAGCTGTTGAAAAACATTCCCAAAGTATAATGCTCCCTCTACTTTGCTACACTGTGGGTATCATGTTTGTTTTGTGATGTGTAGCCTTGGCATTGTGTCAAAAATACCTTTTGGAATGATGGCCAAAAAATATCAATTTTGGTTAAATCAGACCTTAACAAGTTTTCCCACATGCTTTTGGCAGACTTAATTAGGGATTTGGCTTGGATGATTTTCTTTGTACGAATAGATTTCTGTCTTGCCACCCTACCCAGGAGATGGTCTTTAAAGAAGTTATTCCAAAATTGCAACATAGCCAGTAACCTCAAAATCACGATTTCAATTGAGCAATGTTTGAGCATGAGAATTCTTGTTAAATTTATATCTATCATATAGACAGGAAATGGCACAACAAGGGAAATGTTCGGAGGTGTGCCTGCAATTAAGCAAATTCAGCCTGCAAATTCTGATTGCAATTCAGCTATCTTGCTGGCCTTTTTTGAAACCCCAGCACATATGATAACTCAAGGCAAAGCGCATAAGAAGCCATCCATAAAAGTTATTGATTTCTTCACCCGAGATGCTAGTGCTGCAAAAAAAAAGTTAGTGGTCTTCCATTCACAGACCCCGTCACATTCAACTAGGAGGAGTTCTATGGCACCCAGTGATCCACTCCTGGTTGCAGCTGATCCACTTTTTGAATGCAGCAGATCTCCCTCTTACAAAGCGAACAGTGGAGAACATGTTGGGTGATCTGAGGGTTTCCCCACACAAAAATTTTAGAGGTATACTGGAGGAACTGAGTGAGGACATTTTAGCGATAGGGGACCATTCTTTGCACCTTGAGACCAAAATGGTGAAAATGGCTAAATCACATAAAGATCTCATTTATGTCAATTTAACTATAGAAGGTGCAGTGCAGGGTTTGCAGTCTAAGGTGTTGGACCTAGAAGATAGGGCCGTCGTACTAATGTGCGGCTGCGGGATATTCCTGAGCTCGTTCCAGAAGCCGAACTGCATGTTTCTGATTGACATGCTTAAAGAGGCTTTAGCTGACTTGCCTGTTGGAGATCTGGTTATTAATCAGGTGCACAGGATTCTGAAACTAACAGGATTGGTTCCGGAAAGCCGCGTGATACCTTAGCGAGATTTCACATTTTTAAGACCTGGGAGGCTCTTTTACAGGCCATGAAGAATCAGCCAAAACTTTTGTATAAGTTTCAAGATGTGGTTGTTTTTTCTGATCTCTCTGCACGTACTTTCCCTAGGCATAGAGAGTTTGCCTCTTATACTAAGGTGTTAAGAGAAGCTGGTGTCACTTATCGGTGGTCTTTTCAGTTAAGGTATACCTGGCAGGTAACACGCAGATGTGCTAAACACCAGACCAGCTGAGTAAAGTACTTGCATCGTGGAACCTTGGTCACCTACCCAATGCCAGTATCCAGGCTTTGGGCATCTGCAATCCAGTAATAATTGTTGAGGAATGGTTGCAACCTAATGAATTGGAGCTGACTGCTGAACTTCAGTTGTTGTGTAATATCTAGGACTTTATTGTTCATTGTTTCTGGGAATGGACACTTTCTGGTCCGTAGCCCCTATTCAGTGGCAAATTGGCTGTGGTAGACCCTGGATATGTTATATTTGGGAGTTTTTGCTTTTTTTTGCATTCTCAATATTTAAATCCCGAAGGGTGGTTTATTATTTTGGTATTTGCTCTTAATCATGTTATCCATACCCTTGCGCCTGTCTATTCCCCTAAGAGGTCTCAATTTAGCTTCCTTCAGAAGTTTCTGCAAAAAATTTTAAATATGTGAGTGGGACAAAAAATGATTTGTGGAGATTTTAATTTGCCAATGTCAAAACGCTTGGATTGTTCCACTTCTAAATCCCAGAGCAAGAAGATGAGCTCTCTGATGTCTGAACACTATCTTCATGACATCTGGAATTATACGCATACAGAAGAAAAGGATTACAATTTTTTTCAGCTAGATTTTTTCTGTATAGCAGGGAAGACTATTTCTTGTTGGATAGAAGCCTAGTCTCTAATTGTGTTGCGGCTTCTCTTTTATTAATAACGTGGTCGGACAACGCCCCTATATACCTGACAGTTAAAGAGGTACATAATAGTACTGTTTTTGCAAGGTGGCGCGTGAATGACTCTCTTTTATCTAAACAACATGTAGTGGAGGAGGAAGCAGCAAGACTCTCTGAACTTTTTTAATTCAATAATAACAAAGAGATCATGGATGAGATTTTATGGTCTTCTCCTAAGGTGGTCATCAGGGGGTCATTTATTAAAATAGCCTCCCGTGAGAAGAGGATATGGGAAGCAGTGTTGACAGAAATTTTAACACAATTTCAAACTCTAGAAGCTCAGAATAAACTATCTCCAAACTCCTTCACCTATTCTGAGATTAGAATGCTCCCCCTGCATCTCCATCAATTGTTACTGTATTCTTACGAAAAAAAAAATCTAGGAGCATTGAAGATCAAATATTATTCCATGGGAGATAGAGTGGGTGCCATATTAGCAAGAAGGGTTAAAAAAAGAGAATTCCAGAATAAAATAGAGATACTTTTGGGCCCTACCAACACAGAGATAAGGAATCCAATAAAGATTGTTGAGGCCTTTGCAGATTTCAATCAAACCCTATATAATCTGAAGGATGACCCTAATACATCATTACTATCTCAGAACGATATCCAACAGTTTGTAGGTAATATCGGCCTTCCGCAACTATCTCCTTCTCAGTTGGATATTTTAGATAGACTCTTAAAGGTGGCTTTACACACTGCAACATCTCAAACAACATCGCTGTAACGTCACCGGTTTTGTGACGTAATAGCGACCTCCCCAGTGACATTGCAGTGTGTGAAACACATCAGCGACCTGGCCGCTGCTGTGAAGTTGATGATCGCTACAAATCGTTCAGGACCATTCTTTGGTCCTTTGTTTCCCGCTGTGCAGCAAAGTCTCAGTGTGTAAAGGGGACTTAAAACACTGGAAACGAGTGATGTGTCACAATATCTGTCAATCACTATTCTCTGTCAGTCGGTCTCTCTCTCTCGGTCTCTATTCTCTCTCTGTCGGTCCGTCACTATCTCTGTCCCTCTCTCACAGTCTGTCGGTCATTTTCCCCTCCTCTCTCATACTCACCGATCCACGATCCCCGGCGCGGCACTGCATGGCATTCACACTGCTGCGGCGGCTTTTCCTCTTTTGAAAAAGCCGGCCGCTCATTAAACAATTTCGTATTCCCTACTTTCCCCGCCCACAGGCGCCTATGATTGGTTGGTCTCAGGATGGGGAGCCCCATGTTATGTGGAGCCCCCCAGCCTAACAATATCAGTCAGCAGCCGCCCAGAATTGCCGCATACATTAGATGTGACAGTTCTGGGACTGTACCCGGCTCTTCCCGATTTGCCCTGGTGCGTTGGCAAATTGGGGTAATAAGGAGTTAATGGCAGCCCATAGCTGCCAATAAGTCCTATATTAATCATGTCAGGCGTCTCCCCGAGATACCTTCCATGATTAATCTGTAAATTATAGTAAATAAACACACACACCTGAAAAAATCCTTTATTAGAAATAAAAAACACAAACACATTCCCTCATCACCAATTTAATAAGCCCCCAAAAGCCCTCCTTGTCCGGCATACTCCACGGACCACCAGCGTCGCATCCAGCTCTGCTGCATGGAGGTGACAGGAGCTGCAGAATACACCGCCGCTCCTGTCAGCTCCACGCAGCTAATGAAGACAGCCGCGCGATCAGCTGAGCTGTCACTGAGGTTACCCGCTGTCACTGGATCCAGCGGTGGTTTCAGCGGTGGCCGCGGGTAACCTCAGCTGGATGCGACGCTGGAGGTCCGTGGAGTACGCCGGACAAGGGGGGCTTTTGGGGGCTTATTAAATTGGTGATGAGGGAATGTGCTTGTGTTTTTTGTTTCTAATAAAGGATTTTTTCGGGTGTGTGTGTTTATTTACTGTAATTTACAGATTAATCATGGAAGGTTTCTCGGGGAGATGCCTGACATGATTAATCTAGGACTTATTGGCAGCTATGGGCTGCCAATAACTCCTTATGACCCCGATTTGCCAACGCACCAGGGCAATTCGGGAAGAGCCGGGTACAGTCCCAGAACTGACGCATATAATGTATGCGTCAATTCTGGGCAGCTGCTGACTGATATTGTTAGGCTGGGGGGCTCCCCATAACGTGGAGCTCCCCATCCTGAGAATACCAGCCTTCAGTCGTATGGCTTTATCTGGCTGGTATTAAAATTGGGGGGGACCGCACGCCGTTTTTTTTAATTATTTAATTATTTATTTCACTGCACAGTATAGACCCGCCCACCGGCTGCTGTGATTGGGTGTAGTGAGACACCTGTCACTCAGCGTGTCTCACTGCAACCAATCATAGGCGCCTGTGGGCGGGGAAAGTAGGGAATACAAAATTGTTTAATGAGCGGCTGGCTTTTTCAAAATAGTAAAAGCCGCCGCAGCAGTGTGAATGCCGTGCAGCGCCGTGCCGAGGATCGGGGGAACGGTGAGTATGAGAGAGGAGGGGAAAATGACTGACAGACTGTGAGAGAGGGACAGAGATAGTGACGGACCGACAGAGAGAGAATAGAGACCGAGAGGGAGAGACCGACTGACAGAGAATAGTGATTGACAGATATTGTGACACATCACTCATTTCCAGTGTTTGACTAGCTAGGTCGTTCTGCAGGTCCGGATCGCTGTTGCGTCGTTGGCCAGGTTTGCCTGTTTGACAGCTCACCAGAGACTCACCAGAGACTTTGTAGCGATCCCGGCCAGGTTGGAATCGCTGGTGGGATCGCTGAAAGTCTCAGTGTGTAAAGGGGCCTTTACTCTTGCAGGTAGTGAAATCCTTTAAGATTAATTCAGCTCCAGGACCAGATGGGTTATCCAATTTATATTATTGATAATTTATTGACATAGCCCTATCTTTTCCGTACTTTCCATTTTTGGCAAAAGTCTGCTGTAATTGCTCCTTCCAATTTAGAGGCCAAAATTTCCACACTTCTGAAATCTGGAAAACCAGGTAATTCTCCTGAAAATTTCTGTCCTGCATCATTACTAAACTGTGATTTGAAGATGTTTTTCAAAAAATCTCTTCATAAAATAATTCCATTTTTGGTTGCCCCTGATCAAGTGGGGTTTTTGTTGGGGAGGCAAGCAAAAGATGGAACCAGGAGACTAATAGATCTTATTGGTGTGATAGAGTCTTGGAGAATTCCCAGTGTATTCCTTTCCTTAGACATCAACAAAGCATTTGACAGGGTACAATTTGGATTCTTGGTTTTGGACAAATTTGGATTTGTTGGGACTATCAAATGGGCTATTATGTCACTTTATTCGAACACCAATATAAAGGTGTTATCATATGGTTTTATGTCTTAAAGTTTTCCCATTTCTAATGGAACCCATCAGGGGTGTCCCTTATTGCCAATTATTTATGAGTTGATCGTGGAGACTTTGGCGAAGTCTATTAGGTCCCATTATGGGATTTCTGGTATAATTGTGGGGAACACTAAACATGTTATAGGACTCTAAGCTGACAATTTTATTATCTCATGCTCAGATATTGATGTTTCACTGAAGAATAATATGGTGATTTTAGAAGTATTTTCTTACATTTCTTATTATAAACTTAATGCCACTAAATCTCTTCTTTTTGCTTTTTTTATTCCTCAGTTACTTAGGAAGAGACTATCCCAAAGGTTTCCTTTTAGTTGGGAAGACGATGGTTTCCCCTACTTAGGCATATGTCTTACTACTATGAATAGGTTGGCGAAAAAGAACATAGGGGATTTATATAAAAACCTTAAAGCTGATTTGGCTCGGTTTTCCTCCATTCCTTTGTCATGGTTGGCTAGAGTGCAAACTTTTAAAATTATGTGCCTCCCCAAAATTATCTATTGTGATGTATGCCACTCCTGATCACCATATATTATATATCTTCTATACAAACGCTAATTCAGAAATTTATCTGGGTGGAAAAGAAGCCAGGAGTACCCTTGAGCTCTCTATTTTTATCTTTTGATATGATGGTTTGGGGTCTCGAATGTCTCAGCATATCATAAAGCAGCTATATTAGAGACCTATTGAGTTTTTTGACAAGGTGACTATGGCTATAGATGGCTACAAATCTTTTGTATCTTTGCATTACACCCCTAACAAATTTTTGGTATCCCGTCTTTTGGAACCAAAGTCTTCTATTCCCCTTTAGTTACCTTAGGCTTTTACCTGCATGTGGTCATGTTGGGGGAACTCAGCTATATTGTTTTTTTTTTTTTAAAGTTATCAGGGTGATCTTTAGAATTATATATTCTTGACAAATTTAGCTTCTTAGTAAATTAAAGGTAAGGTTGTTATAGCAGATCTTTACTCCGAGAATAGTATGCTGTCTAAAGCTCTTGAGCTCCCTCATCAATCTTTTTATCATTTTCTTCAGATACCTCATCTTCTGATGCCCGGACAGATTTTTTCTATGGGGAATATGGATCTGTTGTTATTCAATTAATTGCACTTTAAGCCTGCTAAGATGAAAGGTTTGGCTATGCTTTATAAGTATTTAAATCATCCTTTGGAAGATGGCTATTCACCCAGTCTCATTATCCTGTTTAGGTTATCTGGAGCAGGTAAAAAAAAGTACACATGAGATTTTATATGACCCCAGTCGAACTATCTAGGTACGTACTGAACTATCCTTCTGTGTGTTGGAAAGGTTGTGTCTTAGAAGCCTCTATAGGCCACTTGTAGTGGTAATCTCCTAAGGTCGCAGCTTTTTGACAGGATGTTTTAGGGCTTATTTCCAAAGTTGCAAAGATTAAAATTGCTCCTTTGGCACTTTTAGACAGACAGTGCCTGTCAGCAAAATGGAAACTCCCTGAGGTTCCCTCCCTGCCTGAATTAAGCGGGCTTTACATGCTACAATATATCTTATGATGTGTTGGCGGGGTCACGTCGTAAGTGACGCACATCCGGCATCGTAAGTTATATTGTAACGTGTGACAGCTACGTGCGATTGAACGTTAAAACGTTCATCGCATACACGTCGTTCAATTCCTAACAATTGAACGTGAGGTTGTTCAATGTTCCCAAGGTAGCACACATCGCAGTGTGTGACACCCCGGGAACGATGAACAGCAGCTTACCTGCGTCCCGCGGCTCCCGCCGGCAATGCGGAAGGAGGGAGGTGGGCGGGATGTTTACTCCGCTTCTATTGGCCGGCTGCCGCGTGATGTCGCTGTGACAACGAACGTCCCTCCCACTCCAGGAAGTGGATGTTTGCCGCCCACATTGAGGTCGTATGGAAGGGTAAGTACATGTGACGGGAAATAATCATTTGTGCAACACGTTCAACAAATTGAACGTGCCGCACATACGATGGGGCCGGGTATGATTGCATACAATATCGTATGCAAAATCGTAAGGTGTAAAGCAGGCTTAAGTTATAAGAATTAATAGTCACTATATGTAATATATGAAAATCGTTTAGTCTCTACCTTAGGGAAAACAATTAGACTTAAACAACAATGGGAACCTTGGGTGACATGTTCTTTTTGTCTCTCCCTTGCTTGCGATTGAGTGGGATAGTCTTTTCCCTCCCCACTTTTTTTTTCTTTTTTGTTCCTTATTTCTTTCTTTCCTTTATGTGTTCATGTTATTTGTATGGTGGTGTGGTTTGTTATATAACCATATTATTATTGCTGCTGTGTACCTTTATAAAACTGTATAAAAATTATTTAAAAAAAAACAAAACAGAAAAAAAACTTACATTCCATTCAAAAAGGGGCTTGACATCTTCGCTCTCATGATCTGTAGCGTTCCAGTGGGGGAATATCCCTAACTAATTAAAATTAAATTTTCTGTGGAAACCTGATAAGTTAAGGGGGCTTTACATGCAGCGACATCACAAGTGATGTCACTCGTGAAAGCACCTGCCCCCGTCCTTTGTGCGTCATGGGCAAATCACTGCCCGCGGCACACAATGTCGCTAGTACCCATCACATGTACTTACCTTCCTAGTGATGTCGCTGTGGCCGGCGAACAGCCTCTTTTCCAGGGGGCGGTTTGTGCGGCGTCACAGCGACGTCACATGGCAGGCATCCAATTGAAGCAGAGGAGCGGAGAGCAGCCACATGAAAATCATGCCCAACTATTTGCTGAAGGACGCAGGTACGGTGTTGTTCGTTGTTCCTGGGGTATCACACGTAGCGATGTGTACTGCCTCAGGAACGACAAACAACCTGCGTCCAGCACCAGCAATGATATTTGGGAAATGAACGACGTGTCAACAATCAACGATTTGGTGAGTATTTTGCATCGTTAGCGGTCGCTCGTACGTGTCACACGCAATGACGTCGCTAACGAGGCTGGATGTGAGTCAAGAATTCTGTGACCTCAACGACATCTCGTTAGCGATGTCGTTGTGTGTAATGGGGCCTTAACAATCTTGGTGCAACCCATTTTTTTTACATGAAATCCATAATCCTAATTAAAGTATTTTATTATTTCAAACTTTATGCAATAGCTCACACTGATCCAATAGGAGAAACAGCAAATCAAATTAGTATAGAACTATGTTTTCCCATTTACTATGCCTAAAATCTATATTTTGTGACATTCAGACAATTTAGGTAAGAGTCTCAATTGTCTGAGAAAATAGCAGCAGCAATTAGAAGCACACATACCACATTCCGTTTTTAAATGTTACAAAAGATGTCCATCAGCAATCCCCTGAAATATTAGTCTAATCCACAATATGATTTGTGGGCCTATATCAATTCTAAGGAATAAAGCAAATAATTCCATTAAGAAATACTTTGCGATTTATCATGTAACAATATTTCTCTATCGCTCATATTATCCAAATCAAGTTGTGTACTTATTTTTCATCATGCTTCTTCCTGGCTAATAAAACACACCAATAATTTGAGAGATACAAATTTAAATAGCATTTTTGTGGAATCTTTGGACAATAATTGTATTTTTGTATTCAAATGTGAAATTATTCTATATACTACATGTAGGTCAACATGTAATAGATTTTTTTTTCCAAACAATTTTTTTATGCAACAACTACCTTAATTATTAATTATGAGTCTTTATTTTTAAAACATTGCAATATTTGTTATCAAAAGTGGAAATAAAACATCTTCGCATTTCTAAAAAATATAAAAAATAATTTCCTCCTAATGATTTATTTTTAATGATCGATTTGAGAGCTAGTCCTTGCTTATTTGAGGGTTAGTGGCATGCCAAGATATTCTAGTAGTATTTTGAATTCTATTTTATCTCTCCACACTACTTACTGTATTTCTTTATTTCTTAATTATTTTTTGGATGTATACATTTTGGACGTATGATCTCTTATTAAAATACTACCGCTACTTGCATTTGTAGTTGCATCTCCTTCTTTCTCATGTTGCCTTTTAAAGTAGCAAAGCTTTGTTTGATATTTTTAGTATTTTATTGCCAGTATTGTTTTTATCTAATAATTCCTTTTTCAATTTTATGTTAGTTCTGTATAGGATTAATCAAACAGTGGTAAAGCCACTTCTTCTGCCGTATGTTTTTGTTTTCTCTTACATTAGTAGATAGTAGGCAACCCAAAGGGGCCTTATATCTCCTAATATTACATTTTATTGCAATGTTGTGGCGGCCATAAAATTGTAATTCTGGCATTTTAAACTTTTTTTCATGATCAATATTTTATAATATAAAATATTATTATATTTTTATATTTTTATAGATCGGATATTTCTGAATGTGGCAATGCCAATATGTGTATTTTTAATGAACTTTTATGCTTTCTTTTTTTTCATTGTTTTTTCTAGCTCCCTTAGGGGACTTTTAACTGAGGTACTCTGATTATTTCTGCTGTACAGAGCAGTACATCAGCATAGATTACTATTACATAGATGCCACATATGCATATTTTTTTTTATTAAGTGGTAAATATTTTGGGAGAAATTTGTAAATAACATTGCTTCTGTCGCCATTTTCCGAGACCCCAAAGGGATTTATTTTTGTGCCCTGAGCTGTAACTGTAACTGATAACATTTTGTTGTAGATACAATATTTTGATAGCCCATTGTTGCATTTTATTGCAGTGTTGTAGTGACCCAGATAAAGTATTTCTAGCATTTCAATTTTTTTCTTGTTACATGGTTTACCAATCAGAATAATTTATTAGATATTTTGATAGATCATACTTTTACACAATGCAGCAATATCATATACCTTTGTGTTTATTTTTTTCTTAATTTCCATATTTTTTGTTTTATAAGATGCACCAGATTATAAGATGCATCCCAAATTTAGAGGAAAAAAAAGATATGGGATCCCTTTTATAATCTGGTGGTGATTTACCGGGACGCAGCAGCTGTGGTGGAGTGGGGTCACAGGAAGCAGCGGCAGTGCTGGAGTATGGCAATGCTGTGGCGGTGCAGAAGGGACCCAGATGTTCACTGGGGGCTGTGGCGCTGTCCTGGGTCAGCCAGCATTGCTTTGTACCTAGGCAGTGGGTACAGATCTTTGTTGCTGCTTGCTACGCGTGGTGAGTCATGGGACATTCTAAAAACATCGGCAGTGCGGGCTTCAAAGAAATGGCGGTCAGAGTTGGCCCGTGTGCAGATGAGAACTGGAGCTGAGAGCTCCATCTGCGCATGCGTCGACTCTGGGCACCATTATTTGAATCCCTCAATGCTGACATCTTTAGAATGGCTCGTACCTCATTGCCCGCCTCACAGACCTCACTGCCCACCGCACAGACCTTACTGCCCACCACACAGACCTCACTGCCCGCTGCACAGACTTTACTGCCTGCTGCATGACAGAGCCGCTGCCCACTACACAGACCTCACTGCGTGCCATAAAACAGAGCCGCTGCCTGCCGCGCAACAGAGCTGCTGCTCGCCACACAGACTTCACTGCCCGCCACACAACAGCACACAGCATTCCCCTGGCCTCTTGTGACCCCTCTCCACCCCCCCGGTAAGCTTCATTCGGATCTTAAGATGCACTTCTCATTTTCCTCCAAAATGTTTGGGAAGAAAACTGCATGTCATAATTCGAAAAATATGGTATTTTATTTTTAATGGGGCAAAAGAGGGTGATTTGAACTTTTATATTGTTTCATTTTTGTATTTTTACAAACATTTTCTTTAACTTTTAAATGTGTTTAATAGTCCTCTAAGGGATTTTAAACTGGGATTCTCCGATTGCTTGTGCTGTAATAACAGTGCATCAACACTGCAATGCATAGTAAAAATCATGATATATAAATGTCAGCTAAATGCTGGCTTTCACAGGCGTATCATCATGACAGGTATGGGGGTCTTCAGCAAACCCACAACTGCCATGGCAACTCATTGAAGCCCTATAGTCCTATCACAGGCGTTCCTATGGGTAACTGTTGTAGCTGTTCTGTTTCAAAAGTCAGCTTATGGGATCACCAGTGAGGTCCTCTGAATTAGGCCTCTTCAGGCCTAATCAAGATCGAGCGCTCGGAGAAAACACCTGCATTCATGTGAGCATGATCAGTTTTCTGTTTATTCAGCCAAGGTACAGTTTATTTATACCATTTACAGATCAATGTGATATTGCAAAAAAGGCTTCTAGCTGGAATTTACAAGTTGATTATATGACCTTTAAGTTTTAAAAAAACAAAAATGTAGAGTCATGCATATGAGATAAGAAGAACATTTAGCAGACAATAATAATCCTTGAGCTTTTTTCTTATTGGGAAGGCTCCATAATGACTATGAACTAACACCAGATATACTTACTAATGGAACAATAAAATCAAGAAATAGAGAAACTATTAACCCTTCTATATCAGTAACGTAGAATGACACGCTGCCCTTCCAGCACATGGTAAATGCCACTATCAAAGATGGATAGCAATATTTAACAAGTTAACAGACATGAACATGGTTTAGCGGGCTGTTAAAGACTTATGAAGGCTCCATAAATTAGCCATCATCTGCAGGAAGAGATGTGGGATTAGCATGCAAGCCTGCATCAAGACATGGAGCCAGTATATGACGTACTACTATGTCATATGTTCAATAAGGGTTTAATGATGTCCATACCATCTCCTCCAATACCTACAAAGCCTGCAGAATGAATATTACTGTGCCTTGCAATGGAAGTGCATCTCTGGAGAAGAATAATGATACTATGTGATATTCTAAGAAATATTCTCCTCATTTAATATCTACACCTAGATTCCTATTAAACTAATGTCATGACATTTTGAGCACAATGACTTCTATAGGAACATATTTTATTTTTGGCTTTCCAAGAAAAGTCGTCCAGTTCTGTGAAGTTCTTGGGTCATCTTGCATGCACTGCTCTTTTGAGGTTTAGCCACAGATTTTCAATGATGTTCAGATCAGGGGACAGTGAGGCCATTGATAAACCTTCAGTTTGGGCCTTTTGATGTAGACTATTGTGTATTTTGACGTGTGTTTATGATCATTATCCATTTGCAGAAGCCATCCTGTTCCTTTTTTGTTAATTTTAAAATGTAAAAGATGAAAATACTTTTTGCCTTAAATACAAGATAAATGTGGCATCTTAACTGAATGCTTCTTAGAGATCATTTAATCTTCAGCTTGCTTAATTGTTCACAATAACAGTAATTTTGACCAGAGGTGCCCAAATGTTTGCATTCCACTGTATGTGGGTTGCATAGACTGCCTACAATAAGCTGCACATAATAATCCTAAATGAGTTGAAATTTGTAGATTGCTAACCTATGAAAGAAAGGAAGCTCAAGCTTCTCTAAATCTATGATTTGCGTAAGACCTAATAGCAATGAATTGTTCCATATGGTATTAAGAATGATGAATGCTTTTCATATCTGAGATGGCAGCAAGAATTGTGTGGCCTTCAGCTGTTCTGGCATAATACAGAATCTCATCCATGCTAATGAACCATAGAACCAGTAGCACTGAATCTGAATGAATGGGAAGATGCACTATTTGAGAGAGGATTGAAAAACTTATGTCAACATAAACATAGGACCCAGTATACATTAGGTTAATAGTTAGCATTTCCATATTCCATGGAGATATATTTATGTTGAGATGTATTAATGGTGGTAGAGCCTGATTTTTCCCAATATTATTAGCACACCTCTTGTAACCTTTACCATATAATGTGCTACATAAAAGAATAAAGAAAACTTTGACTTTGCACATCATAAGCTATTAAAAATGTTAAAGAGAAGTGTACCAAATGTTTAGTTACCACATTTGCGATTTAGTTACCGCATCTTTATTTATTTGAAAAAAAGCTGCCCCAACTGCCAGGCATACAGACATAAAAATATTTAGAAGTCTGTTCCATTTCTGAAGTTTTCAGATCACTTTTAGAGTTACATAGAAAAAGAGAAAGTCGAGCTAACTCACCAGCAGGTGCACGGATCACACAGTTTATGTGTAGTGATGAAAAGGAACAAAGAAAATCCAGCTCCCACGATCCAGTAAAATGAAGTAAGCTTTACTGACTTTTTCATGGATATAAAACTAGACAAAAGTAAAAAAAATGCAAAAATCCATTTTTGTACTTGTGTCTTTTTTATTTCTTTGGCAAAAACAAGAAAGCTTACCTTTTTACAGAATTGTGGGAGCTGGAGTTATTTTATTACTTTTCACTTTCAGCCTACCTTATGCAGTTGATTCCAGATATTCATTTTAATGTGTTTTACTAATTTTCAACTAGAGATGAGTGGCCCTGAAAAACTTACATTTGCTAACCTGTGCAAAATTTTCCTGAAAATTCGATATGCAGCAGTGGTGCTCTTCACAAATTGAATGTACCTTTTTATGCTCTTGATTCTTCTAAAATCTTAGAGCATATTAAATGTAATAAAAGTCTCATCTTTAAGCCTGTGGGAATGAAAGAAACACGTTCTGATGGAGCGCTATGGAGGCCACGGGGAAGTAAAAGTTCAATGTTTTTTATTTATTCACATAAACCTCAACGCATTTCGATATAGTCCAATATTTTTGTCAGGTGGATATACTATCCACCTGACGAAGATATTGGACTATATCGAAACGCGTTGTGGTTTATGTGAATAAATAAAAAACATTGAACTTTTACTTCCCCGTGGCCTCCATAGCGCTCCATCAGACCATGTTTCTTTCATTCCCACAATCTCTTCCCCTCTGGGGACCCACGGCAGGAGCTGCTTGGACGGAGGTAGTACTCGCAATCAGGAACACTGATCTCCAGTGACTCCTCCAGACCAGCCGCACGGGGGCTTTCCTGGATTAACTCCTCAGCTGCAGGAGACCTGTCTGGCACAGCAACACGTGTGGTTTATCTCCTGGAAGGATCTCCTGGACTCAGTCCCTGACAGCGCAAGTTTATACAAACTTATCACGTCTTTTACCAGGGTTGTGCAGGGTCTGCACAACCTTATCAGGTGAGCAAATTTCATTCATTTGTTCTCACCGCTTACATTGTGACCCTACACATGCGCTTCTTGTTTTTCATTTTATCATCTTTAAGCCTGCCTCTCTAGGCTTGACTTCAGGCCGTGATAATACTTCATAGGTAACTTTGTGCCACTCAGGACATCATTGAAGTGTGACATGGAGTGACATCTGATGTCTGATCATGGCTGGATGTCTCGGCCTAGAGTGAACAGGCTAAAACTACAACAGCAGAAATAAAAGGACCTGAGGCCTAAATTTTGTGCATTAAAGTAAAATTTAGTTCTACTTTAATTTGTCTGCTCATCTCTATTTCCCACTATTAAATGTCAGTTGAACCTTGAATCTCATTGAGCAAAATATATTGTCAAATTATAACTCCTTCATAATTACTCCTGTGCTCAGAGGCTCCAAGACAAGGCAACAGTTTGTAGATAGACAAAAGTCCTGAATTCAGGGAATTGTAGATATGAACATTTTGGTTTATTCCAAAACAATAAAAAGTCACACAAAGAGCACAAACAATCCATAAAATGCTTTTCAGACATGGCATTAATCATTAATCATTGCCCTCAGTTCCAACTTACAGCAGTCCTTAGTCATTTAGTCATTTCTTTGACTAAGGTCATCTAAATGTGCATCTCTATGAGAGTGAGAACAAAACCAGAATAAGGCTCTCATAAAGATGTATTGATTTGTGACCTCCAGCGCACCCCATGAAATGGTGGAGCATGCTGGCAGGTCACAAATCGATGAGACCAAGTGGAGCTGCAGCAAGCAATGTTGAAGACACCAAAAGTGAGTATATTGGTAGAAAGAACACACACTTGTGTTTTTTCTTCTCGACTAGAGTTGAGGGAGTATCGAAATATTCGTGTTTGCGATACTCGTAACGAGTATTATGTACTACTCGCGTATTCGTTTCGAATAGTCAGTACAATGCAAGTCATTGGGAGATACAAGTATTTTCCACTAATTGTGAAATGCAAGTAATTTTCTGCTCCAACAGAAAATTTCATGCATTTCCCATTGACTTGTCTTGTACTCGCTATTCGGAATGAATACACGAGTAGTATACAGTAGTTGTTAAGAGTATCGTGAACACGATACCCCAGCTAGGCTCCCCTTGTCAGTGTTTCCCAGAACTTGGAGATATCGGACTTGTTTTAGGTCTCTTCAGGATTAGATGCAGCAGAGCCAGGAATGTTATGGGAAAACCATGTGGATTATAGCGAAACTTCAAGGGTCTATTTGGTCTTAATCAAGAGAGGAAATAGGGTGCTGTATTTTATTTCAAATAAAGGCTTTTCCCTGTTTGTGTATATTTTTTTCACTTATAAGAGTAGTGATGGGGGTCTCATAGACCCCTACCCATCACTAATTCTGGGATTTATGACAGTTGTGCATTGTCATTAACCCATATTACTCCAATTGCCACCGCACCAGGGCAATAGAGAAGACCAGGATTGTAGCATTTAATGGATGCAACAATTCCGGGGTGGCTGTAGGCTGCTATTCTTAGCCTGGGGAGTCTCAATAACCATGGCTCTCCTCAGGCTTAGAATTCCAGCCCCCAGCTCTTGAGCTTTATCATGGCTGGGTATCAAAATTGGAGGGGAACGTATGCCATTTTTTAAATTTTTTTATTCAAATAATAATAATAATAATAATAATAAAAAAAAGGCACATGTGGTTACTCTTATTTTGATACACAGCCAAGATAGGTAGCAAAACATTTCCCAACAAATGATCCATAAGGGTGGAAATGGAATTAGCCAAAGTGAGGCTGAGTCAGTGCCTGCAAGGAGGAAAAGAGTATATGTGCAATAGAAATTTTCTTTATTAAAGATAACACCAAAACAAAAATAAGAAATCACAGATAAAATCTACCAGATGAAATATGGGGGAAAAGAAATATCTATAGGTAAATGAGTCACAACCGTTTCTACAAAACACTTGTTCCCCTATAATCCACACCAATATAGAATTAAGCTTGTAAATACCCAATATTAAATATGAGGACATCAATCACTGAATGTGGAAAAAAGAGGAGAAAAGGTCCAATTAGATAATATTTGTGACCCATAAAATGTATGTTACAGCCAAGATAGGTGAACGGCTGGGGGCTGCAACCTGTAGCATGGGCTATATATAGGCTGGGTTACAATATACAAGGGACCTTACACCAAATATTTGTTATGTATTTATTTTTACTGTACTATAGTGACCCACAGACAATGCCTGCAATTGGAAGCAGTAAGCAGACACGTTCTCACTCAGTGTGGAGCTGCATCTGACTGCAACAAATCACAGATGCCAGTGGGCAGGGAAAGCAGTGCATATGCAATGAAGGTAAATTATCAGCCCTGAAATTTAATGCACCGCCTGAAAGCAGTGTTGGGCCTCGGTAAGTACAGTGCACTTGCTTCCATCTCCCTATCCCTTCTACCAACAATATTAATTGCCAGACTCTGGTCCCCATAGACTTATGTGGGGACTGGAATCTGGCCCAGAATTGGATTTTAAGAACCCGATAACATGGACCTGCCAGTCCTGGTTATCTGCGAGACTGCTCATGACTACTAATATCAGGAATTGTTATGTATTTATTAATTTTTTTAGCACTCTGATTAAAGGTAATCTGTCAGGTCAAAAAAGCATTCTGACCTAAAAGCAGGAGCCTGTGTGAGCTGCTAACCCTTTCCAACCAATCCCTGTGTTGTTATATTGTGTAACATGAAAGTAAAAAAATAACGTTTTATTACTTTCATTTGTCCTATGTAAATGACAGGGTCTCTAGCCCTGTGGGCGTCTCATCGCCATGTGGGCGTCTACATGTTTTCCATGGTATCACGCCCTTGTGGGCGTAATACCATGGATTTACATCAGTGACGTGACCGTTGCAACTTCAGAATCTTGTGTGTACGTGCGCTTACCATTCTCACCATGTCATCCTGGGGTTTGCATGTCGGCTTCTGACAGAAGAAGCCTGCGGTTCCGGTCATGCGCAGTGCACTTCAGAAGCTAAGAAGCACGCGCCAGGATAAGAAGGTGACGAGAATGGTAGGCGCACGCACTCGAGATTCTGAAGTGCGACGGTCACGTCGCTGATGGAAATATATGGTATCATGCCCACAGGGGTGTGATACCACGGAAAGCATGTAGATGCCCACAGGGTGATGAGACGCCAATGGGGATAGAGACCTATGCTATTTACATAGGACATATGAAAGTAATAAAACATATTTTATTACTTTCATATTACACAATATAACAACACAGGGATGGGTAGGAAGGGGTTAGCAGCTCACACAGGCTCCTGCTTGTAGGTTAGAACGCTTTTTGACCTGACAGGTTCTTTTTAAGGCCTGAAAAAACAAAATGTTTGTGCCTGTTTATCTTTGGATTTGCAATGTATCTGCATATGACTGCCAAGTTCACATCCTTACTTTGAATGGGAAGGTGAGTATATAACAAAGTTTCATTATTGCATTTAGTAATAAAAAAAATGCTGGAGTGGTGCTTTAAATATGGCATGTCCTATTTAAAAACAAGGGTGAACCTATTGTTTATTTTTTTTCATTTTTCTTAACTGTTTTTATTAAAAAAAAAAAACACTTGTATCACATTTTACCCCAAAATTGACTTGTGTCACATATATTTGCATGAATCTTAATACTGAAAAAATTGTAAATGTTCAGAAAATACACATGGTGGAGAAAGAGTGAACTCAGATGACCAAAAGAGTTAGCACTTTATAGGCAAGAGAGAGGGAGACAGAGAGAGTGGACCACACTGACCAAAAAAACGTACACCGTAAAGGAGAGAGAAACAGAGGACTATGCTAACTATAATAGCTTACACTCTACAGGTAAAAGAAAGAGAAGACCCAATTAACCATAAGACATTAAACTCTACATGTGAGACACCTACTCAGTGACTCTTGAGATGGAAACTGATTCTGCTGTACAAACTATGCTTCTGTGGGAACTGATGGTCGCAGATATTCCAGGTACTGACCCTCGCCCTATGTAAGGTATGATAATTAAGATGTAGCTGCAGAGCATTATGAGGAACTACGAACGGCAATGCAAAATAACATTAATATTGCTCTTTGATGCATCAGCAATGTGGGAAATGCTGTAGGGCAATTTCTTTTTGCGAACTATAAAATTGAATGGTTAAATATTTGAAACCAAATGAAACAGAGAATTTCTGGAATTTTAACTCAAACCCAATATTTGTGAATTGATAAATTATGAGGACTATGCATTTCTGACATATAAAGTTGTTCTCACAGTAACTAACCAAATTTACAAGCGGTAGAGAAAAAAAGTAAAGGAATTCATTGTAATCCATCAACATTCAACTTTATGTTTGCTTTGACAGACAAAACAACTTTACTTCTCTCAACTTTTCACTTTCCAACAATCCTAAAGAACGCTTTTGCAATTTTAACTTATTTCAGTGGCAAAGTACATAAACCAATTACTGATCTTAGGTTCTCACGACCTTGACTTATACTTTAGAGATAAAATTATAATCTTTCAAACAGGAGATTCTGGCAAAAACTCTAGAAGTAATTCTCCTCATTCTTAACATGCTTTCTCTTGTATCTATTTTACATTCAACTATGGAACAGAATATGAAGTCCCAGAATTTTCATCCTCTGCCCTACCAAATTTTCACTTTATACCATTTCCTCGCTATTTTTTAACATTCATCTGGATTTTTACTTCTCTCATACCATCTATACTTACATGTATCGTTGTATTATCATTTCCTGGAAACCGTCATTACCACACTAACCTCTGCTTTACTCATGGGACCTGGATTGTTTAATTCTTGCTAATCATTTGTCTCCCTTATCAGTTTAATTAGCTCTTTACAATGTTGTTTTTTTGCTTAAAATTTAACTATTAAATGTTCTTACAAACTTTGATTTATCTCTTAAGTCTTGATTACAAAATCAAAAGCTTATTGTCAGTTTTAGGCTATGGCCGAACACTGCAGTTTTGAGTTCCCCACAAAACTTCCCCGTCTGGCCACAAAAACGCATCTTGTAAAAAAGACCGCATAAACAATGCATGTGTTTTTGATGCGTTTTTGTTGATTTTTTTAACCATGCAGTTTCTTTGTTGCATTTGTTAACACTAATGGGTGATAAAGACAGGGAAATGCAAAAAATAATTTATATGCTTGACATGCGCACAGCAAATCTGAAATCTCATAGACTTTGCTTGGAAGTGTAAAGCATGCAGTTTAGACGCAGCTTAGCTACCACAAAACTCCACTAAAAAAATCATCAAAAACTGAATTGTGCGCATGGGGCCTTAATATATACACTGTGTATATATATATATATATATATATATATATATATATATATATATATATATATATACAATAATACGTTTCTAGTAGTTTTTGAAGCATTGACATCTGCACACTGGCAGAGCTATAAAATTAGTCTCTATATACTGCTGCACTAATTCTGCTCTGAATTAATGTTTAGTTCTTAAATTAAACTGTGGTTTAATATACAGTAATTAGAAGAATGCACATATTACAGACATAAAGTGGCACACAATAAACATACTAAAAGTGTCTCTAAGCTACTCGGTGCAGAAGAACTGCAAATATATACCCTACATAGTAAGCCTAGCAAGAGGTATTCATGCTCTACTGTGCCCGTGTAGCACATATTTAAAAGAAGCAGCATGGAGAATAATATTCAACAGTACTGAGCCCAGTGGCAGTGAATCCACAAAGGTGAGATAAACAAGCACAGGAAAGCAGTAGCAGCA
The DNA here is from genome assembly GCF_048569485.1 of Anomaloglossus baeobatrachus. Lineage (NCBI taxonomy): Eukaryota > Metazoa > Chordata > Amphibia > Anura > Aromobatidae > Anomaloglossus > Anomaloglossus baeobatrachus. The sequence goes on from NC_134358.1 coordinate 275,436,252, forward strand.
TCTCAGTGTGCTTACTTTGCTTCTCCCTCTTCCTCTTCCTACCTCTTCTCTCAATAGGCTATAATGGATATCTATAATCTATAGTCTGTTATCTCAATGAGCTGGCAATTCATTTTGATTTGGTCAAGATGAATTTTAGCAGATTTTTGCAGAGAGAGCAGTAAGCTTTTGATGTGTGTGTGTATGGGAGGCAGGTAATTAATGGCTCATAAGTAGAGATAAAATAATATTTTTATGATATGTTATATTACAAAGTTACAGTTAGGTCCATATATATTTGAACAGAGACAATATTTTTCACATTTTTGTTCTGTACATTACCATAAGGGATTTTGAACAAAACAATTTCCCTATGGTTGAAGTTGAAACTTTCAGCTTTAATTCATTGGGTGAACATAATGATTGCATAAAAATGTGAGGAATGAAAGCATTTTATAAACTCAATCACTTCATTTCAGGGGCTCAAAAGTAATTGGAAAAATTAAATATTTGGAGATAAAATGGTAATTTCTAATACTTGGTTGAAAACCCTTTGTTGGCAATGACTACCTGAAGCCTTGAACTCATGGCCATCACCAGACACTGTGTTTCCTCCTTTTTAATTCTCTCCAGGCCTTTACGGCAGCGGCGTTCAGTTGCTGTTTGTTTGTGGGCCTTTCTGTCTGAAGTTAAGTCTTTAACAAGTGAAATGCATGATCTATTGGGTTGAGATCAGGGGACTGACTTGGCCATTCAAGAATATTCCAATTCTTTGCTTTAATAAACTCCTTGGTTGCTTTTTCTTTATGTTTTAGGTCATTGTCCATCTGTATTATGAAACACTGACCAATCAGTTTGGCGACATTTGGCTGGATTTGAGCACACAGTATGTCTCTGAAATCCCCAGAATTCATCCAGCTGTTTCTGTCCTGTGTCACATCATCAAGAAACACTAGGGACCCAGTGCCTCTGGCAACCAGGCATGCCTAAGCCATCACACTGCCTCCGCCATGTTTTATAGATGATGTGGTATGCTTTGGATCATGAGCTAAACCATACTTTTTCCATACTTTTTTCTTTCCATCTTTCTGGTGGATGTTGATCTTGGTTTCATCTGTCCAAAGAATGTTCTTCCAGAACTGTGCTCTTTTTAAGATTTTAAGATTTTTTTTTTAGCAAAGTCCAATCTAGCCTTCTTATTGTTGAGGCTTATGAGTGGCCTGCATTGTGCAATGAATCCTTTGTCTTTGTCTTCTCTTTATGGTTGATTTGGATATTGACACTCCTACATAATGGAGATGGCTGTTCACTTGGTTGGATGTTGTCAAGGGTTTTCTCTTCACCATGGTAATTATTTTGCAATCATCCACCACTTTTCTCTTCTGTGGGTGTCCAGGTCCTTTAATATTGTTCAGGACTCTAGTGCTTTCCTTCTTTTGCAGGATGTACCAAACTGTACATTCAGCCACTCCTAATATTGTAGCAATTTGTCGGATGTTTTTTTCTGCTTCCACTTATCAAAAACCTCAAAATGCAAGAACTACACCTCAATTTAATGCCAGGCCTTTTAAATGCTTAATTGAGAATGAAATAAGAAAAGGAATTGCCTTCACCTGCCCATGAAACAGCTTTGGAGTCAATTACCCAATTACTTTTGGGTCCTTTAAAACCAGGGTGGCATATGAAAAAGAGCTGAAACGCCTAAACCCTTCATCAAATTTTAATGTGGATACCCTCAAAAGAAAGCTAAAACTCAGGACTTCAGTAAGCAGGTAAAAAAAAATGTCAATGTCCAAATATATATGGACCTAACTGTAATTATTTTCATTTCATCCATTAATTTATATAAAGTGTGTTGAAATTAAAGTAACCATTTAAATTTGCTTTATCATAGAGATTTCCTTCCTATATGGTTAGGTAACCTCTAATACATCAATAGATAAATAAAATATACACAGCCATAGTGCTAATACTATGGTGTCCAATGTGACCCTCTAAATTTTTATTTCTTTTTATTCTGTTGTCTTGATGAAAACATGGCAATTCTTTTTTTAACAGCAATTAATAGAAATAGGTCAACTCCATATTTCCACATAAATCTCCAGATGGATGAAAGGAGAACTAGTAATCTTTAGAGTATAGATATACTACTAAACATAATATGGTAGCATTGAATATAGCTTGCAGATACAGTAAAATATTTTACTAAACCTGCAGAAAGGTCACCTTTGCCTACGTAAGACATGCAGCTTGGTAAGAGCCTTTACATTTTAAAAATATAAGAATAAACAAATAAGTCTAGCCCTATTTACTGACATTTACTTTAAGTACAAGACAGAATAAACATGAGGCCTTACAAACAATTCCATTTGTAAGATTAATAAGAGGCAGCATCTTTCAAGTAACTTTAGTAGAGCACTCTTTGTCTGCAATTCCTTTCAATTCCTATATGTTCTAGAATGCTGGATTTACTTGTACAGGAAATATCACTTTCTAACAACATAAGTATTCAGGATTTAAGAGGCTATTCATCTTTGGGAACATTTTTTATATAAATAAATGTATTTAAGGCTAAAATAATTTTTGCAATTAAATTTATAATTTAATAAGAAATGTATCTTTTGACAACTATTTAGACTCTTTATTTTCCTTCCCTTTCAAATTTGATACATGGTGTGGTCTTAAATCAACTGAAAGGAGCACAAACAAAATCAAGGAAAAATAAACCATATTTTCCAGCGTATAAGATGACTTTTGAACCCCTGAAAGTCTTCTTAAAAGTCGGGGGTCATTGTATATGCCGGGTGCCATCTTATACGGCGGTGCACGGGGCTGCTGCCTGTCAACATGGCTTTACTGCATTTGAATGCTTTATGGTGGTGGTGTAAAGCATTTAACTGCAGTAAAGCACTGACAGCAGAGGCGGTCCTGGTATTGGACATGATCATGGAGAGGTCTATGTGCCTGCAGTCCTCAAGAAGCACTCCTCCATGATTGCATCCCATACACGGGGCCACCGCCGCTGCTGTCAGTGCTTTACTGCACTTGAATGCTTTACGGCACAGCAAAGCATTCAACTGCAGTAAAGCCATGATGGCAGTCTGCAGCAGCGGCTCCGTGCGCCGGATAAGATCACTAAGGGATCTATGTGCCTGCGGTCTGCAAGAAGCAGCTGATAACGCGGGAATGGAGGTGAGGTGAGAATATTTTTTATTGTTTGCAAAAAAAACAGCATAATAAGGGGACAAGAAGGGGACCAGTAGAAGGACATTACTAGACAATGGCCACATTACTGCAGGGGACATTACTAAACAATGAGCACATTATTAGAGGACACATTACTAAATGATTGGCTCATTACTAAAGGACACATTACTAAAAAATGGGTACATTACTGCAAGTTACTGCAGGGGACATTACTAAACAATGGGCACATTACACAGGTTGGCTTATACTCGAGTATATATGGTATATCGCAAACGCTATATTTTAACCGGAGTTGGCCCAGTCGTCTTATACGCCAGAAAATATGGTACAAACATTTCCATTAGAACGAGCTCAGTAAAGATTCTGATAACTCTGATAACTCTATTTGCAGACAGCAATAGACAGTGCAACACAAAATCTATAGAAGAATAAAAAGGAAATTTTAAATAAAACCTAATTGCAAAAATTGTTTTTAGATCCAAATAGATGCAGTTAAGTTACAAAAAAAGTCCACAAAAGTTGAAAACTCTATTGCCGCATTTCTAGTGAAGGCATGTAGTTTATTTTCTTTACATGCCTTCATGAATGGATACTTTTGTGAATGGATATTATTTTAGGCTCATTCTTATCCAATAATAGTAATAAGAAAATATTTAAAAATAGCATTATTATTTTGTTGTTTATGTTGCATTAGTGCTAAATACAGTATATGACTGAAAAGAAAGCTATTCAACATAAAAAGTCTTGACAAAATAATGAAAAAACTCAGATATTTTGTGAAACATAGACCTAAAGGCCTATCTTTTTGACCTGTTGACTTTTTAAATATTTTCTTTAAGATTTTATAATATTGTAATAATGAATTTATGGTGGCATCACAGAGTACAATAATCGCTTGCAAGTACTGAGCTATATAACATGAAAAGTATCAGCTGGACACTGAGAAAGGAATAGAAAGGTTAAATAAAAAAGAAAGGGCACTCACTTTGAAGTAATCATATTTTCAGTCCATAGATCAAAGGTCACCATCACAGGAAAAGATTATACCAAAGTATATTCTGTAAAAGTACAAGCTACTTTTTATATCTTTATTTTAGGTCACTATTTGTTTCATTTTTCCATTTAGTTTTATTGTTAAAGGATGATGAAAATAATGTATTTTTAATGCATAATCTAAAATGTAATTTATATAGCAACCTGGAGATGAGTCTTAAGTTGTGAGAACTTACCTCATAAGAATTTTGCTGACCAGCAAATTTATTATTATGGAACTGAATCTCCTCTATAAAAGCCAATAAAGTATGAAATACAAAATCATATTTTAACATTTTTCCCAAAAAAGAGGACTTCAGAATAGCACATAAATAAAAAATACATTAACTATTTAACTGGCTAAAAAGCTCAAAAAGTGAAGTAAAAAAAGAATTAAAGAATTAATAGTAACTTTTGAAAAAGAATGTACGTAAGTGAATTGTAGAACAGATATAAGAAAATAGCCAATAAAGATTAGCATCAAATATATTTTATGAAATAATATAATTAAAATGGTATACCAGAAGTTACAAGTGGTATGCACAGGCTACCAAAATTAATTATGGAACTAATAAAAGAAAATAGGCAATAAAGATTAGTATCAAATATATATATATATATATATATATATATATATATATATAAAATTGTAAACCGCAAGGTGCAATGAATAGTGAAAAAAGAAGCAGCACAGCAGAAGGATATATTATATTAGACAGCAAAATAAACTATATTTGTAAAGATACACTGTGTTGATATGTAAAACACTGGCCATAATAATTAGCATAATATAAAGATGGATTTTGAGAAAACCATAAATATTGATGTATATTTCCTACAAGTGTAGAAATCAAGAGTTATTACCCACGGTCATGGCTTCCCTCTGCTGTGTCAGCACCAGGTCTTGACGTGGCTTTTGCTGTGTTGCCTTCGTCAGGGGCGTGGTTGCTACACGTGTAAGAAATTTACATTGATAAATATGGTTTTCTCAGAGTCATTTATTGTAATTGTCACATGCACTGTCATTCATTCTGGATTTACTTATCTGGAATGATACATCTTGATCTGTATAGATCTTGATATGTTTCTCTGGCCTGATCAAATTCCCTATTTATATTATGCTAAATATTATGGCCAGTATTTTACATATAAACTCAGCGTATCTTTACAAATGTAGTTCATTTTGCTCCATAATATAATATATCCTTGCAGTATACAATTTTTATATATATATATATATATATATATATATATATATATATATATATATATATATATATATATATATATATATATTCTTTATTGGCTATTTTCCTGTATTGTTTCCATAATTAATTTGTGGTAGCCTGTCCATGCACATTGTATAGGTTAGTAGCAAACATTTCCCACTTGGTGTATTCTTGCATATCCCCTTATTGTTTTTTGGCATACCTTTGGTTGTAATGTTAGTGAAATTGTAGAGTATGTTTAGCTTATCCACTATAGCAAGGTTCCCCAACTCCAGTCCTCAAGGCCCACCAACAGTGCATGTTTTCAGGATTTCCTTAGCATTGCACTGCTGTTGGAACCAGTATTTGGGCAGGTAATTACATTAACACCTGTGCAATACTAAGAAAATCCCAAAAACCTGCACTGTTGGTGGGCCTTGAGGACTGAAGTTGGGGACCTCTGCACTATAGAATCACTGAAATATGATAGAACTACAAGAAGTATAACTTTTTTTATAATCCAGATTATTAAAAAATAAAAAGTAAGATACTACATACAGCACACTAGAAATTCATATGCTGATACAACAAAGCATATAAATCAGTAAATTATTATAAAAAATAGACACTTTAAAATACCATAGCCTTTATAGATGATATTAGGGATTGTGTCATCAGCATAGTTCGCTCAGCATTCAAAATATTAAACACAGTTAATAAATATAAGAATTTTGCTGTTGAAGGAATGGATGTAATTTGTAAATAAAGCTGTAGTTTCATTTTTTATGCATTTGGGAATTATTTTGTTATTTTTTTCCAGTTGCATATTTATTAAGATGTGAATGTAAAGCATGCAAGAGATATCTGTATAAATTGACTTGGATATTGACTAAAAGGGCCACTTAATATGGTGGTTATGGCGGTCTCCTTAAAAAAAGCCACTCCTTGGCTAGGTCCTTCCCGGAGGGATATCTGGCTACTTTCTGTGTCAAGACTCCTAACAGAGGCTCCACCGACTTTTTTTGATTTATACTTCCCAGGGGACAATGCACCTAGGAGTTCACTGTGTTGAGTGCCTTTGCTGGCTGCCGACAGTGTTTTCTCTGGCTGGTCTCCCCGAGTATCTTGCTGGTCTACTAGGTATTGCTCCCACCTAGCCAGAATCCTACTCCACACTGATGAGGGGCAATACCCCTAAACAGCTGTCTGTGGATGGATACCTGGCCTTGGTATATCCCTTGTCATATCTTTAAACTCATCAAAGAGTTGGATATTGACTAAAAGGGCCACTTAATATGGTGGCTATGGTGGTCTCCTTAAAAACAGCCACTCATTGGCTAGGTCCTTCCGGAGGAATATCTGGCTAGTTTCTGTGTCGAGACTCCTAACAGAAGCTCCATGGACTTTTTTTGATTTGCTTATTGTTTTTATGGCATACCTTTGGTTGTAATGTTAGTGAAATGGTAGAGTATGTTTAGCTTATCTACTATAGACTCACTAAAAAAGGATAGAGTTCCACAAAGAGTAACTTTTATTATAATCCAGATTATTAAAAACCAAAATGTAAGATACTACATACAGCACACTAGAAATTCATATGCTGATACAACAAAGCATATAAATCAGTAAATTCTTATAAAAAATAGACACTTTAAAATACCATAGCCTTTATAGATGATATAAGGATTGTGTCACCAGTATAGTTTGCTCAGTATTCAAGATATTAAACACAATTAATAAATATAAGAATTTTGTTGTTGAAAGAATTTGTAGATAAACCTGTAGTTTCATTTTTTATGCATTTGGGAATTATTTTATTATTTTTTTCTAGTTGCATATTTATTAAGATGTGAATGTAAAGCATGCAAGGGGTATCTGTATACATTGAACTTATCTACCTGGGTGGACATTAGAAACTTAATGTATGAACCAATATTAACTATTCCAATTTAAACCTGTTATGTATGATATCTTGACCAGTAAACAATGAGGAAAAAACATGGATAAAGAGTTTGCTCTAATAGATTCAGACTTCATCCATAACCTTGAGAATCACTGCTTACCTCCCAAAATCCACAGCTATTCTATTTATTAGCTGGGGAATCTAAAGAGAAGCCAGGACTGCTATCAGGTAGGAGGAAGACCTCCGGGCCCTCATCCAGAGAACACAAATTACTGACACGGCCAAATAATTGGATCTAGTGAATCAATTTGCACTAACTCTACAAGGAAAGCATATGGCCATACCACTTGAATATAGTAAACAAATTATTACGGTGTTGGCCCACTGCTATGTACAGCACAAGACATGGGATGATCAGAGCTTCCAGTCTTCTAAGAGGACCATTAAATTGAATAAAAAAAGATTAAGAAAGTTGTTTTAAAAATCTGAAACCCCCAACAAAAGTTTAAATCCCCCTTTTTGCCCACTTAAAAATAAAGCAATTAATACAATAAAACACAAATACAGTTTTTTGGTATCCTTGCATTCATAAAAGTCAAAACTATGAAAATATAAAATAAATTAACCTGATCAGTAAATAACATAATGAGAAAAATAATAAAAATGCCAGAATTATAGTTGTTTGGCAGCATTGCAACACAATGCAATATGAGGTAATCAAAATGCTGCATCTACTGCAAAAGTGTTTCAGTAAAAATGTCACCTCAACATGCAAAAGAAAGCTTTCACATATCTAAAAGAATGAAAAAGTATTGGTCACGGAAAATGGCGACACAAGGAAAAAAATTCTTATCAATGTCTAAAACTTTTTTTTACCACCTAAAGAAAAAAACAACCTGTAAATGATTAGTATCTGTGTACTAGTACTGACTCAGGGTATCCTATTACCACATAGTGAATATAGTAAATAAAAAAATCATTTGTGGAATTACACTTTTTTGCCATTTATATGTTTTCCTTAATTTTTCACTCTTTCAAATGCATTATCACATGATTAAATGAACAATGTAATAAAAAAAACCATACAACTCGTCTTGCAAAAAACAAGCCCTCGTATGGCTATTTGGAAAGAACAAAAAAAAGTTATGGCTCTTGGGAGAAGGGGAGAAGAAGGAAACAAAGCAAAAATGGAAAATTACATGGTCATTAGTTGCTTACTCCCACTATTATGAAGCATTAACTTATAATTAATGGTATCATACTTTCCAAATTGTTCTATCTCAATAATAATTTGTTTAAAAATTGAAAAAGAAAACATTTTAAATAATTAACATTCGATAATTGAATTTTTATAGGTCAATATTAGTTACTAAATTCATCTGAAATTGGCAAATAATGCAATCTTCTTCTTTTCCCACAGGTACCTTTGTAGTTCAAGTAACTGCTGCTGATGCAGATGATCCTTCTTATGGAAACAGTGCCAAAGTTATTTACAGCATTATTGAAGGACAACCATATTTTTCTGTCGAACCTGAAACAGGTTAGTGTAGTAAATGTGTTAGATTTGAAAGCATGTAAATATTTTTATAGAAATCAGTGTAAAATGTGTAGAACAGACATTGGAAACCAATAGCTCATTTGAATCCTGTTATTAAAAAGTTAATTTAATGTTATAGATGAGAGAACTTGTTTGAAAAAGGTTTGCTAATCTCAAATTTGGAAGCTGCCTTTGGTCGTTTAGTTTAGAATCCAATTCACAAACACTTGTCTTAAAAATTGGCAGAGTTTGTCTTTGCTCAGTAACTGTTCGCAATTACACTATTGCAGAAACCATCCACTTTTGGCCCCATCACAGCCATGTCAATATTTGACATGGCTGTGATTGGCCAGAGAAATCAATGTGAAAAAAGGAAGAAAAATTATTAAAGCAGGATAGACTTACAAGTCTCATAGCAGCTGTAACACTACTCTAATTATCCCTAATGAGGATTCACTGCTTCCCCCGCCCAGCACCTGTAATTGGCTGCAGTCAGACTGCCGGCGTTTTGGCATCTCTGATTTGGTGACCTCACAGTAGATATTTGTCCAAGTGAGGGAAAATAAATAAACAAATAAATGGCGCATGGCCCCCATATACTGGTACCAAGTACAGATAAAGCATACGGCTACAGGCTGTAGCTCCCAGCTGTGCACAATATCTTGGCCGTGTATCAAACTACGAGGGACTCCATGAGGCTTTTATTTCAGTATTTAAATAAATATTTTTTAAAAAGTCATGTGGTCCCCCAAATTTTGATACCCAGCCTTGGTAATGCCGTGCCGACAGCTGGGGGCTGGAATTCTAGGCTTTGGAGGCCCATGGTTGTTGGCCACCACCAGCCTAAAAAAGCAGCCTGCAGCAAGCCATCACAGTTGCATCCATTAGATGTGACAAGTCTAGCACTTTACCCAACTCATCCCGATTGCCCTGATGTGGGGGCAATCAGGGTAATATAAGGGGTTAATGACAGTTCACAGCTACCACTAAGCTCTAGATTAGTAATTTGAGGGTCTTTAAGACCTCCCATTACTAATCCTGTAAATAAAAACAAATAAGCACAAACACCGAAAAAAAACTCAATTGGAAATAAAAAAATACCCTCTTTCACCCCTTTATTAACCCCACAACACTCAGGTCCATTGTAATACACACGAGGTCCTGCAACGATCTTGACACTGCTACATCCTGAAGTCTCAGCACACGGGCACATAATTTGACTGCCCGCTACAGCTTGGGGCAGAGACTTACTAAGCCCCAGCTGTGAGCAGTGATGTCACTGAGTTTATGTGCAGTCCCATGATACTCCACCTATGACCGCAGGTAATCTCACATCAGGTGAACTTATTCAACTCAGTGACCTGACCTCCAGTAAACTTATATCAATCAGACCTGCCAAGAGATGCAGATTTGGTATGGAAAGTTATCCATCAAGTTCCTGCACCAAGTCTACATCTTCTGGCAAGAAACCCAGATCATTATCGCATCAAAACTGCATCATGATTACATGGTTTTTTTTGCCAGATGGACATTTACTGCACAAATTTGGTGTATACATTTTAGCACCAAATCCGCATTTCTTGGCAAAAAATATGCACAAAAACAGTTTTGACACGGCTTCGGTGTGGGTTTTCTGCCAGCACACGCAAATTTGTTGCAGAAATTTGGTGCAGATATTTCAGCATTAAATTTGCATCGTCTGGCAGAAAATTACACCAAAACAGTATCAAAGCCATTTTTTGGTGTTTTTTTGCCAAGAGATGCAGATTTGGTGCTGAAATTTATGCACAAAATTCCTGCACCATATCGGCATATTCTAGGGATAAAGCATCTAAACATGATGTGCTTTGGAAGTAGTGTTGATGCAATTTTTAACCAGGAAAAGCATATTTGGTGCAGGAAATTGAGAATAAATTTCAGCACCAAACCTGCATCTCTTGGCAAAAAAACCCACGGTTTTCTGCCAAGAAAGGCAAGTCTGATTGAACTCAATTCCCCTGAGGTGAGATCAATAAGTTCAATCAGTTCACCTAAGGTGAGTTGACCTGCGGTCACACGTTAGGTGCCATGGGAACCTTCAGCTGTGACCGCAGGTAAACTCAATGACATCACCGCTCACAGCTAGGGCTCAGTCAGTCTCTTCCTGAAGTTGCAGTGGGTGGTCTTGTTCTGTGTCCATGCGCTTCAACTTAATAATATAGTAGAGCCGATATCGTCATGGCACCTTGTGTGGATTCTGTCAGACCTGGGTGTTTTGGGGTTAATAAAGAGGTGATAGAAGTGGGGGGGTTTGAATTTCCTTTCAAATAAAGAATTTTTTAAATTTTTGTGTTTATTTCATTTCACTTACAGAATTAGTAATTTGTGGGTCTCATAGACCACCTCCCATTACTAATCTAGTGTTTAGTGGCAGCTGTGAACTGCCATTAACCCCTTATATTGCCCCAATTGCCACAGCACCAGGAAAATCATCAGGATCTTGGTAAAGTGCCGTGGTTGTTGCATCATAGAGATGTGCAAATTCTTGGCAGCTGTAGGCTGGGGGGCCAATAACCATGGGCCTCCCAAGCCTGAGAATGCCAGCCCCCAGCTGTCTGCTTTATCTTGGCTGAGTATCAAAATTGGGGGGTACCGCATGCCATTTTTAAACATTTTTAATTAAATAATTTTAAAAAGCTGCATGAGGTCCCTCGTATTTTGAAACACAGCCAAGATAAGTACATGGCTTGGAGCTGCACCCTGTAGCTGTCTGCTTTATCTACACTGGGTAGCAATATACGGGGGATCGTATGCTTATTTTTCAGTTATTTATTTTACACACTCCATTATGGGACCCAGACAGCATGTGTGATTTCAACTAATTAGAGATGCTGTCACACAGGATGTTGGGGCTGACTGAAACTATTTAGAGACCCTGGGACTACCAGTGGGTGGGGGAAGCAGTGAATATGTTTGAGGGCTAATGAGTCGACCCGGAAGCAATGTTACAGCCCTATAAGAGACTCAATAAATATTAATGTCCTGCTTTTTACATTATTTTCTTTCTCGTGCAGCTCCCCTAGCCATAACTAACACAAAAAAATGTCCTCTCATTGAATTCAATGGAGTTCAAAGATAAAAAAAAAGGGGACGCTCACCTCACTGTATGTAGCAGTTTCAATCCATGAGATAGGAAATTGGTGCCAGATCCTCTCGTAAGGCGTCGACCAGTAAAATAGAAATGGAGTAGTGAAGGAACAGCGTCTTCTAAGGAGTGATGAGAAAAATCAAAAATCAATTATTCAAAGCATTTTAAAAACACTAAACAAACTGCAGCATGTTAACATCTGATGCATTTCTCGCACACAAAAGGATGCTCTTAGTCATAGGAATGGTTACAAGATATGACTAACTGGTTTTTAAATGTAAATACACCAATGGGCGGTCAAAAAATAATTAAGGATTGAAACCACATAATGATGCATACGTCTACAAAAAAACGGAAAACAAAGGTACAAACCTCCTAATGATAGTACATACACACCACACATTTAAGAAAATATCACAGATCTACACAGAAAAAGCACAAAGCACTTGATAATAGAACATAAACACCACAGATTTGGCAAAGTATGCAACAACACATTTCATGATGGCTTTTACATAGATATTTTCTTTTTTTCATAAACAAAAAACAAATGTCTATTGTAAACTCAAAAGAATAAAAGAAGACAAAACAAAACAAAAAAAACCCCTCTAGAATTATAATTGACATGTTGCCAATAATGATTTATTACGTATGAAAAAGCTATCATGTGTGCTCAATCCATTAAAAATCCAAAATGTTGAGAAGAAAAACGCACAAAAATCCAGCGGTAAGGAGTAGCACCCAATCCAAAAAAGTCTGTAACCGGATACATAAAAATCCCATGTGAGTTCATAATTTTGCATGTAGGTTTCTCTCAGGATACATTGTTGTACTGCATACAGGATACCATACTGCTAGTCAAATCACATGATAAATTGATTAAAGACAACAATTTTTCTCTCACATTTACTACAGCTTTAAGTCCACAGTTTCCTCCAATTAAGAATGATATTTTAAAATATCTACCCGTGGTCAATCAGGACAGTATTCTTAGTGACATTATAGGTCAGGGATGTAAATGTGAAGCCCGTAAGGGATTTATGCTGGGTAATATGCTTTCTCCTAGCATGATCCCAGAAAAAAAAGAGAACAGCTACTCATTGGTTAAATATCATTGGATGTTTCATGTGCGCTTATCCCAGATGCAATGCGTGCAATTTTGCAATAAACAAAAAAATTCTTTTTTTCTTCATTTTCTTTACATCATGTGGAATGTATTATCAAATAATTTAATCAACTGCAATTCTCACCATGTAATGTACAGTATTATCTGCACATCATGCAATATACAGTACATTGGATGTACTATTAGGAAACCTAAAAGGAGAATTGTGGAACATCTATCTAACATTGAAAGCTACAATGCTACTTATTCTGGTGCTGTGAGGCACTTTATATCAACCCATAATAGTAATACTACACACTTTCGCTTTTATGCCTTGGAACATGTCTCTCGCCCCATTAGAGGTGGAAATTGGCAAAAGTCATTAATGTTGCATGAGGCATTTGGATATTAAAGCTAAACACCAAATTTCCTTATGGAATGAAAAGTTTGGACACACCTTCTCATCTCTAGAACAACTATTAAGAGGAGACTTTGCGCAGCAGGCCTTCATGGTAAAATAGCTGCTAGGAAACCACTGCTTAGGGCAGGCAACAAGCAGAAGAGACTTGTTTGGGCTAAAGAACACAAGGAAAGGACATTAGACCAGTGGAAATCTGTGCTTTGGTCTGATGAGTCCAAATTTGAGGTCTTTGGATCCAACCACCATGTCTTTGTAGAAAATGTGAACGGATAGACTCTACATGCCTGGTTCCCACCGTGAAGCATGGAGGAGGAGGTGTGATGGTGTGGGGTGCTTTGCTGGTGACACTGTTGGGGATTTATTCAAAATTGAAGGCATACAGAACCAGCATGGCTACCACAGCATCTTGCAGCGGCATGCTATTCCATCCGGTTTGCGTTTAGTTGGACCATCATTTATTTTTCAACAGGACAATGGCCCCAAACACACCTCTAGGCTGTGTAAGGGCTATTTGACTAACAAGGAGAGTGATGGGGTGCTACGCCAGATGACCTGGTCTCCACAGTCCCCAGACCTGAACCCAATTGAGATTGTTTGGGGTGAGCTGGACCACAGAGCAAAAGGGCCAACAAGTGCTAAGCATCTCTAAGAACTCCTTCAAGACTGTTGGAAAAACATTTCCGGTGACTACCTCTTGAAGCTCATCAAGACAATACCAAGAGTGTGCAAAGCAGTAATCAAAGCAAAATGTGGCTACTTTGAAGAACCTAGAATAGAAGACATATTTTCAGTTTGCTCACACTTTTTTAAGTATTTTATTCCATATGTGTAAATTCATAGTTTTGATGTCTTCAATGTGAATCTACAATTTTTAGAGTCATGAAAATAAAGAAAACTCTTTGAATGAGGTGTGTCCAAACCTTTGGTCTGTACTGTAGTTATATAAATATATATATATATATATATACATATATATATATATATATATATATATATATATATGTATGTATATATAGATACTTCTTTTGTTATATCGACTTCTATATACAAGAATGTCCTGCTATTACAGCAATCTCCCTATAATAGATTTAGAACATCCAACTATCTATAACGTAATGTATGAAATGTACATGGGTTCATACATTTATATATGCAGTATAAGTTTGTATATGCATTTTTGTAACATATAGATTATAATTCATGCTGTTGTCTGCACAGCAAATAAGATTTTTATACCATAGTATCACTTGTACCTCATCCAGTCAGTACAATATAATGTGCTTCATACATTCTGATGTTGCATCTGGGTTGGAGTTTTTTTCTCCCCCTGTGATTTGTTTTATGCCGTGTTCACATTAATGTGTTGGATGTTTCCTTTTGAAGTTTCTAATCTTGCTTTCTTGCACTGGATTCCTATCTGATGTGGACTGTGCGGCGATCTGAAAAATAAGGATGGGGACTAGCACCAGATTGTGATATATTTCACAATATGGTATCCTGTATGCAGTATAAAAATGTATCCTGAGAGAAACCTACATGAAAAATTATGGACTCACATGGGATTTTTATTTATCCGATTATGGACTTTTTTGGATGGGGTGCTACTTATTACTACTTGATTTTCCTTGTTATAGTGCCTTTTTTCTTCTCGACATTTTGGATTTTTAATGGATTGAGCACACATGATAGCTTTTTCATACGTAATAAATCAGTATTGGCAGTATGTCAATTATAATTCTAATATCAACATCCGAAAAAATGTATTAATGGCATTTCTTCAAAAAAAGGAGCACAAAATGTCCCAAGTAATAAACAATCTTTATTAAATAATTTACAAAACACCACACCCAATAAAAGGGATGTATACAGCAAAAAATATATATATGCGGACTAGCAGCAACTAATATATTGCACATAAATCTCTCTACTGATTAAAGTGACAGGTGCTATATAGCGATCCACAACATCACCTCCTTAATAATTATGTCTATGAATGGGAATATTTAATAATTTATATTATGCTTCATATAGCAAGTATATCAATACCCATACCAAAACACACTAGTTTGTTCAATTGGAGGAATAAAACGATGTAAAGTCGCATATACTATGCACATGACTATTCAGTCTCTAATATACAATGTGCACCAATGTACCAGCTGTGAGTGGGGGTGGAACGGTTTTTAAGTTATATCCTACTAAGGCACTAAGCCCTACGTATATGTAGGATTAATCACAAGTTACATGCCAGGTGCAAGTCTACCGGTCACTGCTGACAAGCTCCCACCGGTAGGAGACTTAATGATGTCAGTCAAGCGCCGAGTGAACCAGACATCCGGCCGCACTCACCCACCATTCACAGTATGTTACCTGGATAGTTGAACAAACATTGTGCTGCTATGCCGCTTACCCCTTTTTTTTTTTTTTTTTTTCCCAAGTAATAAACAATCTTTATTAAATAATTTACAAAACACCACACCCAATAAAAGGGATGTATACAGCAAAAAATATATATATGCGGACTAGCAGCAACTAATATATTGCACATAAATCTCTCTACTGATTAAAGTGACAGGTGCTATATAGCGATCCACAACATCACCTCCTTAATAATTATGTCTATGAATGGGAATATTTAATAATTTATATTATGCTTCATATAGCAAGTATATCAATACCCATACCAAAACACACTAGTTTGTTCAATTGGAGGAATAAAACGATGTAAAGTCGCATATACTATGCACATGACTATTCAGTCTCTAATATACAATGTGCACCAATGTACCAGCTGTGAGTGGGGGTGGAACGGTTTTTAAGTTATATCCTACTAAGGCACTAAGCCCTAAGGGGTAAGCGGCATAGCAGCACAATGTTTGTTCAACTATCCAGGTAACATACTGTGAATGGTGGGTGAGTGCGGCCGGATGTCTGGTTCACTCGGCGCTTGACTGACATCATTAAGTCTCCTACCGGTGGGAGCTTGTCAGCAGTGACCGGTAGACTTGCACCTGGCATGTAACTTGTGATTAATCCTACATATACGTAGGGCTTAGTGCCTTAGTAGGATATAACTTAAAAACCGTTCCACCCCCACTCACAGCTGGTACATTGGTGCACATTGTATATTAGAGACTGAATAGTCATGTGCATAGTATATGCGACTTTACATCGTTTTATTCCTCCAATTGAACAAACTAGTGTGTTTTGGTATGGGTATTGATATACTTGCTATATGAAGCATAATATAAATTATTAAATATTCCCATTCATAGACATAATTATTAAGGAGGTGATGTTGTGGATCGCTATATAGCACCTGTCACTTTAATCAGTAGAGAGATTTATGTGCAATATATTAGTTGCTGCTAGTCCGCATATATATATTTTTTGCTGTATACATCCCTTTTATTGGGTGTGGTGTTTTGTAAATTATTTAATAAAGATTGTTTATTACTTGGGACATTTTGTGCTCCTTTTTTTGAAGAAATGCCATTAATACATTTTTTCGGATGTTGATATTGTTATGAAATGGGAGTGTCCTCTTATAAAGAGACCGCTTTTGTGCTAATTCAATTATAATTCTAGTGGGTTTTTTGTTTTTTTTTAGTTTACAATAAACATATTTTTTTATGAAAAAAGAAAATATATATATATATTTAAAAGCCATCATGTAATCTGTTGTATATTTTGCCAAATCTGTAGTGTTTATGTGCTATTATCAAGTGTTTTGTGCTTATTCTGTGTAGATCTGTGCATTATGTTCTGTAGCATATTTTATTAAATTTGTGAAGTGCATGTAGTATCATTAGGAGGTTTGTACCTTTTTTATTTATATATGTATGCATCATCATGTGGTTTCAATCCTTAATTATTTTGACCGCCCATCGGTTTATTTGCATTTAACAACCAGTTAATCATATCTTGTAACCATTCCTATGACAGAGACAAATGCAAAGTTCTACTTTTGGTTAAAAGAAATGTAAAGAGCATATATAGTATGAGATTAATAGAACTAGGTGATAGTACCAGGGAAAAGGACTTGGGCATAATAGTAGATCTTAGATTCAACATGAGCAAACAGTGTGCAGCTGCAGCTAATAAAGACATAAAAAATTCTGGGATGAATCAAGACAAGCATTGAATCTAGATCAAGAGAGGCAATTATTCCCCTATAATTTGCCCTGGTCAGACCCCACCTGGAATACTGTGTACAGTTCTGGGCACCCCAATTCAAGAAAGATATCGATATATTGGAGCAAGTCCAAAGAAGAGCAACCAAGAAGGTAGAAGGTCAGCATACCATGTCAAATGAAGAATGGCTAAAATAACTAGGAATGTTTAGTTTGCAAAAAAGAAGGCTGAGAGGAGATTTAATAGTGGTCTACAAATATCGGAAAGGAAGTCACAGTACAGAAGGAACTACCCTATTCTCATTAGCACAAGGAAGTACAAAAAGCAATGGGCTGAAACTAAAAGGAAGGAGATTCAGATTAGACATTAGGAAAAAGTTTCTGACAGTGAAGGCAGTCAGAGAGTGGAACAAGCTACCACGGGAGGTGGTGAGCTGTCCGTTAATGGAAATCTTCAAGCGGAAACTGGATAAACACATAGCTGGGATGATTTTAAAGACCTGCATTTGCGGGGGATTGTACTCGATGGCCCTTGAGGTCCCTTCTAACTCGACCATTCTATAATTCTATCATTCTCCTTGGAAGATGCCGTTCCTTCACTCCTCCATTTCTACTTAACCGGTATTCAGATATGTTTGTAGAATGGTTCTGCAAACTGTTTGATGAACTGTTCGGCGAGCAGCTGGAAAGTTGGTGAACCCGAACTGAACCTTGACAGGTTCGCTCATCTCTATTTATTACAATACATTTAAAACAGTTCTTTTTACTTTAGGATGCCCATAGACTATAAATGTTTGAGCAGTTCCTGTTCAATTCTGCTGTGACAATTTAAAACGTCACTGCATAAAAGAGTTTCTGCACACATTGTGCAACCTTGGGAGAACGGAGCTTGCTTTCGTATATAGCTAGACTTGTATTAGAGAATGTAGACGTGATTTATTATCATTGAACAGGCTCTGTGAATACAGATTAGAAAGCAATGGCAGTGCTTCTTCATCTTGACCCAAAGATCATGTTATCTCTGGCTATAGGAAAAAAAAAAACATGAGCTGCTAGATCGTAGTATATCCATACAGCTTTGCTATGCAGAGAAGAGACTGATTTTCTTCTGTAATCTGGGCTAATACACCAGTTAGAGTAATTGGGGAAATCAGCAATAAAAGGATTTCTATGGTAAGGGGATCTGAATTTAAAATGATTTTAGCAATTTGTCGTGGTTGTAAAAAAAAATGTGAAAAATAGAAATTATTGTGTTTTTTCTTTATATTTTCTCCACTATAAGCAAAAAAAAAAAAAATTACATGAATCTGTTTTTGATTCTTCCCAACACAGTCTCCCTTGTACCCTAGTTTCTCCTAAATCAAGCAATTCAGTTAATATTATTGATTTTAATAGAAACTTGTCAGCAGAGATGAGCGGATGAGGCACATTTAGAATTCACCTGTTCAAGCAATTTTTCCCAGGAAATTTGATTCAAAGAGAAGTTATTCTCTGTGAACTTTATGTTCTTTATTATGTTCTGGGGTCTCTCCAGACTTCAGTGCATAATAAAAATATGTAAAAAATTATGTCTTTATATTTACCTGCCCACTCACCTCTCTGTCTCCTCCACTCCTCACCACCACCCATTCAGTCCTCGTCAAGTTTCTGTATTGATGTCAGTAGCACTGAAATCCCTAGAACCTCAGCCAAGGCTTCCGATTTTTCTAGGCCCAGGATTGTTCTGAAAATGTGTTCACAAAGTTTGAAATGCATGCCATAACATCATTGGCCACAACTTTTTCAGGCAAATGGTCAGAACCCTCCTGGGCCTAGCAAAATTCAGAAAACTAAACTTAGTGACAAAGGCCCTTGGGATTTCAGCATTGCTGATGTAAATTTGGATGGATGGAATTTTTTGGTTCATAAAAATCTGGTTGAATTCACACCAAAGAAATTTTAAAAATTACCATTTTAGCAAGCGTAGATGTTTTTGAAGGTTGAGTAGAATTCCTTAACACTTAAATTTATTTGTTTAACTTTAGTTAACAGTTGATTCATGCCACTGAAACTATGAGCAGCATGAATAATAGCCTGACTGCACAATTGTAACCAGGTATTTTCAAGTTTGAAGATTTGTCTGAAGACCATATCTATGGAACCCTATAACAGATTAAAAATATATACAATAAACCTAGAATACTCAAGGGACTAGTGGGAAAAAAATAGATATAAAAAATTGCCTGGTTTTCACTTAACTAATGACAGATTCTCCCTAAACAAGCAAGCAATTTTTTTTACTCTATAACTGAATTGTCCATCAGATTATTTATCCCACCATGTCCTTTTTACTTCTCTTGCACAACCTATAAATCTCTGCCTGCTCTTGTAAAAAAAGTAATTTTCATTTCCCCTTTATTCATTCCATATATTTTTTTGTATACAGTCATGAGGCTAAACTGTGATCCCCTACAATAAAATTGGGTCTTACTAGCTTTGCAATCTGCATGCTAAACATTGACATTTGTTCACTCCCTCTTGCATAAATTTTCTTTTCTTTCTAGAATGGCACCATCCCTTAACTATATTTGAACACATTGGTTTCATCAAGGGGAACTACAGACTTGCAAAAAAATGTCCATGAGGGATGGCTCCTTTTTTTCCGTTTTATTTGTTTATTTTACTCACTTATACAGCACTATTATTTTCACAGTGCGGTACAAATGTTAATATCACTACCCCCTTTGGGACTCACAAACTTAAAGGAACTCTGTCACCACATTTTTTCCACCTAATCTGAAAGCAGCATGATGAAGAAAAAGGAATCCTGATTTCAGCAATATGTCATTTACTGGGCTGAGTAGTGTAGTTTTGATAAAATCACGGTTTAAAATCACGGTTTAATTACAGAAGAGTACAATTAGCGGACTACTTGGCCTGCTGCTAAGTAGTCCAGCAGCTGCATGAGTTCGACATAACCCTGCTCTACATTCAAATAACTGCTAGATTTGCAGCAGAGAAAACATTAGTCTTATCAAAATTACAGAAAACAGCTCAATAAGTATACAGCACTGGAATTAGACTCTCTAGCTCCACGTTATGCTTCTCTCAGATGGGGAAAAATAAAAAAGCCAACTCAACAAAAATAACATATACTGCACTAAAAATTCCAAACTGCACTTTTTTAACCCTCCGTCACAATATCAGTTTTAACGAGTTCACATTCAATGTGACTGTCAGGCGCAGGCTAGAAAAATACCTATAATATCTAATGTTTGCAATTTCAGTGCTCTAAAAGTGATCAGTGACCTTCATAGGGATGTAATAAAAGAGACTGCACATAATCAGGTGCAAAAAAAACCATTTACTTAACATAAAACTAATAACTCTGAAATACAAACATTTCAAAACTCCCGCAAAATTATCCCCAGTTCGACTCTGTCAAAAAACTCTACAAAGAAAATTTATGGAAACAAACTTAATTTTAAGGTACCTTAAGTACTATTAAACACATATTCAATTAGAATTAGATCCTGAAGTTTCCCCAGAAAAATTACACTTGCAGAGCATGTGATGAATAAAACCATAAAATACCAACCTTATTGAGTGTGACGTGTTCACATACAATGAGCCTGAGAGATTAGTGCAGTTATATCTGTCCTCCTGAAGCTCTGCAATCCAACTGTGGTATGAGGTTTCACAGAGCTGCTAGAGACAGGAGACTACCTGGAGGGAGGGGATTTCCTCACAATCTCGTGAGGAAGGAGAAATGAAAGTAAAAGAAATGTGCCTGTCAGGCCTATTGTATGTGATGGAGGGTTAAAGATTTGAGATTTTTGCCAAAAAAATTGCAATTTCTTGAGCTACCCCGCCACGTCACGGCAAATCTCTTTGGGGCACTCCTACTTTAAAACATTTTGATTTAAAGTGTGCCATACGGCCTCATATATGAAAAAGTAGAACTGTCCTTAGCAGCACCTACCTACTTTTTCATATGTCAGGTCGTATGGCACACTTTAAATAAAATTGCAAATTTTTCAGTATATGTTATTATTCTTTCAGATGGGGTAGCAAAAACCCGGTGACAGAGTCCCTTTAAATGCCTTTTTAGTATGCTTTTAGAGGATACACATGCAAACACGGTGAAAACATACAAAAGCTTTGCAGATGTTGTCCTTGGTAGGATTTCAACCCAGTACCCCAGTGCTTCAAAGCAACAGAATTAACCACAGGACCACGCATTATGTGTTTATCTCTTTATTAGAGTAATATATATTACTTTATCAAATATTGTATATATAACATATTTTTCGCTTTATAAGATGCCCCTGATTATAAGACGCACCTCCAAATTTGGTGAAGGAAAAGAGAATTTTTTTTTTAATGTTAAATGGGGTCCATCTTATAATGCCAGTGTCCGTCTAACAAAGCATATAGGGTATATGTCCCTCATTGCCCCAATCCTAAAATTAGCCTTCCTTAATCTGGATATGGCCCCCTTATATTGAGTATAGCCCCCTTGTGCTGGGACACATCCTCCTGTGCTGCCCATGGCCCCTATAGATGGCACATCTCCCCTGTGTTTGATATGGCCCCCATACTGCTGCCCATGGCCACTATAGATGGCACATGTCCCCTGTGTTTGATATGGCCCCCATACTGCTGCTCATGGCCACTATAGATGGCACATGTCCCCTGTGTTTGATATGGCCCCCATACTGCTGCCCATGGCCACTATGGATGGCACACCTCCCCTCTGTTAGATATGCCCCCCATACTGCTGCCCATAATAAAATAAAACACTCTTTCCTTACCTTCTAAGCGCTGTCCCTCCTCGTGTCTCCCTCCTTGCAGTTGAGCTCCGGCTTCCTCCACTTCCTGGCTCTTGCTGCCGGTCATGTGATCGGCACAGCAGAGTAATATCATCTCTGTGTACCTGATCACAGACAGCAGCAGCAGGAGACCGGGAGATCAGCGCTAGAGGTAAGTAAAGCTTTTTTTATTTTATTATGGGCCGCAGTATGGGGGCCATATCTAACACAGGGGGGATCATGTGCAATCAAAGGGAGCACAGGCAGATATAATATGCCCCACTGCCCCAGCCCATCAGTGCGATGCGGTTTCAGCACTACGCTGATGGACAGCGGCTGTGCATATTATATGAGCGGGAGCAAGAGATCTAACGCTGCCGCCCGCAGCTTTCACCTGCCCCCAGCACCACTCCAGAGCGGACCCTGCAGTATATATATATATATATATATACATACACCCCCCGTATATTCGGTTTATAAGACACACCCCCTACTTTCCCCCAAAATTTGGGGGAACAAAAGTGCGCCTTATAAAGCAAAAAATACGATATATATATATATATATATATATATATATTATATATCATGTGTGCTTATGTTATAGGGTGTTGTCCGTGAGAGTCTTGCATTTATCACATCACATAGGTAGTTTTTTTTAAAAGCGATAGTGATCTTCTTAAGGGAACATACAGCCATGCCATTCCCAAAGGGTTACCACATGGTCACTTCACTTATGTGAAGAAAAGTGTACAGTACAGTGGAACCTCGGTTTGCGAGTAACTTGGTGTGTGAGTATTTCGCTATATGAGCAAAGATTGCTGTAAATTTGTAACTCAGTGAGCAAGCTTTGCTGTACGAGCAAATACTCACCGCACACACTTCTGGTTCTGAACTTTCATTGCGCTCTGACCCTCTCTTGCAGTCCCCACAAACATGCACAAACACCCATAAACACAGACAAACACACACGCACACACACACACACACACATATTATGCTCACCTTATCTTCCGTTCCCTCGCCGGCCTCCTGGTTCTTGTAGTTCACCGGTACCGGATGTGTATCAGGTAACAATTACGACCGATGCCGGAGCTTCCTCTGCCAGTGCACTGATGTCAAAGGCAGAAGCCACTTGCTTCTGATTGGTCAGCGCGCTGCCTTTGAGAAGCGGCTGACAGTGGACGTTCCTCCATCATCGTGATGGTTACCTGATACACATCCGTTTCTCAAAGGCAGCATGCTGACCAATCAGAGGCTCTTGCCTTTGACGACAGCGCACTGGCAGCGGAAGCTCCGGCATTGGTCCGATTGTTACCCGATACACATCCTGTAGCGGCAAACTACAAGAACCAGGAGGCCGGCAAGTGATTGGAAAGTGAGGTGAGCATAATATATGTGTGTGTGTGTGTGTGTGTGTGTTTGTGTGTGTTTGTGCATGTGTGGAATAGCACAATAGGGGACCAGGATGGGAGATTGAACAAGTTGTGGAATTAATTGTCTGAGCTTGCATTATTTCCTATGGGAAATTTTGCTTTGCTAGACGAGTAACTTAGTTTACAAGCACATTCCCAGAACGGATTGTTCTCATAAACTAAGGTTCACCTGTATATCTTTTAGGATTAGTGAGAGTATGGAATAAAGGAAAAAACTAAAGTGTTACTATAGGACAAAAAAAATGTATAAAAATCAACCATTCTGTATTGGATTTTTTTTAAAACAGGAAATATTGTCAGAATTATAATTTATAGTTAAAACCTTATTCTTCAAGAAAAAAACAAATTCAGTTGTGCCCTTATATAAAAGAAACTGGAACTGGTAAAATCCTTAAAGCATGGCTTCTATACCTTAGATAAGAAATTGAGTTGCATGCACATACCACAGAAGTATGAAGTAGTAAAAAATTCTACAAATGGCAAAGGCTTAAAATCACATTGTAGAGAAATGTGACCAAATTTAATTCATCACAATTTGATCCTACCTAAATAATGTTAGAGCAAATAACTGACTTTCACAGTCCAATAAGGTTATAACTTATGAAGGTTTCGGTGTGATTTTTTGGTCACATATTGCAATCATATTTGTTGCTTTAGTTTGTACTTCGTCTAAACTGTAAAGAGTCATACTGTTATACTGTTACTTTAAGACATATATATATATATATATATATATATATATATGTATATATATATATATACACACATGTATATATATATATATATATTACAGTTGAATAGTTGAAACCAGAAGCTTACATACACTATCTAAAAGACACATAACCCAAATTGTTTATATTTGCAAAATGCCAGAATAATGAGAGAGAATGTTTTGAGGCTTTTGTATTGCTTTCTGCAAAGTGAAAAGTTTATATACACTAAGAGTATTGTACCTTTAAACGATATGGGACAGCAATATGATGGTGTCATATGTTTACCCGAAAATTAGACCTACCTAAAAAATAAGCCCTAGCAGAAAATTTAAATATTTTCGGCATAAGGTTTAACTATAAGCCCTACCCCGAAAATAAGCCCTAGCCGTGGTTCAATAATGAAGTGTCCATGCAGCTAAAAAAGGTTAAAGAATGCTGCAAGATACTTCATAATAGAAAGCAGACTCCTCAAAAGAGAGAAGAAAGAAGACAGAAGACCCTGCAATTATACTCATCAGATGCTGAATGGAAGGACCTGCACTGGAACGCACACCCACACACATCAAATCGCACAGCCACACATATCAGATAACACACACATCAGATCACACACCCACAAACATCAGATGGCACACACTGCCACATTAGATTGCGCACACATAAATTAGTTTCCACGCACAATCACCCATCAGATCGCATACACACATTAGATTGCGCACACAATCACACATCAGATCACACACACTCACCACGTTCAGCGATACCGATTGATTCCTTCCGTCAGAGAATCCTGGGATGCAGTGCAGTGGAGTGCGAGGATCTGCCCTACCCTGAAAATGAGCCCTTTTTCGAGACCAAAAATAATAATACAGTGTCTTATTTTTGGGAAAACACTGTAGGTTTATTGGCAACATCTGATACATACCTGTTGATGTATTTTAATGCACAACAGAAACACAATGTTTCTTTGTGTAGCATCACAGGAAATCAAAAGAAAACAGCCAATATCTCAGGAAGAAAATTGTGAACTTGCACAAGTTTGGTTCATCAAACTTTAACTTTGCAGAAAGTAATAAAAATTCTTTGAAACACTCTCTCTCTCATTTTTCTGGCATTTGGCAAATATAAATAATTTTGGTAATCCTAAGTGACCTAAAGCAAGAAAAGTTTATTCTGAGAAAAACATGCATATGTGTCTTTTTAGCTAGTGTATGTAACCTTCTGTTTTCAACTCTCTCTCTGTGTATATATTTATATATATATATATATATATATATATATATATATATATATTTATTAAAGATTAGATTACACTTATAAAAATTGAAAAGATTTATTTTCCATAAAACATTGTGTAATAAAAAAATAGACAGGTTGGAGTGGCATGTGGCAACTAAATACTTACTGTACTCATTGATCAATTTGACTATTACACTGGGGAACGCAATTTTTTAGGAGTTAGGTCAGACAACTGTTCTTAATTAATTTTTGGATGCTGAATCCAGAAATGATCTCAGTTTTTCTCTATCATGTCAAGTTTTTGAACTATAGGATTTTTGTCTTCTCAAAAATATGTAAACTACTGTACCTAAAAAGTGTTTTGTTTTTTTTTAAATAGTACAAATATGAACACAAAATGAAATATATAAGAAATAGGCATGACAAATATGTTTTTTAACACTATCATGTTTTTTACAAAGGATATATATATATATATATTTATAATATATATATATAGATATATATATATATATATATATATATATATATATATATATATATATATATATATATATATATATATATATATATATATAAAAATATATATGGAAGTATTTAAGGTAAAAATGTACATTTATAGCTTTTTCTGGAGTGTTTAACTTGAGGACAATCACGTTTGATGCTCCAGCAATAGTCAGCCATCATATGTACATCCCATCTACCCTGGTAATGGTCTTCCATAACCTTCAAATCTTGGTGAAATCATTCACCTTGCTCATCGCTAACAGCACCAAGATTTTCCGGAAAGTTGGCAAGATGGCAATGCAGAAAATGTAGTTTAATACTCATGTTGCAAGCAAGCGCTTTGTAGCTCTCCAATAGTTTCTGAACAATTTCTTTGTAATTACTTGCACGTGTATTTCCAAGAAAGTTCTTGGCAACATCTTTGAATGATAACCAAGCATTCTTCTCAAGATCTGACATAGTCCCAGTGAAATGTTCAACTTTGATGAGCTGTGGAATTTGTGGACCATCAAACACACCAGCCTTGATTTTTTCAGTGGACAGTCCAGGAAGTGCCAACATGATGTACTTAAAACAGTCGCCGTCAGTTGGCAATGCTTTTACAAATTGCTTCATGAGACCTAGTTTTATGTGCAGAGGTGCGAATAGTATATTCTTCCTGTCAACAAGTGGCTGATGTAGAATGTTAGGATCTCCAGGTTCAAGACCAGATCTTGGAGGCCAATTCGACTCAACCCAATTCTTTTCTCGAGCTTTGCTATCTCACATACAGAGAAAGCAGGGATACTTTGTGCACCCACGTTGCTGACCAAGAAGGAAGCAAACCATTTTAAGGTCAACACAGATGATCCAATTGTGTGTGTCATATTTCAATAACTCAATAACTCTCTTTACATCTCCATGTTCTTCACGAAGAGAGACAGAATGCCCAATAGGGACTGCACCAAATAAATTGCCATTGTGTAGAAGGACACACTTAAAACTTCGCTTTGAGCTATCAATAAATAGTCGCCATTCATTTGGATTGTACATTGAAAGCCCTAATTCTTGTAGTAAACCAGAAATATTATGGAAAAACACAAAACCGCTGTCACACCGAAAGTACTGCAAAAATGTACTTTCTCTAGTACGAAAGTATGATACCTTCGCTCCTTGTTCAAGTAACTGTTTCTCATTCAGCCTTGATGCTAGTAATTCTGAAGCTTTTTTTGATAAGCCCAATTCACGTGCTAAATCATTTAACTCGTGCTGATCAAATCCCTTATGAACTGAATCCTTGTGAATTTGAAATTCTGCATCATTGCTGTCACTGTGTTCGTCAACATCACTCAGAACTTCTAGAGATGGTCGCTGTTCGAAAACTGGCACTGGAATTTCAGCTGAATGAGGCATTGGTCTTATAGCTGACGGTAGATTTGGATATACTATTTTACTTTTATTTTTCCTGTTAAATCCTGATGTTTTCACTACACAGAAGTAACAGTCTGTGGAATGCTCTCTCCACACCATGGGGATACCAAATGACAATTTTTCACGTGTTCCTTTGGTCCACATCCGTAAACTCTCAACACACCGCTTGCACATTATGTGAGGGGCCCATGGCTTATCTTGATCACCGAGTTTTACTTTAAAATATGCAAAATATGCTTGTTTGACAAATGCACTGATGTTTGCCCTTTGAACTGGAATGGTGAAAACACCACAAATATAGCAGAAGGAGTCAGGGTTGTTTAGGCATTTACGACGAGAGGAAGAAGGAGCAGACATGATCTGAAACAAAGGAAATATGTACATAAGTAAATAAAACACTGAGATGGAAAGTTACAAGCTTTGAAAACTAACAAAGAAAAAAATCATAAAAGATATATAAATTACAACTAAGCGCCCAATGTAAAGAGAAAAGCTATCACAAATCCTATTTATTCCTACTATGATACATTTTTTGTGTAAAGATATTGATAATTATGACGTATTGGGAGCTGCACACACCTCTCACCACACTGTCTCAGTTGTGACTACTCTTACAAGTTGCCACGTAGCTCTATATGAGTCGAATTGTACTCAGAGAACAAGTCTTATTACAGAAATCAGTGCAATTGTGCTTCTATGGCAGGTAAGTTGAGGAGGAAAAACTTGACGTGATAGAAAAAAACTGACTACATTTTTGGAATCAGCATGCCAATTTTAGTATAAATCATCTCAAAAACCTAACTCAACAGAAATTTTTTTTCAAATTATTCCCCAGTGTTATTTAACATAGTTATTTTATTTGGGCAAATTATTTCTAGACTAACTGATGAGTGAGATTGGTAGTAGAGATAAGCTAATATACTCACATGGACTTAAATTCTACTAGAATGTTACAAAGATCCACATTCATCAAAATACCAATTTTTTTATAATTCACTTTTGCATGGATTCAGCAAAATAGTGGTTGCTGTAAAAGGCCATCAAAATAATATATATATACATATATCTATATTTATATATCTATAGTTATATATCTATATCCTCATATTGCCATTACCTCTACAACTACTCCAGTCCTCGCCATTACCCATCTTCTTATCACTGCTGTGAGTACCAAAATCCTCGGTCCTGGAACAGAGACACATGGTGATGGTGAGGTTTGGGATGTTTTTTCAAATGCGCAAAAAGAATCATAGTGTATGTTGTGATGTCATTAAGTTGTGAGCTTACATGCAATTTTGTATGTAAACTCATGGCAAATGTTATGATGTCATCAAATTGACACCATTAATCTGCTTCTGCAGAACAGGCTCAAGCCTCATTAGAACCGGAAGTACCAGCTTAGCTTGAGGAAGCCTATAGATTCAGCACTGATTGATAACATGGTAAGATAAGATAATGTGGTGTTGACTGGATGACTGAGAGTTAAAATTTGAGGTTCGAGAGACATGTGGGGTAAGGTACGTATAAACAACTTTTACATTTGTTACTTTTATGTTTATCATGCTCAGAATCGAATAGCAAAACTATTACTAGAGTATAATTATGTCCTGAGGTCTGCAGAGATCCAAGAACATTAAAAGGGAAAATCCTCATAAACAGACAAATTCAAATTTTGCCTGATCAGTTCCTCTATTCATTATTGAAAACACTTTATAAATGTAATTTTTATTTAAAATGAAAATCTCCCAACAAGGTTTATTCACTTTTTTTTTCCAAATACTGTAGTCTGAGTCTTTGTCTCTAAACAAATTGTAATATGTGCAGCATTTTATATCTATTCTAATTAACTTTACTTTCTTGAAGGTATTATCCGTACTGCTTTACCAAACATGAATCGAGAAATCAGAGAACATTACAAAGTTGTTATCCAGGCCAAAGATATGGGTGGCCAGATGGGAGGATTATCTGGAACAACCACTGTGAACATCACTCTGACAGATGTAAATGACAATCCACCAAGATTTACTCAAAGTAAGTGAATACGGTATACATTGTAGATAATTTTTACTATCAATGGATAAAAGCAGAATTTATGAAGACTGCATTACTGAACACAAAAATAAAAGTTATTGGTGCAAGCCATTATGACCAGATCCACAAGTCTTAAAAACAAATAAAAAGTGGAAATAAATGCATTATTTTAACTTTAAAGGACATATTTTATTAAGAGTTCTGGTGTAAAACATTTTGAACTGTTGCCAAATTATTGTGCATTTAGTTGTTGTAAAATCATTTTGGAAATTTAGCATTTTATGCCAGTCCTGCCTTGCTTCAACAAAAAATTACGTTGCTAACTGGAGTAATAGTTCTGGCATAGGCAAATACCAGTTCTAAAATGTGCCTTATTCAGTAAGTGACCACTTTCCTGAAAGGTGACAATCGTTTTAACATTCATTTCTATTCCCTGGCATTTTTTTCAAATCAGCCAATTATGTCTTAAAATCTGTATGCTTTCATAACATTGTATAGGTCAAATGTCAGATAATGTTTTGGGGATGTGGCTCACAAAGGTTTTGCAGTGAAAATGTAATACGATGTTCTAAATGGATACTGAAACAACCTGATGTGACATTATAAAAGACCTGAAAACTTCATTATGACCATAATCTAGAATTATTGTAGAGTAAAAAATGAAATAAATATATAAAATCTAACAATAAAACATGTTTTGTTATATCTATGTTTATTTATTTTGTGTGTATTGAAAGAGGATGAAAAATAAGAGAAGAGACTGCAAATTGGACATAATTTAACTCAAAACTCCAAAAAATGGGCTGTACATAAATGTTGGCTCCATCAACTTAATATTTAGTGGCACACCCTTTGTAATAAATATCTGCAATCAATCGCTTCCTATAACCATCAACATGCTTCTTACACCCCTCAACTATAATTTTGGACCACTCTTCTTTAATAAACTGATATTTCAAGAGTGCCCTCTGCCAATCTTTTCACAGGTGTTCACTGGGATTTAGAGTCAGACTCATTGCTGGCCATTTCAGAACTCTCTAGTGTTTTGTTTCCATCTGTTTCTGGGTGCTTCTTGAAGTATTTTGGGGGGTCATTGTCCTGTTGGAATACTCATGACCTTGGACACAAACCCAGG
Source organism: Anomaloglossus baeobatrachus (assembly GCF_048569485.1). Lineage (NCBI taxonomy): Eukaryota > Metazoa > Chordata > Amphibia > Anura > Aromobatidae > Anomaloglossus > Anomaloglossus baeobatrachus. The sequence goes on from NC_134358.1 coordinate 275,467,165, forward strand.
TTTCCTACATTGGGCACTACATTATGACCCACAATTCTTTAGTAATCTTCAGATTGCATGATGCCTTGCACATAGTAAAGACACCTAGTGCCAAAGGCAGCAATACAAGCCCAAAACTTATTTTTTGGGTGGCACGGTGGCTTAGTGGTTAGCACTGCAGTCTTGCAGCACTGGGGTCAAATCTCACCAATGACAACATTTGCAAGGAGTTTACATTTTATATTTTCCTATTGTTTGCATAGGTTTCCTCCAGGTACTCCGGCTGGATGGCTGGTTCAGACCACTGGTCCCTGTAGTCCGAATGCCGGTGCAGTACCCTGATGGTTTCTTTCCCCCGCACGTCTCTGTCATTTTGTGGGACCCCCATAATCATTACTGCTGGTGCCCCCGGATTCTTGAGTCAGTGAGGTCCGTGAATGTCCCCTCAATGTGCAGGGTTTTTTTTTCAGGCAGCTTGAAGCATTCACCTAACCTAGGGCCCTGTGCACCGTCTGTGCTTTAGTTCCAGGGGTACCTCGTCGTACCCTCCCTTGCAACCACTCTCCTGTACTAGTCAGGCTACCGTTACACGGCCCCGTCTTGAGACACGTCTCTCTCCTCACTCTACTCTCCACTGTCTCTTCTCCTCCCCCCGAGTTTTTGGCTAGTGGACTGGATCAGCTCCACCCTTAGGTGGCCATTGTTTGGGTCCTTAACTAGTCAGTCATCCCTGTCTGGGTGAGGGAACTGGGGATGTTATGTGTTTTGATTGGTACCGGCATTGAGTTTCCAGGTCCCTGGGGGTAGGCCTTGAATCTATGACAGGATGCAGTACCTAGTTGTGCCCTGAAGGGTTTAGGGGTGCTACACAGTGAATATGCATGAGCCTAAAGAGCGGATTCAGTGAATATGTATGAGCCTAATGAGCGGTAGGGAAGAAGAATGAGAGGCAGCAGGAGCAGTGTGACAGCCAAGCCGCACCAGTGATCGGTGAGTATAAAGTGCTTGGAGAGAGAGACAGAGAGAAAAAGAGAATAAGTTGCGTAATAGGTGACATCCTCATTCTCAGAAACCATATATGAGTAAGAAATGCATGCATATCTCCAGGATCTCCCCATTCAGTTTAATCACTTTACTATCCATTTCAGCATTTTCCTCAGGCCCCCAGACCTCTTTGTTGGGTCCAGCAGAAAATTACTTGCATTTCCCATTGACTTGCATTGTACTCGCTATTTGTAACAAATACACAAATATTACAAAGTACTTGTTATGAGTATAGCGAATACGAATATTATGGTATTCACTCACCTCTAGTTAATATTGTTGCTGGTGCCTGTACATGGTCTACTAGACTTTGGAGATCGGTTTGCCATGTGGAATTGTGTTATCTTGGCCACCCTGCAGGATTTGCGGAAATCATATAAGGACTGTTGTATTTATTTTCCTTGGTGTCAGATTTTCAGGTGGTGCACCCGGATCTGTTCCTTTTCTTGTAGCCGCCTTGCAGATTCTAAGGAAATATGTCCATGTTTGGTGACATCTTCTCCCAGTTCCAATAAAGTTTCTTTCAATTATTCACCAGCTCGCTGTCCATGCCTGTTCTGCCACACACTGTCACATCATCATATAGTGTGAATTGAAGGCTGTTGTGGAGAGATATATATTTTTTTCTTTTGAGGGTGCCCTTTTGAGGATGCATGATAATAGCAACATGTAATAATGTTAATGGATTTTCATTTAAAAAATCTGGGTGGCATAGGAGGCAGCCTCTTTCAGCCTGACCACCTAAATATACCTATTACTGTCAACTATAACATCTGACAGATTAAATGACATCTAATTTTGGCTATTGAGCTTGAATCTGGCTTTCACCATCAGGCTCCTTTCATGATCAGAAGAGCACAGTTTCTGAGCCCATGCATTTACTATCATATTTTTTATGTCTTTTTGTCTTCACAAAGGACATTTTATGATGTCATATGTCATTAAAGAGGTTAAAAGTAATATGGTGTTTTGTTTTATATTCTAAACTTCATATTTTTCTGAACTTGGCAAAAATGTAGCTGGATAAAATTCTACTAATCAGTTCTAAATGTCACTGGTTAGATTTAAATCACCTCATTAAGTTCCTTCCTAGAGGCATGCATGAACTGGTATTATAAAAATCGAATATATATTTTATATTATAAAAGACTTAAAAATAGATGTATTTTTCCTCACTGATTGCTTTGTGTTGTCTCTTTTATAGCATTGTTATATGCCTTACATTGAAAGGCAACACAATACTTTTATTTAAAAAGAAGAATCTAAGAAATAATATGTCTGGCACTGTAAATAATTATATACAAAATCTTCTCTATATGCATTCATCGTAATAATGCACATTACTTATCCTGGATAAACTTTTTATCATGTATGATATTACCACATTCCACCATTTCATATATACTTAGAAGGGTCCCTGGCCATTTAACCCCCGACATGCTGAGATTAATATTGATTGCTTCACCTAGGGGATTGAGAGAGGGATCACACTCCCTCTCGCCTCCAATCGGGATCTCCGCAATGTACTCGTGAGTGCTTGATCAGCTTCATGGTGACCTGAAGGCATCATGAGAACCTCTGGGTCACTTGACTACAAAAAGCCTAAAGGCCCCTTTACACAGTGAGATTTTCTAGCGATCCAACAGCGATCTTGACCTGGCCGGCATCGCTAAAAAGTCTATAACAGTCGCTGGTGAGCTGTGAAAAAGGCAGATCTGGCCAACGACACAGCAGCGATACGGACCTGTAGAACGACCTCGCTGGAAAGGGAACGCTAGCATGCCTATGGGCTGGGTCACTAACAATGTCGTTGTAACGGTGTTAAGGATAACTGTGGAAAAAAAGGCGCAAAATAGGGTCTCACCCGGTATGACACGTGAAGGCAAGTGTGGGTTAGTACACTCACCTGAAGGGGTTGTGCAAGTCACAACCCCTATGAAGGCACGTAGTAAATGTGGAAGGCAGCGAGCCCGCAGTATAGATGTATTCCAAAAAGGTAGAGCAGAAAGCAGGTTTCAAAATCCGCACCAGACCACAAAGAATCCAGATGCTTGTCAGTAAATTCTTTCTTTATTTATGTTTTCACAGGTCTAAGCATTTCAAGGACAAATCCGTCCTCATCATCAGGACAAAGTACAAAGAAAGACTATAGCAGACAGGGAGTCGCAGCCTCCTATAAATGTGTTAGAAAGTGGCCACGTATACAGGGATTACGTCATCCACCCCTTCGTGAGTCATAGACACGTGCAGCGGTGGATAAAGTTGCCATTATTGACATACAAAAAAAGAGGAAAAAAAGAAAACAAAGGGAAAAAAAGGGGGGGAGGATTGAGACTGAGGACAGAAGGAAAAAAAAGTGTGTTTGAAGTATTCACTGTAAAGGTGAAATGTATTAAATGAAAAATGTGACGGATGGAATGCAAATATGTGAAAATAAAATAAAACATGAAATAAAAATTGTGCATGAACATATTGATGGTGAGTTTTAATTGTGTCATTATATAGGGAAGATATATATTAAACTAAAAAGTGAAAAGTGAAATAGAAAATAAAAATCCAAATTGTCCGTGGATGCGTTGGTTAAAAACTTAGCAGATGCGTTTACATAGCGCATGAAAAAACTGGAGAAATGAGAAAAATCGTGTCAGTAGATATGGGATCTGAAGAATAAAGAATGAAAAAATGAATGAAAAAATATGAAATGTTTATATGTAGAGGGAGGAGGAGGAGGGGTGGCAGCGCTCACAATGGGATTACTGCCTCTGACATTTTAATAGTGAATCAATAGAAATGCTGGATGGGAGAGAAATAAAAAAAAGCCGGCAGAGATTACATGCCGGGAGGGAAAGAAGAAGGAGCGCTTGCGCAGAAAGGTGACTGGAGGTTAAGACCGTGGGAAAATGTTTAATGCGCTTGCGCAGGGGTTAAGAGAGTCACACTGAACACTTTCCCACGGTTTTAAACTCTCTTAACCCCTGCGCAAGCGCATTAATTATTTTCCCACGGTCTTAACCTCCAGTCACCTTTCTGTGCAAGTGCTCCTTGTTCTTTCCCTCCCGGCATGTAATCTCTGCCGGCATTTTTTTTTTCTCTCCCGTCCAGCATTTCTATTGATTCACTATTAAAATGTCAGAGGCAGTAATCCCATTGTAAGCGCTGCCACCCCCTCCTCCTCCCTCTACATATAAACATTTCATATTTTTTCATTCATTTTTTCATTCATTTCATTCTTTTTTCTTCAGATCCCATATCTACTGACACGATTTTTCTCATTTCTCCAGTTTTTTCATGCGCTATGTAAACGCATCTGCTAAGTTTTTAACCAACGCATCCACGGACAATTTGGATTTTTGTTTTCTATTTCACTTTTCACTTTTTAGTTTAATATATATCTTCCCTATATAATGACACAATTAAAACTCACCATCAATATGTTCATGCACAATTTTTATTTCATGTTTTATTTTATTTTCACATATTTGCATTCCATCCGTCACATTTTTCATTTAATACATTTCACCTTTACAGTGAATACTTCAAACACACTTTTTTTTCCTTCTGTCCTCAGTCTCAATCCACCACCCTTTTTTTCCCTTTGTTTTCTTTTTTTCCTCTTTTTTTGTTTGTCAATGATGGCAACTTTATCCACCGCTGCACGTGTCTATGAGTCACGAAGGGGTGGATGACGTAATCCCTGTATACGTGGCCACTTTCTAACACATTTATAGGAGGCTGCGATTCCCTGTCTGCTATAGTCTTTCTTTGTACTTTGTCCTGATGATGAGGACGGATATGTCCTCGAAACACGTAGACCTGTGAAAAAACAAATAAAGAAAGAATTTACTGACAAGCATCTGGATTCTTTTTGGTCTGGTGCGGATTTTGAAACCTGCTTTCTGCTCTACCTTGTTGTTGTAACGTTGTGAAACACACCGATACATGCTGCGCAGTGGGAAACAAAGAACCAAAGAATGGTCCTGAACGATAGCTATCAGCAACCTCACAGCGGGGTCCAGGTCGCTGATGCGTGTCACACACTGCAATGTCACTGGGGAGGTCGCTATTACGTCACAAAACCGGTGACGTTACAGCGATATCGCTAGCAATGTTGAAGTGTGTAAAGGGGCCTTAAGTAATCATGCCTCCAACATGATCATTGAAGCTTTCCACAGTGCAACTCTTGACAGCTGCAATATATTGCAGTGATCGAGCATTGCAGTATATTGCAGCTGCAACCAGAGAAGTGAAAATTAGTGTCCCATATAGGAACTAAGTAAAAAAGAAAAAAAAAGTTGGAAAAATAGTTTTAAAAAATATGAAATTACAGAACAAAAAAATAAAACAATTCCAATAAATAGTTATATTTGTATAAAAAATAAAAAAGTACATATATTTAGTATCGCCGCATCCGTAAAAACCCGATATATAAAACTGTCACAATATTTAATGTATGCACCGTAAAAAACTAAATAAAAACCGCAGCAAAAAACTATATATATTCATACTACTGACAAGTAAAGTGGAATAAAAACAAGATCAAATTTGCAAAGTCATATATAAATACAAATGTTACCACTGAAAATGTAATCTTTTCCCACAATATACAAGTCACCAAACAGCTCCATCAGCAAAAAAGTAAAAAAAAACTATAGCTCTCAGAATACAGCAATGTAAAAACATTTTTTTTCTATGAAATATTTATTTATATTATAAAAGTGGCAAAACATAAAAAAACTATAAATGTGGTATCAGCATAATTGTATTGACCTGAAGAATAAAGCTGTCTTATCACTTTTATGACACAGTAAATGGCATAAATTTTTTTTTAAAAAAACTATTCTTGAAATGCTGTTTCTTCTTGATTCTGCCCCACAAAAAGTGGAATAGAAAGCAATAAATAAAAAACATGTAGCCCAACCACTGCCATTCCCATTGAAGTCTATCCTTTCCTGTATGTTATTTCTATTGGTATGTGATACTGTTCCAACCACTGCCATTCCCATCTGAATTTCATATTCTTGTAACTCTTTGTTCTTGGTTCACACCTGTCTATTTCTTCTGCATCTTAAGTAGTTCGTTTTCTAGCTGTGAAGTAGTCCAAATGTTTCTCTTAGTTTGTACTTACTAATTCACCCCTGGTGTGTTTCTCAGAGCTCTCTTCCTCTATCCCCCTCCCTTCTGCTCACACCTGAGTCATTTTCTAGGCCTCTAGAGTTGTATAAATTTGTTGGCACAGGTCTGTTCTGACCATGGTCTGTGTGATTTCATAAGTGGGATTTTCTAAGTGGGCAATCAGAAATATTCCAGAAATGTCCCAGAAGTGACCAGAAGGTGAGCGTTACCTCCTTAACTGTTTGTCACTTGCATTTTTCCCCTACACTTTTTCATATTCCCACATGTAAACCTTAAACTCACCATGTTCACCTATGCCCTCACAGTTTTTGCTCCACTCCTCCTCACTCTCCTTCGCTATCCCCCAACGTCAGCACTCGCCAAACAAATATTCATCTCCCCTTCCCTTTTACCTCCCCACCTGTCCTCATCTGCTGACCTGCTCCTAAATCTCAGGTCTCTCTTAATAACACGCAGACCATGCCGTCCACTCTCCTTCTCCCACCTGCTCTCTCTTTCTCTACTTCTCCTCACTGCTGGTGACATATCTCCCAATCCTGGACCTCCCCAGATGGGACACTCCTCTCTACCACCCCCCTATCGCTCCACCCTTACTAGTAACTACCGCAACCTCTCCAATATAAAACCCATCCCCCTCTCACCCACTCCACCGCCCACTCTCTCTGGAGCGCTGTGGAATGCCCGTTCGGTCTGTAACAAACTGCACATCATTCACGACCTCTTTACCTCTAGCAATCTATCCTTTCTGGGCATCACTGAAACATGGCTGACACCATCCAACACTGCCTCCCCTGCTGCGCTGTGCTATGGTGGCCTTCACTTCTCCCATACTCCTCGCCCTGGCAATAGACAAGGTGGAGGAGTGGGCCTCCTTCTTTCTAACAACTGCAGCTTTAATCCAATCCCACCCTTACCCTCCCTTGTCCTGCCTTCCTTTGAAGTGCACTCTGTCCGCATCTATTCTCCTTCCAACCTCCAAGTGGCCATCATATACAGACCCCCAGGCCCTACCACTTCCTTTATCGACCAGTTCTCTGCCTGGCTTCTACACTTTCTCTCTGCTGACATTCCCACTATTATCATGGGTGACTTCAACATCCCCACTGACACCCGCCAGTCAGCAGCCTCCAAACTACTCTCCCTTGCTTCATCTTTTGGTCTATCTCAGTGGTCCACCTCCGCCACCCATAAAGATGGACACACATTAGACCTTATCTTCACCCGTCTCTGCTCTCTATCTAACCTCACTACCTCCCCTCTCCCCTTATCTGACCACCATCTATTGACCTTCTCTGCCCTGTCCTCCTCACCTGCCCCTCCTGTCCAGCACGTATCACACCCTCGCAGAAACCTCGCACACGTCAACATACATACCCTTTCTGACTCTATCCTACCACTGTCCTCCATATCTTCAGTGCACGACACAAACAGTGCCACCACTTTCTACAACGCCACTCTCACATCAGCTATTGATTCAGTTGCTCCTCTTGTGCATGGCAGAGTGAGACAAATCAATAGACAACCCTGGCACAACAGCCTCACTAAAAAACTGCGGCAAGTGTCTAGGGCTGCAGAGCGGCGCTGGAAGAAAACGCACTCCCAGGAAGACTTCACCACATTCAAAAATGCAATTCACACATTTCGCTTGGCCCTTACCTCGGCTAAACAGGAATACTTCAGAAACCTCATATCCTCTTTAACACACAACCCCAAACAGCTCTTCAATACTTTCAACTCCCTCCTTCGCCCACCACTGCCCCCTCCAACCTCCCTCATTTCCGCAGAAGAATTTGCCACATATTTCAAAGAAAAGATCGACCAAACCAGACAAGTCTTTTCTGCTCAACCACCACAACCCCTTCATATAACAGACCACTGCTCCTCCCCCATAAACTTCCTCTCCACTATCACCGAAGAAGAGCTTGCACATCTTCTCTCAAAAGCGCACCTCACCACCTGCGCACGTGATCCCATCCCAACCCACCTCCTCCCCAACCTCACCACTATCCTAATTCCAGCCTTAACCCATCTCTTCAACCTATCTTTAACAACTGGTACCTTCCCTTCTGCCTTTAAACATGCAACAGTCACACCCATCCTAAAGAAACCTTCCCTCGACCCAACCTCTGCTGCCAGCTATCGCCCCATATCGCTACTCCCATTCGCCTCAAAACTCCTGGAACAGCACGTCCATGCTGAACTTTCCTCCCACCTCTCCTCTAACTCTCACTTTGACAACCTACAGTCCGGCTTCCGTCCACATCATTCCACTGAAACTGCCCTGACAAAAATCACAAATGACTTACTTACTGCCAAAGCTAACAACCACTTCTCTATACTCCTACTTCTAGACCTATCCTCAGCTTTTGACACTGTTGACCACTCCCTCCTACTACAGATCCTCTCTTCCCTTGGTGTCAGAGACCTCGCCCTCTCTTGGATCTCTTCATACCTCTCCAACCGCACTTTTACTGTCTCCCACTCCCACACAACCTCTTCATCCCGTCCTCTCTCTGTTGGTGTCCCTCAAGGCTCTGTCCTGGGACCATTACTTTTTTCTATCTATACATTTGGCCTGGGACAACTCATAAAGTCCCATGGCTTCCAGTACCACCTATATGCCGATGACACTCAGATCTACCTCTCTGGTCCAGATGTCACTTCTCTGCTGTCCAGAATCCCAGAGTGCCTATCTGCTATATCTTCCTTCTTCTCCTCTCGCTTCCTAAAGCTCAATGTGGCCAAAACTGAGCTGATCATCTTTCCTCCATCTCCCCTACACTCTCTACCTGATCTATCTATTACAATAAATAACATCACGCTCTCCCCAGCACCCAAAGTTCGGTGCCTCGGAGTGACCTTTGACTCTGCCTTGTCCTTCATACCACACATTCAATCCCTCACCACCTCCTGTCGTCTTCAACTCAAAAATATTTCCAGAATCCGTCCCTTCATCAATTCTCAATCTACAAAAATGCTAGTGCATGCTCTCATAATCTCCCGCCTCGACTACTGCAACATCCTCCTATGTGGCCTCCCTGCTAACACGCTCGCCCCTCTCCAGTCCATCCTTAATGCTGCTGCCCGACTGATCCACCTCTCGCCTCACTACCACCCCGCTTCTCCTCTCTGCATGTCCCTTCACTGGCTCCCAATCTTCCATCGTATCCAATTCAAACTACTAATACTGACTTACAAAGCCATCCACAACTTGTCTCCTCCATATATCTCTGAACTAATCTCTCGCTACACTCCAAAACGTAATCTCCGGTCCTCCCAAGATCTCCTTCTATCCTCCTCTCTCATTCGCTCCTCATGCAACCGTCTCCAAGACTTCTCCCGAACATCCCCAGTCTTCTGGAACTCACTGCCTCAACACGTCAGATTATCTACTACACTTGCAAACTTCAAACGGAACCTAAAGACTCATCTGTTCAGAAATGCCTATAATCTACAATGACGCCACTGCCCCACCACCGTGCGGAGCTGCCGCCCCACCACCATGCGGAGCTGCCGCCCCATCACCGTGCGGAGCTGCCGCCCCACCACCGTGCGGAGCTGCCGCCCCACCACCGTGCGGAGCTGCCGCCCCACCACCGTGCGGAGCTGCCGCCCCACCACCGTGCGGAGCTGCCGCCCCACCACCGTGCGGAGCTGCCGCCCCACCACCGTGCGGAGCTGCCGCCCCACCTACACCCCACCTACTGTCTCCTCCCCATAATCCTATAGAATGTAAGCCCGCAAGGGCAGGGCCCTCTTCCCTCTGTACTAGTCTGTCTACTGTAACTTGTACATGTATTTTGTATGTAACCCCCTTCTCATGTACAGCACCATGGAATCAATGGTGCTCTATAAATAAATAATAATAATAATAATAATAATTATGGTACCAATAAAAACACCATCTCATTCTAAAATGATACAAATGAAATTTTCATCTTGTCCCTTTAAAAAAAGTCCTTAAGGCTCTGTCAGAAGAAAAATAAAAAAGCTATAGCTTTCAAAATTCAGAAAAAAAGGGTTTTTTTTAAGAAAAAGCATTTTTAGAGTAATACTAGCCAAACCTAAAATAAAACAATATAAATCTGGTATCTCTGTAATTATATTGACCCGAGGAATAAAGTTGCCTAATCACTTATGCTGCTTGGTGAACAACGTAAAAAAAAATTAAAAAGCCAATTTTTCAACTGCTGTTGACTTGTTCATTCTTCCTCCCAAAGATCGCAGTATGGCGCATCTCATATTTATCCTGCACTCTATGCTGAGTGCTTAAACTGAGGATGACAGGTATGGGTGCATGCACATAATCAGCAATAGCAGTCTTTTGGATGCAGCATGCTTTTGTTGGTTCCACAATGCAGCGTTGAACAGTACAAGCACAGTGGTTGGGATTTTAAGAAATCCCATGTCCACTGTGTATCTTTTTTCCACAGTGTAAGCTAACATGCAGGGAGGCTTCCCAAAACCACTACATGTCAATTTATGCCTGTGGACACGTGATTGTTCTCCATGGGAGTCAGCAACACCCTGAACCCTGACTGTTTTAATTTTATTTACTAAATTAATAGTTGACGTGAAAATAAATAACTTTATCATATATCTTATCAGAAAAATGTGCTTCTTTCTCTCCTAAAATTAATCAGTCATTATCAGAATTCTCAATTATGAGGTAAAATCAGTTTTCAGCAAAATCAAACTTTCCATTGGTGAGATAGAAGATGGCAGTTACTAGGACCAAAGTCTATGTAGACCGGAATAAAGAGGTAGATCTCCTTCCTCTTCCTCACCCTTCTAAGTAGGATCTTATCAGTAGAAGCTCCCTTATTCTATCTCAAACTTGGGATACTCTTCACGGAACACAAATTTTTCTTCAGATTTGAGAATTTTGATAATGATTGACACATTCTGGAAGATAAAGAAGCACTTTTGTCTGATAAGATATTTTGCAAAGTTTCTTATTTTCATGGCTACTAATAATTTATTAAATAAAAATTAAAATGACAATTATGCTTTAAGTACCAATTTAGGCAAAATTCTAGGCATAGCAAAAAGGGAATTTATTATCTATTTCATTTAAAAATAAACAACTTTAAGCAAGTGTTAAGGTACTGTCACACATAACGAGATCGTTAGCGAGATCGCAGGTGAGTCACCGTTTTGGTGATGCAGTAGCGATCCCGTTAGCGATCTCATTATGTGTGACACTTACCAGCGATCAGGCCCCTGCTGTGAGAACGCTAGTCGTTGCCAAATGGCCCAGGTCATTTTCTTCAAAGGCGATGTCCTGCTGGGCAGGACACATCGCTGTGTTTGACACTGTGTGACAGGGTCACAGTGACTGCTGAGATCGTTATACAGGTCGCTACTGCGACCTGTATTGTTCCTGCATCGCTGGTAAGATCTGGCTGTGTGACATCTCACCTGTGACCTCCCAGCGACTTACCTGCGATCCCTATCAGGTCGCATCGTTTTCGGGATCGCTGGTAAGTCGTTGTGTGTGACTGGGCCTTTAAACATTATTAGTGCTCTCTATCTTAAATACCGTAATCAGTTAATTTCATTATGTGTTCTATTTTAGTTTAAGTGCTTTCCTTTTTTGTGATATTGAGTACTAAAAAATGTATTAAAATAGAACTTAAATGTCAGACTTTATATGTTTGATGGAGATTTTTATCAAAATATTATTTTTTAAATTGATCAAAGTATGTGAATATACTATGAATGCATATACTCGAGCTTTTGCATGGCAACTAACTTTTTTACCAGTTTTACTAAAAAAAGTTAAAAAAAACTTTGTTATTACAAACTTTGGCAATTACCTTATAATTTATTTCATTTTACAACCATGTCCATTCAAAAGCATTAATAGAGCTCATTTATATATTACCTGATAGAATTGAGACATATATTTGAATGTGTGTGTTTTAACACTGAAATGCAGACAATTCATATATTTTTGACATTTTTCCAAGACTTTATTAGTGCTTCTATTAGTGTGGCCTAAAATCTGTTAGTCGATTTACAATTATGTTTTACTGATAAATTACAATACATTGGCAATGCCCCTGTTCCTTTCAATTTCAGATACATATCATCTCAGTGTTTCCGAATCCTCGCCTACTGGAACTGCCGTTGGTCATATAAAAGCCGTAGATGCAGATATCGGCAGAAATGCTGAAGTTAGATACAGAATAATAGACGGAGATGAAATGAAAATGTTTGATATAATAACAGAGAGAGCGACACAGGATGGTGTCATAACTATAAGAAAGGTATGTATTTTGTTCTATTTTAAAATGCAAAGAAAGCAACCCGTTAGGAAAAATATCTCAGTCTTTTAGTTAATGTGGAAACTTGTCTGGCTTTGATTTACTTGGATTTTAACTAAAAGGATTATATATCAGAAATTTTACTATTTTAAAAGATATTTAGCATCTATTTGTTTTTATTCACTCAAATGAGATAAAAAATAAGATAAAAAATATTCTTTTATTCTAAGATGTTTTGATTGCCTGACTGCAGATTTGTTTCATTTGATTTTCTGTATTTGATTATAGAGTCAACCATCTTGTTTGAAATGTTGTTATTAGTATTCAGAGAAAAGGGGCAGTTGAACCATAGGAAACAATGTGTTGATTTTTTAGCTATTTATATGAGTACTTTTAAGTCATTCTTTGTGATCATTATGTGGGGGAGGATATGCAATATATTTAATATAGTTGTGTGCTTTATTAGGATTCCACTCCTTAAGACAATGTTTAAAAAGACAACCCCATTGTTGAACTGTAACAAAGTGCTAAGGGTTCATTTATTATAGTCTATTATTGTGACCATTGTGATCATTGGTTACTATACCTGACCCACTTATATACTGCAGATTTTTTCTCCAGCTTTAATTATATTGGCTTCAGTGCTATTCATTATTGAATGCATTTGTCTTGTTCTGACGCTACATAGAGTATGCTGATTTTAGATTGTAAAAGATACTACAGCTAAAAAAACAGAATGTTGATTACTTTTTACAGATTGTGACGGGAGAGGCTGACAAGATATTTGCAAACCTATTGTGAATAGTGTTGTTCTGGGTTATGTACATTTATTTAGTTTATTTAGTACTATTAATTTCACAGTGCTTTACAGACGTGATCATGTATGTGCAGTATATATATAAGTATTATCTTTAATTAATATCTAGACTACAGTTATAATGAGATGACTACAGAAAAGTATTATCTGGTGATAATAGAGCACTACCATGCTCGGATGTTCAGTAATAGTTGCAAGCATTTGTACACTCGGACGGGCTCAACCTGTGTACGGAGTTTAACGGAGTTTAAGTGGCTTGACAAAAAACGCAGGCAGCGTTCGAAACACGTAGCCGCACATGGGCTCCCTATTTTGTCCCTTGTAATTATAATTTTTACGTCCTTTAAAATAAAGCTTGCACAAGATTTTATATTATTCCGGAAGCTGGATTGTTTTTTTCTTCTATTGGTTCCCTGCACTGCCAGAGTGTTTTCCTTGCATGCCGGAACTTGCCACAGCTTAGCTGGGTCATCCTTTTTTTTCCTACGGAGTTTAATAGAAGACATTGGGAAACTCAAGCATTTTTTAGTTCACCATTGACTGCCATTTTACACAGTTCATGAGTTACGCCTGTTCTAGCTTTCAAATGCTCATTACGAGTACTGAGCAGCCAAGCATGGTAGTGCTTGCTTATCACTAATAATAGCCATAGAACTATAGAATTAGAATTAGCAGAGAAATTCTGGCTGCAGTTGTTTATAGATATATTGTGTTTTTTCTTTATATATCCTAATGTCTAAAAATCTGCTTCATGTACAGAAATAAAATATATTTTCTTTTTATTCATTTATATGATGCTATCATGCTCTGCAACAGTTAGCGCTTTACAGATATTTTTACCACTGGCCTCAGCCCTGCAAAAACTACACCATTAACCACTGAGTCACTATGTTGCCCTAATTATTGTTACAATTAATATTTGTTTGTATCAGCAATAAAGTTTGTAAATATTTTCCCCTGTATAAGACACACGCACAGAACACATGGGTCAACTTAACGGGAAGCCGGGTTACCTTAGTATATTTTTGGAGTAATAAGAAGAGCAAGAATACCCAGAGAAAATCTATGCAAACGGAAGTAGAAATTTCAAACTTTATGCAGATGTTTTACTATGTCCGATCTATATCTGAGAACCCAGATCTGCAAGGTAGCAACACAACCATTTTGACTTAAAGGCCACAAAAAACACCCTCCAAGGTCTTTTTTTATATAGATTGTGATGTTAAAAAAAATATTATATATTATGAAGTATTTTTATCATAAAAATGTGTTATTTGGTTTTTAGGGCAGCACGGTGGCTCAGTGTTGCAGCGCTAGGGTCCTGGGTTCAAATCCCACCAAGGACACCATCTGCAAGGAGTTTGTATGTTCTCCCCGTGTTTGCCTGGGTTTCCTCCGGGTACTCCGGTTTCCTCCCACACTCCAAAAACATACAAATAGGGACTTTAGATTGTGAGCCCCAAAGTGCACAGTGTTCTTGATGTATGTAAAGCGCTGCGGAATATGTTAGCGCTTTATAAAAATAAAGATTTATTTTAAAGTCAATATTTCAATTTACGATTGAAGATTTAAAAAAAAATCTTATCAGGGAAATAATTCTCCTCAAATTGTATAATTTACTGCTTTTAATTAAGTTCATGAAAAGTAGCAAATTAGACTTTTCTAATTATACAATCCTTGTAACTTGTTCAACAGCCCCAATCAACTCTCCCACTACAAACTAGGATGCCTCCAAAACCTCCCACACAGAATGATACCCCTGAAGCCACACAAATTTTACATTAGAAAATACTAATATGTTCCTTAGATGGAAGTCAAAATTTAGATGTGAACAGACTCTGAAATGAGATTGATTGAAAGAAATGTTTTTTTTTTCTATAGTAATGGATAGATCTTTGCATATATACTGGGGCTTGTACTCCTATGTATTTAATGTAATCTATTTCCATAGTTAGTATACTGAAAAAACCCCACATGTCCATCAAGTTCAACTGAGGGAAATGGTAAAAGAAAGGAATAGAGTTAACGGAAACCAATCATCAGGATTTTCCTATATAAATGCTAATTCTATACATACAGTACATTTAGGTGTCAGATTGGATGTATAGTTTTTGAAATAGAGGTAAGTAAAGTTATAGAAATGTACAGCTTTTTGATTGGCAGCAGCTGCCAAATATTTAATATATGGGTCGGGTTTTGCTATCTATTACCGCCCCTGTCTGCTTCCTGGCGTCTTTAGATGCTAGACTATATGGGCTTCTTCCAGGTTTGAGACATTTCTGTCATGTGATAGTGGCATGTTAGGAATGTAGACCTTACAATCTGACATCTACAGAGGTCAGGGAGCAGGCAGGAGCAGGAATATATAGCAAAACCCACAGCTATTCGGCAGCTGCTGCCAATCAAATAGCTATACATTTCTGTAATTTTACATGTCTGTATTTCAAAAACTATTCATCCAATCTGATACCTAAAGGTATGTATAGAATCACTATGCTAGTGTTAGTATAGCACTGGCTTTACTTTATAAAGGAAAATCACGGTGATTGGTTCAGTTTAAAGCCATAATGCATGACCCACTCTGACCTAAAGATATCACCAATGGAGCATGCTTATAATAAGGGGCTGTCAGGGAATTATACAAAGCAAACATTCTGGCATAGAGGTGATGATGGCCTTCAAAGGAGTAAACAGATTCCATCAATAAATAACTGGCCAACCCTGTAAAGAGCTTAGTAGTTTGACAGGCTGTGACAGAAAACAGCCTCTCAGACAAAAGCGGGCTTTACACGCTGCGTTCGTACCCGCCCCCGTCGGTTGTGCGACACGGGCAAATCGCTGCCCGTCGCACACAACCTAACTTACACCCGTCACACGGACTTACCTGCCCTGCGACGTCGCTCTGGCCGGCGATCCGCCTCCTTTCTAAAGGGGCGGGTCGTGCGGCGTCACAGTGACATCACACGGCAGCCATCCAATAGAAGCTAAGGGGCGGAGATGAGCGTCCGGAACATGCCGCCCACCTCCTTCCTTCTGCATTGGCGGTGGAGGCAGGTAAGGAAATGTTTCTCGCTCCTGCGGTGTCAAACACAGCGATGTGTGCTGCCGCAGAAACGAGGAACAACATCGCTAATTAGAAGAGAACGATTTTTTGTTTTAGGATGACCTCTCCGATTTTGGCCGCTTTTGCGATTGTTTTAGGTTGCACATAAGTGTCACACACTGCGATATCGTAAATGCTGCCGGATGTACGTCACAAACACCATGACCCAGACGATAAATTATTAACGATATCGTAACGTGTAAATCCCGCTATAGTCTTGCACACAACAATCACTTGGCAACAACATGAGTTAATAATACCTCAGTGCTATTGTGACATCTGCAACCTGACTTTAAGTTTTGCAGTTCTCTAACAATTTCTCTTGCCATATTTATGAAAGAAAATAGGGTTTCACTGTTCTCTTGCAACTTTACTATCAGTGATGAAATAAAATGAAGCCTTTATTATATTAATGTTTCAAAAGCTTATGCAAGGCAATGCTCTGTCTTCATTTAGCTATAGAATATTATATGAAGTGCTAAAATAAATCCTAACTACACTTAAAAGTATGAAATGCAAATGTAACAACAGTAAACCTCCATATTCCACTTTCCATTTTATAGAAATGGTTTTAATTTGTAATAAAATAAATCTATTTTCACAGCTTTATAATCAATATTCTCTGCAGTAACATGATGGATTATACCAACATTATGTAATAATATATTATCAAATAAAAATTAAAGGTACAAGAAATACATTCTAATCAATTTATTTCCTTTTGAGTAGATGGCAATTTGCTATTAACTATAATTTACAATGTTAATTGATGCAAAATCTTTATATGTTTATATAAGCTATTGTTTATTCAATAAGTAATATACTGCAAATTTTCACTTAATCGAAATATACTTGACAGATAATAGGATACATACCTTGATGCTGCAAAATTCAACTTGCATTTAACTTAGCACAAGCCAGTAAAACTGTGTTCTCCATCATTCGTCATCATAGTACATGAAGTACCAACATTTGCTTCATCTATGTATAAAAAGTATAAGTACTCACAATCACAGCAGTTAAAGACACATTCATCCTTGCAACTCACTTGTCACTATATTGTATGAAGTAGTGTCAACTCTACATGTCGGCACCCGACATATGATCACAGAGGTACAGTATGGATCATTAACAATCAGCAGTGGTCGCACTACTGTAAAGATGCTTAAAACACAAATAATAAGATTGTAGAGTGCAGGAGCACAAAGAGTCAAAAAAGTTGTCCAGCCACAATATAAGTATTCTTCTCACCTTAAATTTACTGACCTCTTTGTGTACATTGGAGCAGAGGGGGATTTCTTTAATATAAATAAGTGGAGCACTGGTGGAGTTACTTGTGCAACAGAATATCTTTATTGATCCAACAATGAATAAAAACAAAATATGAGAAAGCACTGATGCAACATTAAGGTGACAGATGCAAGTGCCAACAGCTCATAGATTACAATTGAGCGTGATGTGTCTATCATCAGGGATTAAAAGAAGTACATGTGGGGAAGTATTCAGCAGCATTAAAGATAAACTGGAAAAACTTTAAACATGTACCTATCAAATAAATATTAAACACTTCAAAAAGCTTACCACATAAAGAGGAAAGGCAAACTGAGAGACACAGCTACCGCAACATACATTTTGTGAGTAGTACGCCCACTTCTTCTTGAAGGAGAGTAGTTTACATTATCCTGCAAGGATATTAAAGAGGTCTTGTTGGTCGGTCATATGACCAAAAGGATGATGTCCCCACTATATGGGCACAGGCGCCCTATTGCTTACCAACTAGACAGTGATGTTGCCGACACACACACATCCAATGCATGCTGAGGGCCGGTGACATCACGTCATGTAGCACCCGAATGGGGAAAGCAAGGGGGATGTGTCCACCCTGCCACAACACATGTGCTCACATTAGAAAAACTTCACCATGGCACCCAAAGGGAGTACCACAGGGTGTGTGCGCACAGTGTCCCTCGTGTGAGGAGCATCAGGGGATGTGTTACAGTTAAAGGGCTTGTGCATGCAACAATATATCAAATTTATATCAAAGTTTCATAAACAAGCAGTAAAAGGCATTATATGATGATAAAGCAGATGGCATATAACATGTCAGATGTATCTTTCTTTAGTCCATATTCAACATGATACCAGAAGACAAAGCATTTTGGTACCGTGTTTGACCTGTTATCCAGTTGAAAAATAATTGATTGCTCTCAGTGAGAGAAACAAAATTATAATTTTGTAGTTCTGATGCCTTTTAATGGCTAAATAAAATAAAATAAAAAGATGTTTCAAAGCAAGCTTTCGAGACTTCTCAGGTCTCTTCATCAGGCAAAGAGTGAATCCTTAATTAGCTTTGATTAGGGGTGAGAAATCTTAATGTAGGATCAGAGGCCTGGTGCCCTCGCAGTCTCTGGAGCAGACTCCTCAAATTTTGTAGTGAGTCATAAATCATCCTGACAGGTTGAGTCCTGTCTGGACAGAATCAAACATTGTAATGAATTTGTATTCCCAGACCCATTGATGATTTTGTGGTCTGATGTTGTTTTTTCATATGAAAACTTTCATGTGCTTTATGTTGTGTCCTGGAGCACATAAATCTTTTACCACAGGTAAATGGTCTGTAATTGTGTGATGGTGAGCCCTCTTCCTTGCTCTCAGTCTCTGTCCTGTTTCTCCAACATAGAGACTTGCAATAGGACATATAGTACACAGGATTAAGTACATCATATTGGAAGAGGAACATGTGAATGTCCCAGGGATCTTATAGTCCTTCTGTGTGTTAGGCCTTTGGTCTCTACATGAAAGCAGGTGTTGCAGCTCTTCACATTGCAGGGATACGTTCCTTTTGGTGTGTCTGTGGGCATTGAGCTTCAGATCATGATGTTTCTTAAATTAGGAGGTTGCCTGTAGTATAGCAATGGAGGATCTTTGAATATTGTTTTTAACCGATTATCCTTGTGTAGAACGTGGTGAAGTTTCTTGGACGTTCTTCTCAGTACCTCAAGCTGTGGGTTGTAGGTCACCACCAGAGGTACTCGACTATTTTTCTCTTTTTGTTTGTATTGAAGCAGTTCACCACTAGGGGTCCTTGTGATTCTAATGATCTGATCATCAATGGAGGTGGAATGGTAGCCTTGGTTTAAAAATGTTGTTTTAAGATGGGTTAAGTGTTCATCCCTGTCTACTGGGCTGGAACAGATACGATTGTATCAGAGGGCCTGGCTGTAGACAATGGACTTTTTAATGTGTTTGGGATGGAAACTGTCCCATCTGAGGTATGTGGGACGTTCAATAAGTTTCCGATACAACAATGTCTGGATTGAACCATATTGAATGTTTATAGTTGTATCCAGGAAGTTGATTTCTATTTTTGAGTGGTCCAATGTCAAATTTATGGTAGGATGAAATGCATTGAAATTTTCATGGAATTTTAGAAGCTCTTGTTCAGACTCGGTCCAGATTATTAAGATGTCATCGATGTAATGGAAATAGGCCAATGGTTTGAGGGAGCAGGATGCTAAAAAGTCATTTTCCAGTTTAGCCATTAAAAGGTTGGCATACTGTGGTGCCATTTTGCTTCCCATAGCAGATCCTGTGCGCTGTAGATATAGCTCCTCACCAAAAGAGAAAAAGTTGTGTGTGAGGATAAATCTGGTGAGTCTTAATAAAAACTCAGAAGGGATCCCATTAGATTCAAGAAAGATTTGGCAGGCGGTTAGTCCATCTTCATGTGCGATGTTAGAGTATAAGGATTCCACATCCATGGTGGCTAAGATGGTACTTGGGTAGGGGATCTATTGCAGATAGCTTTTTTTTAAAGGTTAGTGGTATCCTGTATATTGCATTACATCCTACCATAAACTTGAGATTGGACCACTCAAAAACAGAAGTCAACTTCCTGGGTACAACCATAGAAATTCAAAATGGTTCAATCCAGACATCGGTGTAGAGGAAACCTATTGACTCAAAATTGAGTCGACCGCACGCCGGTTTTTTAATTATTTATTGAAATAATTAAAAAATGTACATGTGGTTACTCTTACTTTGATAGGCATATTGAAGGGAGGAGAAGGGAGAAGGAGATAATCCAGCACCGCTGTAATAACATATGTCCTTTATTCAAAAAAATCATTAAAAGTTGATTCCAACCATAGTGCATTATTTACTCTGCACTATGGTTGGAATCAACTTTTAATGATTTTTTGAATAAAGGACATATTTTATTACGTCGGTGCTGGATTATATTTTTCTCCCCCCTCCTCCCTTTGATATGACTGATGATACAGCTGTGGAAGCTAAACCACATGTTCCGTGCACCAGACCAGAAGTTGGAGAGACTTGCTTTGGAGCATGGAGCTGAACTACTTCTTTCTTTGTGTTTTTCTTATTTTAATACACAGCCAAGAAAAACACACGGTTGGGGGTTGCAGCTTCTAGCCGTATGCTTTATCATTTTCTATATTGTTAATCGAATCTACAGTGACATACAGACAGAGTCTGTGATTGCAAACTGGGAGACGCTGTTAAACAAGCTGGGGGTGCATCTGACTGCAACCAATCACAGACTCCATGACTGCCAGTGGGTGGGGGAAGCAGTGAATAGCATGAAGGTAAATGAGCAGCCCTTAAAGCAGTTACAGTTACCCTGGAGACTCGGTAAATATAGCACAATTGCTGTATTTTTATTTTTCCTTTATTTTTTTTAATTCCCAAGTTGCCAGATCCAGATTATTAGCTGTACTTCCCTGAGAACCCCGGGCCCAAGTCTGGCACCCGGATAATTTTGAAACCGCGTGGATCCAGCTTTTACAGTCTGGGCGTCTGCCCATCACTACATGTGACTCATTAATGTTACAACAACACAGGTGTGAATGGGGATCAGGCATGTTAAATTTGGTAATATCACTCACACTCTCTGTCATGCTTGTCAATGGAAATTCAACATGACACCTCGTGGCAAAGAATTTTCTGAGGATCTGAAAAAAACTTTGCTCTACCTGAAGATTTCCAAGGCTTTAAGAATTTTGCCAACACCCTGAAATTGAGCTGTTTAATAACAAGACAGATTTCACTCAGAACATGCCTCACCTAGGTCGATCAATGGATGTTAATGCATATGTTTAGCGAAATATTCAGAGGTTGTCTTTCTAAAATGAATGTATGGGTACTGCCAGCACTGCTGCAGAGATTAAAGAGATGAGAAGTCAGCCTGTCAGCGCTTAACCCATATGCCGCACATTGCATTAAATTGGTCTGCATGGTTTTAGTCCCAGAAGTAAGCTTCTTCTAAAGATGATGAACAAGAAAGTCAACACTTTGCTGAACGCCAGCAGCGTAAGAACATGGATTACTGGAACCATGTCCTGTGCTGTTATGAGCACAAAGAAATGTATTTGATGATAACCAGGTTAGGAATAGAAAGACAAGTGTGTATTGCCTACAGACAATCATGGTGGTGGGAGTGTCATGGATTGAGGCTGCATGAGGTCTGTTGACTATGGTGAGCTAAAATTCATTGAGGGAACCATGAATGCCAACATAAACTGTGACACACTGAAGCAGAGCATTATCTCTTCCCATTGTAAATAGGGCTGCAAGGCAGTATTTCAACATGATAAAGACCTAAACACAACTTTAATATGATTATTAGCTTGGTAAAGAAACTGGGGGATAAGGTTCTGGAAAGGCAAGCATGTCTCCAGACGTAAACCCTATTGAACATCTGTGGGGCATCTTCAAATGGAAGATGGAAAAGCACAAGGTCTCTAACATCCACCAGCTCCATGTTGTCTTCATGGAGGTGTAGAAGAGGATTCCAGTGGCAACCTGTGAGAAGTTCTAGTGAACTTTATGCACAAGAGAGTTATGGCAGTGCTTGGAAATCATGGTTGCCACACAAAATAGTAACAGTTTGGGCTCATTTTAGCCATTTTTATTTAGGGTGTACTTACTTTTGTTTTTAGCAGCTTAGGCATTAATGACAGTGTGTTGAGTTATTTACTGGGTACACCAAATTTACACTTTTATATAAGCTGTACAGTGACTACTTTACATTGTATCCTAGTGTCATGCCTTCAGTGTTGTACGATGAAAAATATAATAAAATATTTAAAAATTTGAGGGTGTACTCACTTTTGTGATATACTATTTATAAAATTTTAGAATGACCATTTCCTATGCGATACTATGGTATACCATACAAAATATGTTAACTTGCACACCCCCTCAATCTTCTTATAGTGTAGGCCAGCTTTATACAGAGCAACAAATCTTTTTTTCAGACAGTCAGAAAATTCCTTGCTATGAGGTGCCATGTTGAACTTCCGGTGACCAGTATGAGAGAGAGTTTGAGCGACTACACCAAATTTATTACACCTGCTTGTAACACTAATGATTCAAATGACAATGTGAAGGAAAAATGGCCAATTGGGCACACTTAGGGCTGTACTCACTTTTGTTGCCAGTGGTATTTATATTAATGGCTTTGTGTTCAGTTATTTGGAGGGCACAACAAATTTACACTGTTATACAAGCTGGACACCAACTACTTTACAATTGTATCAATGTGTCATATCTTTAGTGTTGTCCCTTAAAAAGATATAATAAAATATTTACGAAAAAGTGAGGAGTGTACTAACTTTTGTGATATACTGTATATGTAGCAGGTGCCATTTTTATACATGTTGCACTAAACTGTGTAAATAATACAATGCCATGGTTATGCTATTCAAATCAAAAAATGTCCGTGGAGCCTCTGTTACGAGTCTCAACATGGAAAATAGCCAGATATCCCTCCGGGAAGGACCTAGCCAACAAGTGGCTCTTTTTAGGAGACCACCGTAACCACCATATTAAGTGGCCCTTTTAATCAATATGCAACTCTTTGACGAGTTTAAATATATGACAAGGGAAATACCAAGGCCAGGTATCCATCCACAGACAGCTTTTTCGGGGTGTTGCCCCTCATCAGTGTGGACTAGGATTCTGGATAGGTGGGAGCAATGCCTATTAGACCAGCAAGCCAAAACAATCACTGATCTCGGGGAGACCAGCCAGAGAAAACACTGCCGGCAGCCAGCAAAGGCGCTTAAAACAGTGAAATCCTAGGTGCATTGCCCCCATGGTTATGCTATTTGCACAGCACAGGTCGTGCAATTTCAAAGTTAATGAGCAACTGGTTATATGAATAACAGGCATGCTACAATAAAGACGGGGTGAGACAATAATGCAAGTTGAATAATAAATTATTTTTTTATTCTAAAACATTCTTTTATATGTTAAAACCCAAATATCTGAAACTGTTTTCATGACCTATTAATCTTAATGTTCTATCTACCCAATGTTATAAATTGTTTAATTATTATAAATTAGATTTTACTGAATGGCTTCTGGCAAGGTGACGACAACTGTTAACACTTGCAATAACTACATTCTGTTATCTAATTAATGTGATTATGTTTTACAGTTTATCTTATTCAATATTATATGACACTTACGTAAAGAAAAAGCACAGTTTATACTGTATTTTTGAACTAAATGCTCATTGACTAATAAACACGATTACATTCAAGATAATGTATTTTAGAACTTTTCTCAAAAATAATCAAACTAAATTTCATGGAAATTAGCACTATCTTTGCAACAGTGAACAGCATGAAGCTGAATACAATGTAACAAAGCAAACTGTCATTCTAATGAGGAGGCAACAATAAATTATCACAAAGAATTTTCTGTGCCTGATTTAACACCTCAGAGAGAAGTCAACAACAGCAAGAGAACATCGAGTCCCACAGGTTCTGCTTTTAAACACAGATTTGAAAATTTATGAGCAATGAATTCCCAAACCAGAAAATACAGACTGAAAATTCATTAAAAGGTGAAGATGAATCGCAAGAGACGAACTATACATAAAGAACTATACATCATAAAGTTAGGATAAAAAGACAATGTACAATAGAATAATTTTTAGCTAAACCTAAATTGTTTTAGACAAAAGAGTGGAGTTTAAAGCTGTTTGGGCTATTTCTAAAAACTAGGCTGGAGGAGCACGTGCCTCAAATACGGCATACCAAGGAAACTCAGCAGCAAGTTACTGTTCATTATTGTAATAGTATTTATATCCATTTAGTATTATATTCATAGAATCATAGAACCATAGAATGGTAGAGTTGGAAGGGACCTCAAGGGTCATTGGGTCCAACCTCCTGCGAGTGCAGGCTTTCCTAGATCATCCCAGCTATATGTTTATCCAGTTTCCGCTTGAAGATTTCCATAGATGGAGAGCTCACCATCATGGTAGCCTGTTCCACTCTCTGACTACCCTCACTGTCAAAGTTTTTCCTAATGTCTAATCTGAATCTCCTTCCTTTAAGTTTCATACCATTGCTTTTTGTACTTCCTTGTGCTAATGAGAATAGGGTGGTTCCCTCTGCATTGTGACTATCTTTCAGATATTTTTAGACCACAATTAAAGGCCGCTTTACACGCAACGATATTGCTAGCGATCTCGTTAGCAATGTGACATACCCAGATCATTGCTACAATTTGCCAAGATCGCTCATAGGTCGTTTTGTAGTGGTCACATGTAACTATCTCACAAACGATGCTACATCATTCAGAGATATATTATTTGACCAAGGCGGTCATGTGGACACTGTCACACAGCATTCCCCCCAACGATTCCGGCAACGACAGAGGCATATAATTGTCCATAGCATATACCCTGGTGTGACACCAATCAGAGCGGAGGAGGTGTGGAGCATTGCTCATAACGTCATGCCCGCATCGCTGATGAAGGACGCACTAACGATGTTCGTCGTTGGCAGGGTGTGAAACGTAGCAATATGTCTGCTCTGTTCGCAATGACGAACAATATTTTGAAAATGAATGACGTGTCAACGATCAATGATTTTCGATACTTTTGCGATCGTTCGGAGTCACTCGTAGGTGTCACACGCAATGACGTCGCTAACGATGACGGAAGTGCGTCACGAAAAATGTGACCCCAGACAACATATCGTCAGATAAATCATAGCGTGTAATGGGGCCTTAAGTCTCCTCTCAGCCATCTCTTTTTCAAACTAAACATCCCTAGTTCTTTTAGCCGTTCTTCACATGACATGGTTTGCAGACCTTCTACCATCTTGGTTAATATGCTTTTATGTTCCTCTCACCTTAGATAATTGGCACCTTTGGCTAAGTTGCTAATATTAGCCAAGTTTGATTTATAATCTTTTGTAACAGAAGATAAGCGGTTAATTCCACTCTGTCAATGGAAGAGACCCAGACAGATAAATAAGTAGTTTATTCGTCTACATGTTTCAAAGCATAGGTTTCTTCTGCAGGACATAAAAACAGAAAAATGTCCTGAAGATGAAACCTCTGCTTAGAAACACAAAGACTAATAAACTACCATATCTTCAAGTTTGTAGGACGCATTTTTTTCACCCAAAACTGGGGGAAAATAGGTGAGCATCTTACAAACCTCATATTGCTTACTGGGGTGGGACAGGGTCGGCAATACGGACAGCTCGAAGGGGGTATCACTGCACAGGAGTAGCTCAAGAGGGTAAGTGGGCAGCAGCGGAGGGTCAGCGATACTGCGATCTATGTGCGGGTGTCAGAAAAAGTCATAGATTTTCTGTGCTCCACCAGTGTCAGTAATTTGTAAAAGAGGAAGACAGCCAGACTCCTTACTCCTGTCACTAATACTGATAAACTGCAACAAAACATCCATGACTTTTTATAGACAAACAATAAATACAACTATAAGCTAAAAAAAGATAGATATCAAGTCTTTTCTTATAGCAGTAGTAAAAAGTCCCAGCTAGATACATTAATAAAGGTAGCTGGGGAATATTCATTTAGATTGCACAAGTATTAGAAATTCAACATGATAGCCCCAAGCCAATTCTCATTAGTTACATATAACTAGCAAGAGTATTCCAGTCACCAGATTTTCTCTCAAGCTGACATGCTGCAAAACATGCCCTGAAGGACGAAAGATCTAATGTCTGTACATCTGTAGTACAGTATATACATTGAAATACAATTTGTCATTTTCAAAACTTAGTATACCTAATAAAATGCTTGACATACACTAGTGGAGACTTCCCCACAGGATATTCTATTTTTTAAATTAATTTATAATCTGAACTTTATTGTGAAGGAAAAAGTTTGCGGCGAGAATTATACTAAATTGTTGCTTTTTTCACGATTAAAGTGTTTTTCATCTCGTGCATTTATGGCATATGCAGAGCATATTCATAAATGTCTAGTGAGTGCAGGTCACATATATAGGCTCCAAATTTATCCAAAAGAATGGGGTCTGTCATGAACTGCTGTCAGTGGATTGGTGGTGAGAATTGATATATAACTTAGAATTCCGACTATCATTCTACTGACAGAAGCATGCATCAGAACACTGTTCTACAGACCGATTCAGTTACCATTGTAGGAACTTGTATCTTCTCTAAATTTATGGTATATCTTTTAGTGATGCCATAAATGTATGAGAGTATGCACATCACTGAAACATACATACCTTCCTAGTATGTGAAATGATTGCAACTTAAAAGTGTTAATCCAATACCCACTCACCTTCTATTCAGTAGAGATGAGCGAACCAATCGCGGTTCGGCTCGAGGTCGGTTCGCCGAACGGGGGTCCCGTTCGAGTTCGGTTCGTCGAACGTTCGACGAACCGAACTCGAACCAATAGGCTATAATGGGAGGCAATCACAAACACATAAAAATGCATGATAAATGTACACAAACAGTTAATAAACATTGCCATAACACTTACCGGTCCCCGCGATCCCTCCTGCACTCTGTCTCCTACCGCTATTCCAGCAGAGAAGCAGGACCTATCGTGACGTCAAAATAGCCATGTGACCAGTCACGTGGCAATTATCTCATTGGCTACAGACTGGTCACATGACTATGACACGTCATGTAGGACCTGCGAGTGCATCTCTCCGGTACACGGTGCACATTTGTGTATCGCCGTGTACCGGCGATATGCTCTAGCACATGGTCGACTCCCCGTTCTGTTAGGGACCGGCTGACACAGCCGGTCAGTAACGGAGATCACCGTTGCCATAGCAACGCAGTTAGCGGTGACGTCACCGCTAACCGCGACTCCGTTAGCACCGTTGCTATGGTAACGCGTCTGTCAGCGTTACCGCTGTTACCGCTAGCAGCACTGATCACTCACGGAGTGAAGGCTGGACGCTGCTTCCCGATTGTAGTGAGGATTGTAGGGCTGGTGCACCTCATCCTCACTACAATCGTCACTACTACTACACTAGTGAGGATTGTAGTGAGGATGAGGTGCCCCAGCCCATGATGGGCTGGTGCACCTCATCCTCACTACAATCGTCACTACTACTACACTGGTGAGGATTGTAGTGAGGATGAGGTGCCCCAGCCCATGATGGGCTGGTGCACCTCATCCTCACTACAATCGTCACTACTACTACACTAGTGAGGATTGTAGAGAGGATGAGGTGCCCCAGCTCATCAAGTGACGAGCTGGGGCACCTCATCCTCACTACAATCCTCACTACAATCCTGAAGTGTAGTTGCTTCAAATTGATTTAAAGGCACTTGGAACACTGAAATTGCTGCTTATAATTTAAGCCTCTATTAAAAACCTCTTATCAGCGCTGGTTTATTGGGGATTTATTGGGCTGACAGGGGGTAATAAAGATGGAGTCTCTAATGTGTCTGTGTATTTATTTCTATTAAAGAATTTTTTCTCTGTGTGGTGTCTTTTTTTTAACCCTTTATTGGAGATTCTTAATGGCCGGTTCAAACATGCCTGACATTAAGAATCTCTGGCTTAATACTGGCTAGTAAAACAAAGCCAATATTAACTCATGATTACCCAACAAGCCACCCGGCTCCAGGGCTGTTGGAAGAGTTGGATACAGCGCCAGATGATGGCGCTTCTATGAGAGCGCCATTTTCTGGGACGGCTGCGGACTGAAATCCGCAGTAGAGGCGCCCAGAAACCTCGGGCTAACCTGTGCTGCGGATTCCAATCCCCAGCTGCCTAGTTGTACCCGGCTGGACACAAAAATGGGGCGAAGCCCACGTCATTTGTTTTTTAATTATTTCATGAAATAAGTGAAATAATTAAAAAAAAGGGCTTCCCTATATTTTTGGTTCCCAGCCGGGTACAAATAGGAAACTGGGGGTTGGAGGCAGCCCGTGGCTGCCTGCTGTACCTGGCTAGCATACAAAAATATGGCGAAGCCCACGTCATTTTTTTGGTGGGCAAAAAACTTCTGCATACAGTCCTGGATGGAGTATGCTGAGCCTTGTAGTTCTGCAGCTGCTGTCTGCTCTTCTCCATACAGACACACAGCAGCTGCAGAACTATAAGGCTCAGCATACTCAGCATACTCCATCCAGGACTGTATGCAGAAGTTTTTTGCTGAAAAAATTATGTGGGCTTCGCCATATTTTTGTATGCTAGCCAGGTACAGCAGGCAGGTACGGCTGCCCCCAACCCCCAGTTGCCTATTTGTACCCGGCTGGGAACCAAAAATAAAGGGAAGCCCTTTTTTTATTATTTCATGAATTTCATGAAATAATTAGAAAACAAATGACGTAGGCTTCGCTCCATTTTTGTGTCCAGCCAGGTACATCTAGGCAGCTGGGGATTGGAATACGCAGCACAGGTTGGCCTGAGCTTTCTGGGCCCCACTGCTGCGAATTGCAGTCTGCAGCCGCCTCAGAAAATGGCACTTTCATAGAAGCGCCATCTTCTGGCGCTGTATCCAACTCTTCCAGCACCTGCCTGCTATACCTGGCTAGCATACAAAAATATGGCGAAGCTCACGTCCTTTTTTTGTACTTTTTTGGCCAAAAAATTAAAAAATGCTTCCCTGGATTTTCCATTGCCAGTGAAGGTAACACCAAGCAGTGGGAGTTAGCAGCCAGTAGGTGGTTGGATTACCCTTAGCTAGCAATACAAAAAATGCAGCGGGAGCCCATATATTTTTTTTTAATTATTTATTTAAATAACTAAAAACAAAATGGGCTTCCCTGTATTTTGATTGCTGGACATCACAGTGCTGTAAAAATAAATCTTTAAAAAAAAATGACATAGCGCTCCGCGGTATTTTTGATTCTCAGCGCAGATAAAGCAGACAGCTATGGGTTGCCACCCCCATCTGCCTGTTGTTACCTTGGTTGGCAATCAAAATACAGGGAAGCCGATTAATTTTTTCTATTTAAAAAATAGTTAAAAAAAAATGACGTTGGGTCCCCCCATTTTTGATAGCCAGCTAGGGTAAAGCAGACGTCTGTAGCCTGAAAACCACAGCTGGCAGCTTTAGCATGGTTGGGGATCCAATGTGGAGGTCCCCCCAGGCTCTTTTTTTATAATTATTTTATAAATATTAATATTTACACAAAAAAAGTAGGGTCCCCTCCAAATTGGATCACCAGCCAAGGTAAAGCGGACAGCCAGGTCTGGTATTCTCAGGGTGGGAAGGTCCATAGTTATTGGGCCTTCACAGCCTAAAAATAGCAGGCCACAGGCACCCCAGACGTGGCGCATCCACTAGATGCGCCAATCCTGGCGCTTCACCCCAGCTCATCCCGTGCCCTGGTGCAGTGGCAAATGGGGTAATAAATCGGGTTGATACTAGCTGTAAAGTCACCTGAGATCAAGCCCAGCAGTTTGTGATGTCATGGCGTCTATTAGATACCCAACATCATAAACTGTCAGTACTAACAAAAACAAAAAATCGACAAAAGAAATTTATTTGAAAAAACAGTCCCCAAAACATTTCCTCTTTCACCAATTTATTGTAAGAAAAAAAATAAAGGGGTCCCACGACGACTCTGGACCGTCTAGAATATGGGGGGAGACGCTCAGGGAACATATCCCCCATTTTCTACGAGTGCGGACCCTTCATGTGAGGAGTGTGGGTGCAATGAATCTGCACTCACTCTCCCCGGGTCCACAGCAGCAGAGTCCATGTCGTAATGGTTACTACCAAAGCTGCAATGCCCTGCTCATGAGGTAAGGGCATGCCTAATCAGGAGAACTACTGTAGAGGAAGCTCTGCTCTCTGGTATATAGGTGCTCAGAGGTAATAATAGATAAAATTAGTGAGTAACCTCGGCACTCTAAATCTCCCAGACTAAGTCAGTAAGTCACAACCGATAGTAATGCAAAATCACTCTTTATTGGTCCGTATTAAGAAAAAAAATTTTTCATAAGCATATATGTTTTTGTCCAAAACAAGTTACAAATGACGTTTCGGCCTGAGCCTTCGTCAGATTGGACTTATCTGCATGTAATCATGAAAAATGACAATAATCAGTATCCCATAAG
The DNA here is from genome assembly GCF_048569485.1 of Anomaloglossus baeobatrachus. Taxonomy (NCBI): domain Eukaryota; kingdom Metazoa; phylum Chordata; class Amphibia; order Anura; family Aromobatidae; genus Anomaloglossus; species Anomaloglossus baeobatrachus. Next base: position 275,497,859 of record NC_134358.1, read on the forward strand.
AGTGAGAGAACAATAACATAAACTCGAACAATGTAGAGGTACAATTGGGATGGAGCCAAAAAAATTGCAACACAGCAAGAAATGAAACACATGATACAAATGTCATAATACAGTATAAGGACAATATAGTAATGACAAATATGGGGTCAGAGTAGGCTTAGACAACTCTGGTACGAAAGAGATGTCAATCATAAAGTAACATGTGCAGTAGGTGTAGAGCTACACTATGCATGGCAGAGCTAATGGGTAGACCGACCATAGAAAAAGAACGGAGAAAAAGTGGAGAAAAAGTGGAGAAAAAGTGAAGAAAAAGTGGAGAGAAAGTGGAGAGAAAGTGGAGAAAAAGTGGAGAAAAAGTGGAGAAAAAGTGGAGAGAAAGTGGAGAAAAAGTGGAGCAAAAATGGAGAAAAAGTGGACAAAAAATGGAGAAAAAGTGGAGAAAAAATGGAGAAAAAGTGGAGAAAAAGTGGAGAAAAAGTGGAGAAAAAATGGAGAAAAAGTGGAGAAAAAGTGGAGAAAAAATGGAGAAAAAGTGGAGAAAAAGTGGAGAAAAAGTGGAGAAAAAAATGGAGAAAAAGTGGAGAAAAAGTGGAGAAAAAATGGTGAAAAAGTGGAGAAAAAGTGGAGAAAAAGGGGAGAAAAAGTGCAGAAAAAATGGAGAAAAAGTGGAGAAAAAATGGAGAAAAAGTGGAGAAAAAGTAAAGAAAAAGTGGAGAAAAAGTGGAGAAAAAATGGAGAAAAAGTGGAGAAAAAATGGAGAAAAAGTGGAGAAAAAGTGGAGAAAAAGTGGAGAAAAAGTGGAGAAAAAATGGAGGAAAAAGTGGAGAAAAAATGGAGAAAAAGTGGAGAAAAAGTAGAGGAAAAGTGGAGAAAAAGTGGAGAAAAAATGGAGAAAAAGTGGAGAAAAAATGGAGAAAAAGTGGAGAAAAAATGGAGAAAAAATGTAGAAAAAGTGGAGAAAAAATGGAGAAAAAATGGAGAAAAAGTGGAGAATAAGTGGAGAAAAAGTGGAGAAAAAATGTAGAAAAAGTGGAGAAAAAGTGGAGAAAAAGTGGAGAAAAAGTGGAGAAAAAATGGAGAAAAAGTGGAGAAAAAGTGGAGAAAGAGTGGAGAAAAAATGGAGAAAAAGTGGAGAAAAAGTGGAGAAAAATGGAGAAAAAGTGGAGAAAAAGTGGAGAAAAAATGGAGAAAAAGTGGAGAAAAAATGGAGAAAAAGTGGAGAAAAAGTTGAGAAAAAGTGGAGAAAAAGTTGAGAAAAAGTGGAGAAAAAGTGGAGAAAAAATGGTGAAAAAGTGGAGAAAAAATGGAGAAAAAATGGAGAAAAAGTGGAGAAAAAGTGGAGAAAAAGTGGAGAGAAAGTGGAGAAAAAGTGGAGAAAAAATGTAGAAAAAGTGGAGAAAAAATGGAGAAAAAATGGAGAAAAAGTGGAGAAAAAGTGGAGAAAAAATGGAGAAAAAGTGGAGAAAAAATGGAGAAAAAGTGGAGAAAAAGTGGAGAAAAAGTGGAGGAAAAGTGGAGAAAAAGTGGAGAAAAAATGGAGAAAAAGTGGAGAAAAAATGGAGAAAAAGTGGAGAAAATATGGAGAAAAAAATGGAGAAAAAGTGGAGAAAAAATGGAGAAAAAATGGAGAAAAAGTGGAGAAAAAGTGGAGAAAAAATGGAGAAAAAGTGGAGAAAAAGTGGAGAAAAAGTGGAGAAAAAAATGGAGAAAAAGTGGAGAAAAAGTGGAGAAAAAATGGTGAAAAAGTGGAGAAAAAGTGGAGAAAAAGGGGAGAAAAAGTGCAGAAAAAATGGAGAAAAAGTGGAGAAAAAATGGAGAAAAAGTGGAGAAAAAGTAAAGAAAAAGTGGAGAAAAAGTGGAGAAAAAATGTAGAAAAAGTGGAGAAAAAATGGAGAAAAAGTGGAGAAAAAGTGGAGAAAAAGTGGAGAAAAAATGGAGGAAAAAGTGGAGAAAAAATGGAGAAAAAGTGGAGAAAAAGTAGAGGAAAAGTGGAGAAAAAGTGGAGAAAAAATGGAGAAAAAGTGGAGAAAAAATGGAGAAAAAGTGGAGAAAAAATGAAGAAAAAATGTAGAAAAAGTGGAGAAAAAATGGAGAAAAAATGGAGAAAAAGTGGAGAATAAGTGGAGAAAAAGTGGAGAAAAAATGTAGAAAAAGTGGAGAAAAAGTGGAGAAAAAGTGGAGAAAAAGTGGAGAAAAAATGGAGAAAAAGTGGAGAAAAAGTGGAGAAAGAGTGGAGAAAAAATGGAGAAAAAGTGGAGAAAAAGTGGAGAAAAATGGAGATAAAGTGGAGAAAAAGTGGAGAAAAAATGGAGAAAAAGTGGAGAAAAATGGAGAAAAAGTGGAGAAAAAGTGGAGAAAAAATGGAGAAAAAGTGGAGAAAAAATGGAGAAAAAGTGGAGAAAAAGTTGAGAAAAAGTGGAGAAAAAGTGGAGAAAAAATGGTGAAAAAGTGGAGAAAAAATGGAGAAAAAATGGAGAAAAAGTGGAGAAAAAGTGGAGAAAAAGTGGAGAGAAAGTGGAGAAAAAGTGGAAAAAAAATGGAGAAAAAGTGGAGAAAAAATGGAGAAAAAGTGGAGAAAATATGGAGGAAAAAAATGGAGAAAAAGTGGAGAAAAAATGGAGAAAAAATGGAGAAAAAATGGAGAAAAAGTGGAGAATAAGTGGAGAAAAAGTGGAGAAAAAATGTAGAAAAAGTGGAGAAAAAGTGGAGAAAAAATGTAGAAAAAGTGGAGAAAAAATGGAGAAAAAATGGAGAAAAAGTGGAGAAAAAGTGGAGAAAAAATGGAGGAAAAGTGGAGAAAAAGTGGAAAAAAAATGGAGAAAAAGTGGAGAAAAAATGGAGAAAAAGTGGAGAAAATATGGAGAAAAAAATGGAGAAAAAGTGGAGAAAAAATGGAGAAAAAATGGAGAAAAAATGGAGAAAAAGTGGAGAATAAGTGGAGAAAAAGTGGAGAAAAAATGTAGAAAAAGTGGAGAAAAAGTGGAGAAAAAATGGAGAAAAAGTGGAGAAGAAGTGGAGAAGTGGAGAAGAAGTGGAGAAGAAGTGGAGAAGTGTTTGTTCATGCCAGATGGGAGATAAATAATTTTTTACCGGCGCTGTCATTTACTGTAATGTGATCATCGGTGTACGGTGTATACCTGTGATCACGTGAGCGGGGACCGGAAAAACCGTCCTGAATCATGATCTCCAGGGTCTCAGCTAGCCCTGAAACCCTGGAGATTTTCTGACGCTGGGGGGCGTTATTCACTTATTTCTGGCTGCTGTTTATAAACGGCAGATCAGAATAAGGCTACATTAACACGACCGATCCATTTTTGTGGTCTGCAAAAAACAGTCCGTTTTTTTTCACGGGTGCATCCGTGTGGCATCCGCTTCCGTTCCGTAGACGGTCCGTATGTCATCTGTTTGTCATCCGTGTGCCTTCCGTTTTTTTTGTGTACTGCAAAAAAACTGAATGAGGGTAAATGCATAAATTTACCCAGGATCCATAGCTTCATCCTACATGAGGCGGTCACATGTTCACTCCAGTGCCATTTTCTACTGCTTTTCACAGCGTAGAGCACTCTGGTGATTTTCTTGTGCTTGTGCACTTCATATCAGTCTTTTCTGTCATTATAATGGCAGAAAGACATAATGTCCCTCTCTCCTGCATTTTGTAATTTTGCACCCTTTGGTGCCTTTCATGTGGGACTAAGGGGTGCTTAGCTTTGTATTTAGCCAAAAAAATGAAAAAACAAAAAATGACGTAGGGTTACCCCTAGTTTTGTAGCCAGCTAGGGTAAAGCAGACGGCTGCAGCCTGCAGACCACAGCTGGCAACCTCACCTTGGCTGGTAATCCAAAACTGAGAGCACCCCACGCTGTTATTTTAAATTAAATAAATAATTAAAAAAAACACCACGTAGTGGTCCCCCCAAAATTGGATCACCAGCCAAGGTAAAGCAGACAGCTGGGGTCTGATATTCTCAGACTAAGGAGGTCCATGGTTATTGGACTCTCCCCAGCCTAAAAATAGCAGGCCGCAGCCGCCCCAGAAGTGGTGCATCCATTAGATGCGCCAATCCTGGTGCTTCGCCCCAGCTCATCCCACGCCCTGGTGCGGTGGCAAACGGGGTAATATATGGGGTTAATACCAGATGTGTAATGTCACCTGGCATCAAGCCCTGGGGTTGGTAAGGTCAGGCGTCTATCAGATACCCGACATCACCAACCCAGTCAGTAATAAAAAAAAATAGACGACAAACACATTTTTATTTGAAAAAACACTCCCCAAAACATTCCCTCTTTAACCAATTTATTAGAAAGAAAAACAAATCCAGGTCTGGTGTAATCCAAGGGGTTGCCATGACGATCCACACTGTCCCAGTCAATGAAGAGCAGGATGTTCCCCATTGGCTGGGAGAGCAGTGCAGTGACCTGAGCTAACATCAATGGGTCAGCCCAGGTCACTGCAGGGAATGACAAGTGCTGCTGTCAGCGAGGTACATTACCTGCGCTGATCTCCAGCACACTGACAGCCCCTGTCACTGAGTTCAATGACCGGCGCCTTCACACCAAGTATCGCGAGAGGCCCGTGACGTCACCGCTATTCAGTCTCGGGTCGGAAGCGAGAGAAGGTGATGTGACAAGCGGCGGCCATGGAGGACAGTGACAGCGCTGAGGTCGGGATGGCGGGACTTCATCACCGCAGGTAAGCCGAGCGGGACTGTGTGGGTGTGTGTATGTGTGTTTGTGTGTGTGTGTGTGTGTGTGTGTACATGCCGCGGGCAGGAGGGGGCGGAGCGAGCTGAGCGGGGCAGTGTGGGCTTCCTGCACGTAACTAGGATAAACATTGGGTTACTAACCAAAATCCTGCACACTGCTTTTTGCTGCTAGAACCGTTCTCGAACGTATCTAGAACTATCGAGCTTTTGCAAAAAGCTCGAGTTCTAGTTCGATCTCGAACAGCCCCCAAAATCACTCGAGCCTAGAACTGGAGAACCTCGAACCTAGAACCGCGCTCAACTCTACTATTCAGGTTTCAAATTCAGCGTAATTTATACCTCAAATAGCACACACACAATAGATACTTTGATGTCTCTACCTAGACCAGACTGTTCTCTATTTGTGAAATGTAGAGATGAACAAATATATTAGAGTTAGGGGTCCTTTGCACGCTGCGACATTGCAAGCCGATGCTTCGATGCCGAGCGCGATAGTCCCCGCCCCTGTCGCAGCTGCGATATCCTTGTGATAGCTGCCGTAGCGAACATTATCGCTACGGCAGCTTCACATGGACTCACCTGTCTTGGGACGTCGCTCTGGCCGGCGACCCGCCTCCTTATTAGGGGGCGGGTCGTGCGGCGTCACTGCGACGTCACACGGCAGGCGGCCAATAGGAACGGAGGGGCGGAGATGAGCGGGATGTAAACATCCCGCCCACCTTCTCCCTTCCGCATATCCTACGGGAGCCGCGGTGACGCCGGTAGGAGATGTTCCTTGCTCCTGCGGCTTCACAGACAGCGATGTGTGCTGCCGCAGGAGCGAGGGACAACATCGGACCATCGCGTCAGCGTAATTATGGATTACACCGACGCTGCACCGATGATACGATTACGATGCTTTTGCGCTCGTTAATCGTATCATCTAGGCTTTACACACTACGATGTCGCCTGCGATGCCGGATGTGCGTCACTTTCAATTTGACCCCACCGTCATCGTCATGTCATAGTGTGCAAAGTACCCCTTAGTGATGAGCGAATGTATTCATTACTATTCACTATTTGCATAATAGTGCAGTATTTCGGGTATTCATTATATTGAGAGTAATGGTGTATTCACTTAGCTAAATTCAGATGTCCCATCCAGCATGTTTGGCGTCTGATTTGCAGCCACTAAACATGCTGGGCTTCTTAACCAATCACAGTAATGACACAGCCATCTTGATTGTAGCATTACTGTGATTGGCAGGCCGTGCAGCATCATAGGGTCTATAAAAAGACCTTCTGCCATCATTTTGCAGAAATTACATTGCCAGCAAATCTTTCCAAGTGCTTCATACTCACCATCATCGATGCAGCGTGGCTGTCACACTGCTCCTGCTGCCTCTCATTCTTCTTCCCTACCTGCCCATTAGGCTCATACATATTCACTGCACCTGCTCATTAGGCTCATACATATTCACTGCTTACCCCATCTATGATTGGTTGCCAGGAGATGCAACCCCACGCTGAGTGACAGCTGACTGTAACCAGTCACAGCTGCCAGTGGGCGGATCTATATTGTACACTAATATAAATAAAAAAATAATTTAAAAAAAACAACATGCGGTTCCCCAATTTTGATATCCAGCAAAGATAAAGCCTCACAGCTGGGGGCTGATTTACTCAGACTGGGGTGGCCTATGGTTATGAGGCTTTCCCCAACCTAAAAATATCAGCCAGCAGCCACCCATACATGCTCCATCCATTAGATGTGACAGTCCTGGGACTTTACTAGTCTCATCCCGATTGTCCTGCTGTGGGGTTAATAACAGCGCACAGCTGTTATCAAGTCCAGAATTTGTTATGGGAAGGGGACTTCTATGAGACCCCCCATTATTAATCCTATAAGTAAAAAAAAATACACATACACCGAGAAAAATCCTTTATTGAGAATAAAATACAAAACAACCCTCTTTCACGACTTGTTTAACCCCAAAACACCCAGGTCCGACATAATCCATACGAGGTCCCACAACAGTCCTGGCTCTGCTACATCTGAACCTGGAGAGACCAAAAACATGTCTGATCTCTCCACGCTCCGGGAAACACTGACAAGAAGGATCCGGCTGGCATCAGTGACGTCACTCAGTTCATGGCAGCTCATTCCCAGGTTCACACAATATGACCTCTAGTGACCTGAAGCACTCTGGCTTAAAGTTCAGGGCCGTGTTCTAGTGCCAGTATGGAAGTGTAGGCTGCCCCGCACTCCGCGGATGGCGTTGTCAATGTTAAACTGCCAGGCCGTGCCTCGCTTCCTGCTAGCAATTCAACGGTGACAATGCCATCTGGGGAGTGCAGGGCAGCCCACAACTTCATGCCGGCACTGCCACTGTTAAAGTGCAGGGCTGTGTCCCGCTCCCCACCAGCACTTTAAGAGTGACAGTGCCGGGATATAGGTGTGAGCTGCCCCGCACTCCCTGGACAGACAGCATTGTCAGTGTTAAAGTACGGGGCTGTGTCCCACTCCCCACTTGTACTTTAACAGTGACAGTGGCGGCATGGAAGTGCAGGCTGCCCCGCATGGCATTGGCCGTGTTTAAGGCCTGGCGGGGAGCAGGACACGGCCCTGCAAATTAAGCCAGAGTGCTTCCGGTCAACAGAGGTCATACCGTGGGAACCCGGGTATGACCTCTGATGAACTAAGTGACGTCACTGCTTCCAGCTGGATCCTTCTTGTCAGTGTTTCCCGAAGCCTGGAGAGATCGGGCATGTTTTCGGTCTCTCCAGGTTTGGATGTAGTAGAGCCAGGACCATCGTAGGACCTTGTGTGGATTACATCAGACCTGCAGAGGTGTATAGGGGGCTTAATAAATTGGTGAAAGATTTTTTTTGTCTTTTATTTCAAATAAAGAATTTTTTGGGGTGTTTGTGTTTATTTACTTTCACTTACAGATTAATGATGGGGGGTTTCCCATAGACGCCTGCCATGCTTAATCTAGGACTTAGTGACTGCAGTGGGCTGCCATTGACTCCCTCATTACCCCAATTGCCACCGCACCAGGGCAACGGGAAGAGCCGGTAAATTCCAGGATTGTCACATCTAATGGATGTGTCAATTCTGGGTAGCTGCAGGCTGATATTTTTAGGCTGAGGGGCTCCCAATAATGTTGATATCCCCAGCCTGAGAATACCAGCCCACAGCTGTGGGGCTTTTTCTTGGCTGGGTATCAAAATTAGGGGAACCACGCGCCATTTTTTACAATTATTTATTTATATATTTTACTGTAATGAGCGGGTAGGGAAGAAGAATGAGAGGCAGCGGAAGCAGTGTGACAACCACGCATGCCTGTGATCAGTGAGTATGAAGCAGATGGAGAGAGACAGAGAGAAAGAGAATAAGTGGCTTACTAATATGACAGCTTTATTTCCAAAAACCATAGATGAGTCAGAAATGCATGCAGGAATATTCTGAAGACTCTGCCTATTCAGTTTCCTCACTTTCACATCCATTTCAGCCTTTTCCTCAGTCACCCAGACCTCTTTGTTGGATCCAGCAGAAAATTGCTTACATTTCCCATTGACTTGCATTGTACTTGCTATTTGTAACGAATGCACGAATGTTACAAAGTATTCATTGTGAGTATAGTGAATACAACTATTACGGCATTTGCTCATCTCTAACTAAAGTAGAATTGAAAACTATATTGGAAGAGCCAAAACATTTTTTTATTTCTCCTTCAATATAGCCATATGAGGGCTTATTTTATGCTGTATGAGTTTAACTTTTAAAGAGAACCTGTCAGGTCCAATATGCACCCAGAACTACAAGCAGTTCTGGGTACATATTGCTAATCCCTACCTAACCATCCATGTATACACTAGCATAGATAAAGAGATCTTTAGAAAAAGTATTTCTAAAGATCTTTTATCCTATGCTAATGAGAGAGGGGACTAGTCCCCTGGGCTTTAATTCCCCTGGCTAGTCGGCCCCATTAGCATGTTAGCACACTCCTGTGAGTGTGCTAACATGCTAATGAATGGGCAGTGTCAGAGGATGATCTCATTTACCTCTCCGCTGCCATCGCTGCCGACACTGGATTTCGGCTCAGTGCCCATGACCCCGGAGTTTCCGTCATACGCACTATGAAGATGGGTGTACGTGTCCTGGCTTCAAACTGAAGTAGTGCGCATGACCGAAACTCCGGGGTCATGAGCACTGAGCCAAAATCCAGTGTTGGACAGCGATGGCAGCGGAGAAGTGAGTGAGATCATCCTCTGATGCTGCATATTCATTAGCATGTTAGCACGCCCACAGGGGCGTACTAACGTGCTAATGGTGCCGACTAGCAAGGGAAGCAACGCCCAGAGGACTATTGCCCTTGCTCATTAGCATATGATAAAAGATCTTTAGAAATACATTTCTAAAGATCTCTTTATCTATGCTACTGTATACAGGGACAGTTAGGCTATGTCCGCACGTTGCTTTTTACCTGCTTTTTACCTGCTTTTTTGCTGCTTTTTCAACTGCAGCGTTTAATGCCAAAATGGTTGTGTTCTGCTTTTCAAGCAAAGTCTATGGGAATTTGGGTTTCTTGTCCGCACTATGCAGTTCAAACTGCAGCCTTTTTGTTGCAGAACTTTGGTCAAAAACTCAGCTTTGCAGTGCAAAACCCAAATGGCAAAAACAATTCACATGTGAATTGTTTTTGCCATTTGGGTTTTGCACTGCAAAGCTGAGTTTTTGACCAAAGTTCTGCAACAAAAAGGCTGCAGTTTGAACTGCATAGTGCGGACAAGAAACCCAAATTCCCATAGACTTTGCTTGAAAAGCAGAACACAACCATTTTGGCATTAAACGCTGCAGTTGAAAAAGCAGCAAAAAAGCAGGTAAAAAGCAACGTGCGGACATAGCCTCAGGCAGGGATTAGAAATATGCACCTAGAACTGCTCGTGGTTCTGGGTGCATATTGCACGTGACAGGTTCCCTTCAAATGACACCATTAATTTTGTCACATATTGTACTGTAAATGGAAAACAATTCAAAGTGCAGTGAAACTGCAAAAAAAATTTCCAAAGCCCATTACATTTTGTTTTTGGGATCTGGGGCTGTTTGATAGCTTAGTTTTCACGTAATGAGCTGACATTTTAAATTTACCATTTTTTGGTAAATGCAATGTTTTTATAGCCTCTTATTGCATTTTATTGCAACATTGTGGAGACTTAAAAATTAAATTCTGGTGTTTTGATTATTTTTCTCATTACACCCTTTACAAATCTCATTATTTTTTTATATCTACAGTAATACTTTCATCACTTGTGTTCTACAGGCCGGTGCTTCAGCACTGTTTTATACAACACAAATGCTTTCAATGCCAGCACTAATCCAGCGCTTATATTAACTACGTCACAGCAGTGACAGGAGTCACTGCTATGATGTAGTTAATGTGAACTGGTTGTCATGACAACCCCTGCCTGTCATGAGAACCCATTGGCTCCCCAAGATTATGTGTCAAGGCCACCAATGGGAATGCGGAGAGATGTGCTCCCTGTCAGAATGTGTTAAATCCTGCTGTCAGAGATTGACAGCGGGATTTTACAAGTTAACAGGTGCGTGTTGCTCTCCAATCCACCTATGCCTGTTAGATGCACATATCAGCTGATCAGATCAGCCAACATGTGCAGGAAGATGTGAGGTATCAATTAGAGAAATTGACAATTCCAAAGTACATATTATCATACTGTTATTATTTGGTACATACTTGTGGCTGAAAGATCTGAGACTGACTTTTAAAGAAAATCTGTCACTAGGTTTTTACAATCTAATCAGAGAGCAGCATATTGTAGAAACAAAGACCCTGATTCCAGAGATGTGTTACTTACTGGACTGCTTAAGCTGGTGTCACACATAACGACGATGACAACGACGTCGCTGCTACGTCACCATTTTCTGTGACGTTGCAGCGACGTCCCGTCGCTGTCGCTGTGTGTGACATCCAGCAACGACCTGGCCCCTGCTGTGAGGTCGCCGGTCGTTGCTGAATGTCCAGCTTCATTTTTTGGTCGTCACTCTCCCGCTGTGACACACACATCGCTGTGTGTGACAGCGAGAGAGCGACGAAATGAAGCGATCAGGAGCCGGCACTGGCAGCTGCGGTAAGCTGTAACCAGCGTAAACATCGGGTAACCAAGGGAAGACCGTTCCCTGGTTACCCGATGTTTACGCTGGTTACCAGCCTCCGCTCTTGCTGCCAGTGCCGGCTCCTGCACTGTGACATGTGGCTGCAGTATGCATCGGGTAATTAACCCGATGTATACTGTAGCAAGGAGAGCAAGGAGCCAGCGCTAAGCAGTGCGCGCGGCTCCTTGCTCTCTGCACTGTGACATGTAGGTGCAGCACACATCGGGTTAATTAACCCGATGTGTACTGTACCTAGGAGAGCAAGGAGCCAGCGCTAAGCGCGGCTCCCTGCTCTCTGCACATGTAGCACAGCGACGTTATGATCGCTGCTTCTGCTGTGTTTGACAGCTAAGCAGCGATCATAACAGCGACTTACAAGGTCGCTGTTATGTCACCGAAAATGGTGACGTAACAGCGACGTCGTTGTCGCTGTCGCTTAGTGTGACACCAGCTTTAGTCTAGTATTGATAAAATCACTATTTTATCAGCAGGAGATTTGACTTGAAGACAAGTAAATCTGCTGCCATATAGTTTTCCATACTAATTCTTCCTCTACCATTGATTTTCAGTTTTCTGCCTAAGCACAATGTACACAGAAATCTGTCAATCACTAGTGTAGGTAAGTTTATACATACATTAGATTCAGAAAAAATGTGGATCTGCATCAAATAAAACAGAGATTATATCTAAACTGCAGCAAGTATCACAGTAAGTGATACATCACTAAAAACAAAGACTTTTCACTCACATCATGGACCTGGTGACAAAGATTTATAAGAAACTCGTCAGATGAATAATGATGCCTGACTCATGAAAAGTATTAATCAGCCACTGACTTTGTTAGGCCAGTCACACATCAGCAGTATTTTGCCACAGGGCCAGATATAGCTAAAATGCGCTTCAGTTCAATTCACCTCCAATGGAGTCGCGGTGAGATGTGGTCACATGTGACCGCGTATGCTGCACGCAACCGCATGTGTCCGCATCTCGCCGCGACTCCATTGGAGGTGAATTGAACTGCAGGGCATTTGTACCGGATCTGGCCCTGCGGCAAAATACCGCTGATGTGCAGCTAGCCTTACTGCAGCCATTTAACGTATGTCAGTATAACTTCCTTTAAAATTCTGCAAGGTTTTACAGAACACATTTACCCTCTTCTTCACCTATACTGTAACTAGAGATGAGAACATGTGAAAAAATTAAAATTCACCTGTTTGCACAGTTTTTCCCATGAAATCCAATTAATGGACAAACAATATGTCCCTTATTATTTTCTGAGGTCATGGTTGACCCAGAGCCTACTAAATGTAATATGTAAAATAGATCCACATTAGATAAAAAAGGGAGAAATGCGCATTGGACTGATTGATATACGCTGTATTCTGTCATCCTATATGTAAGCATGTATCAGGTATATTTTTGACAGTTGTTTCCTTATGGTTATTATGTGTTACTCTTTCCTACTATGATATCTACTGCACTGCTGTCTACACTTAAGAAGATATTTTTGTACTGCACTGGATTATACATGCATTATATCCCTGTATTTAATATAGCACCTTATTTCTACCTGTCACGGGGTCCTTCTCCAATATCCTACAATCAACAGAGTGAGAGATGAGGGAACAATCCAAAGTACCTTTATTCCATGCAAATTATAAGGTCCATAAAATAATGCACCACACAGTGGGTAAATAGTCCAGTAATGGGATAAATGTCCCTGGAAATCAGGGCTTCTCAAAGTCTCTCTGGGGTGCTGGCCTTAGCCTCAGCTTCCAACGCAGAGGATGAATCTTACTGCTTCTCCCTTGTCCTTCTCAGGCAGAATTCCTATTTTCCTGGGTAAGCAGACAGGTTGAATGACTTTCAAGACCCTCACCATACCCCCAGATTTAGAGATGGAGGCACTGCAGGGGGTGATTTCTAGTATGTGGAAAGTTGGGAAGTAAGAAATGGACAGTAAGGAAATATCAGCAGGGCTTCAACAAAAGGAAGTCAAATGGTAAGGGAGCTAAGTTATTTAACCTGCAGACAAGATAAAGAATACACAGAATGAAGAAGGCAATACTCCTAAAATATGAACATACACAAATTGATACACAACCCATTATATCACACCATCACAATACATATTCTAATTATTGTTCTACTTTAAATTTGTGCTACACATGCTTAATTAAATATAATATTTGTGGGCACAATATATTCATTTCTGGGTTATTTTTAATGCCCTAATTAGTGTTGATGCCACATATGTTTGGAGTTATAGCCAACCTTGACGTGATCAGTGTATCTGTGTTGCAAGATTTTGTGTATTTTCCTATTGAAAAAAATAATAATTTTAGAAGCAATCAAAACCTTGCATATACTGCAAAATAATAATAATAATAATAATAAAAATGTGAGCTCATAAAAAAACTAGCTGTCTTTCAGCTCCATAGATGTAAAAATAAAAATGTTAAAGGTATTGCCATAATTAAACTAATTTTTACCATTCAATAAGTACTGAAAAAGAAAAAAAAACATTGTAGAATTGGATTTCTTTCTTGAAAATTCACCACACTTTGAATTGTTTTGCAGTACATTGAATGATAAAAAGAATCATGTCCTTCCCAACTACAACTCACCACAATAAAAAAAAATAAGCCCTCAAATGATTGTCAATGAAAATATAAAAATGTTAGGACTCTTGTGCGAAAGTACAAAAATGAAATATCATTAGGTGATTAAAGGGTTAAAAGGCCAGCAGGTGACTGACTATGCGTCTTGGCTGATTAGTCTTAGATTGGTATTTATCAATTTTTTCTCATCCTAATTCCCATGACTAACAGATATGTGTGAAGAGAAAAACATGTCACTCAAGGGGAGCAGGTTAAGGAGAAGAATCTCGTAAAGTTATTGAAATTTTTCTCCAATGGATTATTTATTATCTATAAGGTTAATAAATTCCACCACACAATCTGGCACTTCTTTAAAATGATAACTTCTTTATTTAACAATGATAAATATCCATATAGACAAATGAAAGCCAGAATTGAAATCCTATAATTATAAAACTCCAACAGCTCTTAAGGCCCAGTCACACACAACGACTTACCAGCGATCCCGAAAACGATGCGACCTGATAGGGATTGCAGGTAAGTCGCTGGGAGGTCGCTGGTGAGATGTCACACAGTCAGATCTTACCAGCGATGCAGGAACAATACAGGTCACAGTAGCGACCTGTATAACGATCTCAGCAGTCACTGTGACCCTGTCACACTGTGTCAAACACAGCGATGTGTCCTGCCCAGCAGGACATCGCCTTTGAAGAAAATGGCCTGGACCATTCTACAACGACTAGAGATCTCACAGCAGGGGCCTGATCGCTGGTAGGTGTCACACATAACAGATCGCTAATGGGATCGCTACTGCATCACGGAAACCGTGACTCAGCTGCGATCTCGCTAGCAATCTCATTATGTGTGACGGTACTTTTACTCATGGTGTATCTATGTGGATATCTGTCTAAGGCCTCAGTTCCACTTGCACATAGCTTATGATGCGAGAGCATCAGAAGCGATATGCTAATGATCTTCTGCTGCGGGTGTCAGCCGAGGGTCATGTGACTGTGATGGAATCTTGTGATCGGATCACTACTGTGGAGAAGGGGGAGCGCTTTCTCCCTCTACTCTGCAATCTGTCTCTGCGTACATCGCACTGTGGTCATATGACATGAGAACGCAGTCATATTTCACATGCACCCATAGACTTGTCTGGGGGTTTGTGAGCCGAGACTCACTGCCAAACGCAGCATGCTGCGATTCATTTTTCATGCCGACGTGGCATGAGAAATCAATCACAGATGGACACTGCCCTGCAGTTTTGTACTGGTGCGAGTGCAATCTCATGTTTTACCAGATTACACTCTTCCATGCAAAACACAAGTGGAACCGAGGCCTTATAGCTGCATGATGGAATTTATACAAAATGCTTAATGTCCTGCTGGCCTACCTGTTCACTGTACTCTGATGATAATGAACAGCAGAGGACTTTACTGTAAATGACTGTCATATAAGCACAACTCACCTTTTCTAGTATTTATCACCTATACTCTGGAAAGATGATAAATATTGTTGAAACCAACCTTATAGTTAGCATGTATGATGGCAAGGGTGGTAGTAAGTGAGGTATGGGTAGTAGCAATTGGCCTATTAGTTAACAACCAGAGGATTGTAAAAGACACACAAGGACATATTCTGTAGATTGTTAAAGAAACAAAGATTTGTAGCTGTTGGTCAGTCACTACTTTGCTAAGTGCTATATGCACCACAACAAAAACATAATAGTCTTATGTAATACTTACTCCTTGTACACCAGCCTGCCCAGCAAACTATTTCATCAGCTTTTGCCATGCCTGCATTTGCAGTGCCTTGCTAACACAACTGTCAGTGAGACCTCATTCAATCTCAATCAGGCTACCTTCTCAAATTTTTAGGATTTTTTCTGATATTTTGAATAATAAAGCATTATAAAAATCAGAGTTTACCGGCATTTAAGATTTTATTATATTTCTGATCTATGATGTGTTACGATGTGACGTACACCTCTTCACTTTTTACTATAGGCCTTTCAAACAATAGGACACAGACATTTCATGTCTGTGTGTTGAACAGCTCAGCCGGTAGTTCTGTAGTGTTCTCTGAATGGTGATGTCATGGGTGGCATAGCCTTTGATTAGTTTAGAGGGACTGGGGATGTGTACAGGGAGAGAGGGCTGACAGATCTCAATGCACCGTTTACACAATACAAGTAATGGTGCTACTTTTGCCAGAGGGAGAATATATTAGGCATCCACAGTGCTAGAGTACATTATAATACATGAAAATATTATGTTACCTCTTCCTTTCCTACAGTACATTAATGTAGTCAGAGTATGTACAGTGTCTCTTCAGGAATTATACAAACTCTAGTGTCACCTATTGGAGATAGCAATCCTAAAAGTCAAAAGTGACCATTTAATGAGCCTTGTTATATGACTTGCAGACATGGTGTTTCGAGGTGATTGCCCCTCCTCAGTGCAAAGTGTGAGATCTGATCTTTCACTATGAGAAGCTAAGATTGGATCTGAGGGTAAAACTTTTCTCCTTTTGGGACTGACACATCGGTGTGTCGGTCTCTGCAAGGAGAAAAGTTTTACCCTCAGACTCCATCTTGACTTCTAGTCAGAGTTGGAACATATAAGATTATTGCCTGGAAGAGCATTTAAAGACCGATAAATCTAGTACAATGTTGAGACGAAAAATCTATATGTGCAGTTACTTAGCTAATTTTATACTTATTATGAGTTAAAGGGTGGTGGTTTCTAGGTAGAGAGGGCTGGCATAGAGGGTGGAAGGGTATGAGCGGTGGGACATCTACATATCTGCCTCTTGGACTTCACATAATCTGGTCAATAAATTTTGGCCTACACTTTGTCTCCATAAATAGACATTGTATGCAAATGTGTCATGAAACTTAGAGACCCTAAAAGCATGATTTATTGATGTAAAGTAAAGACATGGCTGTAATGTTGATGTAATACTGATTATATAGATTACTTTTGTGAAGAAGTCCAATTTATGGTTCTTTTTTAATGAGCATTTGAATATTTCTGCTAATTAGATTTTGGTGCACAGAAGCTGGCCTGTACCCTCCCTGAGTCTTTTCTTCCCTTTTTGTGATCCCCTTGCTCCTCCACCTGCCTCCTCTCTTTGAAGGACAGGTCACTATTGAGATGTCATTAACAGAAGGCAATAGAGGGGCCAGGGAATCACATAAAGGCAGGAGAAGACCCAGTGAAAAGTCCAGCTCCAGTGCACAGAAATCTAATTAGCTGAAGACTTGAAATGCTGATTTATGAAGAGCTACATGGCGGATTTCTTCACTAAAGGTATCAATTCAATCAGTATTACGGCACCATTACTGGTTTGTTTTACATTAAAAAAAAATCATACTGATAGGTTCTCTTTAACTGTTGCGAAATTCCTTAGTTATTGTGATATGGTCAGCAAACACTAAAGTTTAATTTCATCTTTGGAAAATCTAAAGTACAATATTCTAAATACTTAGCAAGGTTCCAGTTAAATCTGCAATGTAATAAGACAATTTCAAAATAAAACTTGGTATTTGCATTTCACAAGGAGTAAGCACAGTGCTTATAATGTACCTAGGTAATGGAATTTCTAAACCATTTAGCTATAAACAGTAAAAGAGGAGTATCAATTACTCAACTCAAAGCTGTATTGCACTGCAAGAAGAAACTTTATGGATTGAAGCTGGAATGTTTGCCAAGTTTTTAGAACTTGGAAATGCTTTTAAAATAAACTAAAACATATCATTCACACATATTTTAGGTGTTTAATGACAAAACATTAATAACCATGACTGCATAATTTGAAACAACATTGTCATATACGGAAGAATTCTCAAAAGATCAATTTTCAATGATCAATTATTTAAAAGAATCTAGGGAGAAAAATCAAGAGCAGACATTTAAAGGTTATTGAGCTATTTTCATTGCTGTAAGACTTTCCTCTGAGCTGTTGTACTGTAAGCATCCACTTTGTTTAATAAATTGGCTTAGGTACAAGCACTTTATTTTTCTCTTCACAATATTTTTTAGCTTTGGAAACTTTCTGTGTCAAAGATTTTAACTTTTACATGATACATTATGCTTATCTGAAAGAAGAATATTTTATTTTATAGCACAATGTTTGCTTAGCAGATTATTTTATGGTTTTGTGGGAAAAGATATAATATTCAGTATAATTTATAATTTGTAAATTAAAAATGATGTTCAATGGAGGCTTATGAATCCATTGTCAGAGTATGCAAGACACCAGAGATAATCGAATAATTTGAAAATGAAATTATCCAGTTTTGAAAATGAAAGAAAAAAATTGAATTTGAAAGTTGATTTGCAGGAAATTGAAAGTATTTTTGTGGTCGTGAAAGAAAAACATAATAAATCTCTCAGGTTTCTTAGGAATTTATCCAACTCATTTCAAGCTCTTTATGTGAAAGATTTCCTTTGTAAATTTACTTAAATATATATGGCTATAGATAAATGGATGCTAACTGTTGTTCACTATCTTGCCAATAAAAGATAGTCACTGTGTAAGGGCTTTCTGTACCTATCTCTATGGCTAAACTATTAGCTCTAAATTCCTGTCACTATCCATACTTACGTCTAAATATAATATAATAGCTGTAGGGCATTATGGTTAAGCCCACTCAGGTCATGAGAGATGTCTTTGATACAATATTCATCATTGTGTACAATTATTATGAACTGTTTAGTGAGTCACTCAAATTGAATCACCAAGTATTCAAATTCACCGGGTCCAGCAAATTTGACAAAATCCAACAGAAATTCAATTTGTATTGAACTGATTATCTCATTTCTAATTCCCAATGTTCTCTGTGGATACATAGAGATATGAGTTACAAATCCATGAGCAAAATCTATCATGGGTGGCTTGATGGCATAAGTCCTTTTGCTTAACTCCTTCAGCCCCAGGGCATTTTGCGTTTTTGTTTTTTTTTGCTACCCTTCTTCTGAGAGCTGTAACTTTTTTATTTTTCTGCAATCTTGCCATATAAGGGCTTGTTTTTTGCGGGACGAGTTGTACTTTTAAATGAAACCATATGTTTTAGCATATAGTGTATTGGAAAAAAAGCAAAAAAATTCCAAGTGTGGAAAAACTGCAAAAAAGTGTGGTTTTTGGGATATTTTATTCACCGTATTCACTATATGGTAAAACTGATGTGTCATTGTGATGCCTGAGGTCGGTGCGAGTTTGTAGACACCAAATATGTATAGGTTTACTTGTATCTAAAAAAATCACAAGCTTGTCTAATAAAAGTGGTGCACGTTTTGCGTTCTCATTTTTCGGGATCTATGGCTCAGTGATAGCTTTTTTTTTGTGTCTTGAGCTGATGTTTCTAATGGTACCATTTTTGCACAGATACTACGTTTTGATTACCTATTATTGCATTTTGCGCAAAACCTGTGGCGACCAAAAAACGTAATGTTGCGTTTGGAATTTTTTTGCCGCTACGTCGTTTACCGATCAGATTAATTGATTTTACATTTTGATAGATCGGGCGTTTCTGAATGCGGCAATACCAAATATGTGTATATTTTTTATTTTTTTAACCCTCTAATTTTCAATGGGGCGAAAGGGGGGTGATTTGAAATTTTAGGCTTTTTTTTATTTTCTAAAATTTTTTTTTTTTACTTTTTTTTATTTTACTAGTCCCCCTAGGGGGCTATATACTTCAACAATCTGATTGCTCTGCCCTATCTGTAGAACTCAGCTACAGAGGCGAGATCTGCAGATATGCTGCTTTACTCTCCGTGCTGGCACTATGCCGGCACTGAGAGAAAGTGACTCATGTTAGCTACAGGCATCATCACATGGCAACAACTAAAAGTCATGTGATCATGCACGTGACTTCCAGTGGGGGCGGTGGTAAGTGAAAATAATGGCTGCGCAGATACATCTCACTGCCAGACTTTGGCAACAAGATCTAAGGAGTTAAAAGTTGCGAGTGGAATGTGATTCCACTCATAACATGCAGGCACACGTGTCAGCTGTTGAAAACAGCTGATATGTGCGTGGATCACCGCGACCTGCCAACGGCAGGGGCGGGGATTAATCTCATACGATCCATGACGGATATATCCGTCATTGGTCGTGAAGGGGGTTAACTGCATATTGTCACTAGCATACCAGAACACCGAGTGGTTCCTCCTATTTCTGGTATCAGGAGATTGCAGCGCAGGACTACATACACACTTGCTCAGGTTAATACTGCTGGATATGTAGATTCTCCATTATCTAGTGCTGATAGGATTAAGTAGTTTATATGGTCTTCTAAACTCTGGATGAAAGCTAGAGAGAGATGTTCTGTGCTGCTAATTGCCTCTGCTATAAAGACTCCTCTACCAGCCCAGGTAAGAGCCTTTATCTTAGCTTATCTTTAGAGGGCACCTGTGAGCTGCATACCAGGAAGTCATTCAGATATCATTTGCTGTGTGAAAGCTGTGTTGTGCTTTTCCCTTCCTTAAGGCCCAGTCACACTAAACAACTTACCAGCGATCCCAACAACGATACAACCTGATAGGGATCGCTGGTAAGTTGCTAGGAGGTCGCTGGTGAGAAGTCACACTAAGCGACGCTCCAGCGATCCCACCAGCAACCTGACCTGGCAGGGATTGCTGGAGCGTCGCTACACGGGTTGCTGGTGAGCTTGTCACACAGGCAGATCTCACCAGCAACCCGTGACCAGCCCCCAGCGCCGCGTGGAAGCGATGCTGCGCTTGGTAACTAAGGTAAATATTGGGTAATCAACCAAAATTTACCTTGCTTACCAGCGCACGCCGCTTAGCGCTGGCTCCCTGCACACCTAGCCACAGTACACATCGGGTTAATTACCCGATGTGTACTCTGCTACGTGTGCAGGCAGCAGGAGCCGGCTTATGCGGATGCTGGTAAACACAGTAAACATCGGGCAACCAAGAAGCCCTTTCCTTGGTTAACCGATATTTACCTTTGTTACCAGCGTCCGCCGCTCTCAGCTGTCAGTGCTGGCTCCTTTTCTCTGCACTCCTAGCCACAGTACACATCGGGTTAATTACCCGATGTGTACTGTGGCTACGTGTGCAGAGAGCAGGGAGCCGGCACTGACAGCTGAGAGCGGCGGACGCTGGTAACGAAGGTAAACATCGGGTAACCAAGGTAAGGGCTTCTTGGTTACCTGATGTTTACCGTGGTTACCAGCATCCGCAGAAGCCGGCTCCTGCTGCCTGCACATTCAGTTGTTGCTCTGTCACTGTCACACACAGTGATGTGTGCTTCACAGCGGGAGAGCAACAACTAAAAAATGGTCCAGGACATTCAGCAACAACCAACGACCTCACAGCAGGGGCCAGGTTGTTGCTGGATGTCACACACAGCAACATCACTAGCAACATCGCTGCTACGTCACAAAAGTTGTTCCTTAGCAGCGATGTTGCTAGCGATGTTGCTTAGTGTAACGTGGCATTTAATCCTTTTTGGATTTGCCCCTCCCTTATCCATTCCTCATTACTTATTCCTATCATTTGGAGTGCTTTGCATGATTGCTGTTTTTTTTACCTCTGTCTGTCTAATCTTCTCTGTGTCTCTAACATACAGCGGGACTAGCATTCCCGCTGCCCAGCTCACTATGCAGGGATAGGTGTGTGATCAGCAATGAGGTGAAAGAACCCGTATGGGATGTTAGGGAGTGCAGGGATCAGCCTCATATGAGTTTAGGAGGTGACACTGCTCCCCTTTTCCTAGCACCAGGGCCCACCATGGTATCATGTTTCCAATGTACCCTGTGTTTTGCGTTGCTCACTGGGGGTTACTGTGTACCTTGCAAAACCCCGGTAGTTACTGTATGACACATATGTAGAGATGTGTGAATCTATTGAAATTCTAACTTGTGCAAATCTCAATACTTGAAAGCTTGCAATTGCACATAAAATAAACACGGGAGAGAAGAGAGAACCCAAAATGACCATAAGAGCTTATTCTCTATAAAATAAAAAAAGAAAGCGAGAGGACCCCACTGACTATAAGAGCTTATACACTACAGTTGAGAGAGAGAGGACCCCATTGACTATAAGAGCTTACACACTACAAATGAGAGGGGGAGAGAGGACTCCCACTGACTGAGTTTACACAATACAGAAGAGAAGGAGAGAAAGGACCCCTTGACTATAAGAGCTTACACACTACACAAGAGACGGAAAGAGAGGACCCCTCTGACTATAAGAACTTACACACTACAGATGAGAGGGAGAGGACCCCACTGACTATAAGAGCTTACACATGTCAGAAGATAGGGAGAATGAGAACCCCACTTACTAGAAGAGCTTATACGCTACAGAAGAGAGGGAGAGAGAGGACCTCTCTGACTATAGGAGCTTGCACACTACAGAAGAGAGAAAGAAAGAGACAGAAGGTTACTGATCATATAAGCTTACAGTCTATACAGAGAGAAAGACATCCAGTGAGCCAGGAAATGGAAAATGACTCTGTCATTCAAACTGTTTTACTGAGAAGCGATGATATGTGATTAGAGTTGAGTAAGTACCTAACTATTCATACTCGTTGTACTCATAACGAGTACTATCTACTACTTGCATATTGATTACGAATAGCGTGTGCAATGCAAGTCAATGGAGAATACTCGCAATATAACGAGTAACCCTAATGCAGTACTATTCATGCGAGTAGTGAATAGTGTAGAATTCGGGTTTCTCATTACATTGAGAGTTTTTTTCATTGATGTGCATTGCACATGCTATTCAGAATCAATACACAAGTAGTAGGCAGTACTTGTTATAAGTATAGTGAGTACGAATAGTTGGGTACTCGCTCAACTCTATATGGGATGCCCCAGGTACTGACCATGACTTTACACTGATATTGTGTATAAGATATCACAGCTTCAGGGCATTATGGGTCTGGGAACTGATTGAGGGCACATTTTTTTGCAAACCTCAAATCGAATCTCGAAATGTTTACAATGTGGGAAATTCAGCTCAAGTTGATATTGGGGGATTGATACACTCCCCTCTAGTTATATGGTTTAGTTTCATTGGTTTCTGAAATGTCTCTTAGTTCTCTTTATTTTACCTGTCTAAGACATCTCTCCTTAACCAAAAGCATATTCTTACACTGTTATTGAAACTATTTAACTGACTTTCTTATTAAGTTCAAACAAATCTGTGTTTCTTTTTACTCCCTCTTTACACTTTAGGAGGCAGCATAATACTCTGATAATACAGCTATTTCTTCCAGTCCCCCTTTCAACATGCATGAGTGTGAATATCTTCTCAACAAGGAGAGGGAAGTTAGCGGTTATCAGTAACACACACACAAAAAAAATGATGTGTACATTTCACTCAGATCTTTCTTTTCTTCTTATATTGAATCATTTACTCATGTCACTGTAACCTTAAATGTATCTCATTGTTAATATTAGAAAAGCTAATACTCATTGTATTTTCCTCTTGATTATTGCAACTATTACCAATCACTATTCCACTTTATAATGTATCCTAAATGAAGCACTTGGAGCTTAGAACCAACTTATTGGCAATAAAGATGAGTTCAGTATAGAGTTCATTACTAGAGATGAACAAGCATGTTCGCCACTGCTCATTTCTCAATCGAGCATTAAGTAGCTGAGCTGGAAAATGCTTGCATTTCCCATTGATTTCAATTATACTCAGTACACGTGTCACATCAGAGCACCTCGTTGTTCAATTGAGTAACAAGCAGTGGCGCACCCATCCCTATTTATTACCCCAATATGCGAGGGGAGTTACAATTATTGCTCCTCTCTTGTCCTTCTTTTATAATCTTCTTAGTCAATGATAAAAAAATGTTGATTTATTAATCACTTTATTTTTTAGGCAATTTTTTTCACAGACCCATAGACTGGAAACGCTGAGTGCAATGGGATCTACAGAGACAAACTGTGTTTGATGCAGTTTTTTCCTCAGGCCACTTGGTAAAAGGAAAAAATTGGACATGTGCACCACCTGACTGTTTAACATTGATCCAAAATACAGTCATCTGCATGAGACCTAACTATCTCTCAACCCGCCTACCTCTACACTCACCTCATAATTTTAAATAATCTTTTTCATTCCTTGAAGTCTAATGCACTATATCTGTAACTCCTGCTGCTTTACAGGAATTACTCTATACAGTATACACAATGGCTGAAAATTTTTACTAAACAAACACTTTCAACTCTTGTGTCTACCCCAGCATTGAAATAGCCCAGCGGCACACCGGACAATGCTCCGGTGGACTCAGGGCCCTTTGTGGGCCTCTGATCAGAATGTAAAGGGGGCCTGCTCATAACTGGTCAGCAGTAATAAAATATGTCCATCAGTCTATGGGCCGTAAGCTGAAGTAAATGCATGGTGCATGGCAACTGCCGGCCTCAGATAGGTTGCCGTCCATTTTAACAACCGTATCAGATTTGAACCACCTAAATGACAGTGCTCAGGAATTATGTATATATATATATATATATATATATATATATATATAGTACAAACCAAAAGTTTGGACACACCTTCTCATTCAAAGAGTTTTCTTTATTTTCATGACTCTGAAAATTGTAGATTCACATTGAAGGCATCAAAACTGTGAATTTACACATGTGGAATTAAATATTTAACAAAAAAGTGTGAAACAACTGAGAATACGTCTTATATTCAAGGTTCTTCTAAGTAGCCACCTTTTGCTTTGATTACTGCTTTGCACACTCTTGGCATTCTCTTGATGAGCTTCAAGAGGTAGTCACTGGAAATGGTCTTCCAACAGTCTTGAAGGAGTTCCCAGAGATGCTTAGCACTTGTTGGCCTTTTTGCCTTCACTCTGTGGTCCAGCTCACCCCAAACCATCTCGATTGGGTTCAGGTCTGGTGACTGTGGAGGCCAGGTCATCTGGCGTAGCACCCCATCACTCTACTTCTTACTCAAATAGCCCTTACACAGCCTGGAGGTGTGTTTAGGATTATTGTCCTGTTGAAAAATAAATGATGGTCCAACTAAACGCAAACCGGATGGAATAGCATGCTGCTGCAAGATGCTGTGGTAGCCATGCTGGTTCAGTATGCCTTTGATTTTGAATAAATCCCCAACAGTGTCACCAGAAAAGCAACCCCACACCATCACACCTCCTCCTACATGCTTCACGGTGGGAACCAGCCATGTAGAGTTCATCTGTTCACCTTTTCTACAAAGACAAAGTGGTTGGATCCAAAGATCTCAAATTTGGACTCATCAGACCAACGCATAGATTTCCACTGGTCTAATTTCCATTCCTTGTGTTTTTTAGCCCAAACAAGTCTCTTCTGCTTGTCGCTTGTCCTTATCAGTGGTTTCATAGCAGCTATTTTACCCTGAAAGCCTGCTGCACAGTCTCCTCTTAACAATTCTTCTAGAGATGAGGAGGTGTGTCCAAACTTTTAGTCTGTAAGGTATTTATATACAGTGTTTACAAGTAGTATTCAACCCCCTGCAGATTTAGCAGGTTTGATAAGATGCAAATAAGTTAGAGCCTGCAAACTTCAAACAAGAGCAGGATTTATTAACAGATGCATAAATCTTACAAACCAACAAGTTATGTTGCTCAGTTAAATTTTAATAAATTTTCAACATAAAAGTGTGGGTCAATTATTATTCAACCCCTAGGTTTAATATTTTGTGGAATAACCCTTGTTTGCAATTACAGCTAATAATCGTCTTTTATAAGACCTGATCAGGCCGGCACAGGTCTCTGGAGTTATCTTGGCCTACTCCTCCATGCAGATCTTCTCCAAGTTATCTAGGTTCTTTGGGTGTCTCATGTGGACTTTAATCTTGAGCTCCTTCCACAAGTTTTCAATTGGGTTAAGGTCAGGAGACTGACTAGGCCACTGCAACACCTTGATTTTTTCCCTCTTGAACCAGGCCTTGGTTTTCTTGGCTGTGTGCTTTGGGTCGTTGTCTTGTTGGAAGATGAAATGACGACCCATCTTAAGATCCTTGATGGAGGAGCGGAGGTTCTTGGCCAAAATCTCCAGGTAGGCCGTGCTATCCATCTTCCCATGGATGCGGACCAGATGGCCAGGCCCCTTGGCTGAGAAACAGCCCCACAGCATGATGCTGCCACCACCATGCTTGACTGTAGGGATGGTATTCTTGGGGTCGTATGCAGTGCCATCCAGTCTCCAAACGTCACGTGTGTGGTTGACACAAAAGAACTCGATCTTGGTCTCATCAGACCAGAGAACCTTCAACCAGTCTGTCTCAGAGTCCTCCAAGTGATCATGAGCAAACTGTAGACGAGCCTTGACATGACGCTTTGAAAGTAAAGTTACCTTACGGGCTCGTCTGGAATGGTGACCATTGCGGTGGAGTACGTTACTTATGGTATTGACTGAAACCAATGTCCCCACTGCCATGAGATCTTCCCGGAGATCCTTCCTTGTTGTCCTTGGGTTAGCCTTGACTCTTTGGACAAGCCTGGCCTCGGCACGGGTGGAAACTTTCAAAGGCTGTCCAGGCTGTGGAAGGCTAATAGTAGTTCCATAAGCCTTCCACTTCTGGATGATGCTCCCAACAGTGGAGACAGGTAGGCCCAACTCCTTGGAAAGGGTTTTGTACCCCTTGCCAGCCTTGTGACCCTCCACGATCTTGTCTCTGATGGCCTTGGAATGCTCCTTTGTCTTTCCCATGTTGACCAAGTATGAGTGCTGTTCACAAGTTTGGGGAGGATCTTAATTAGTCAGAAAAGGCTGGAAAAAGAGATAATTAATCCAAACATGTGAAGCTCATTGTTCTTTGTGCCTGAAATACTTCTTAATACTTTAGGGGAACCAAACAGAATTCTTGTGGTTTGAGGGGTTGAATAATAAATGACCCTCTGAATAAACTTTTCACAATTTAAAAAAAAAATAAAAAAAGAAATAACATTCTTTTTTGCTGCAGTGCATTTCACACTTCCAGGCTGATCTACAGTCCAAATGTCACAATGCCAAGTTAATTCCGAATGTGTAAACCTGCTAAACCTGCAGGGGGTTGAACACTACTTGTAGGCACTGTATATATATATATATATATATATATATATATATATATATATATATATATGTATATATATATAAAAATATATTATGACAGAGAATAGAACATGTGGTATAATGTAGTTTGTTGCATGCGTGATTATATATAGACATTGGTCAGGGAGCCCATGTTGACTCCTGATCATCACCAAAAAAATCCTGTATTGAGAATCAGAACTATAACATGAAGCAAAGGGAGAAAGCAGGCATCTCTGATGTATACAATTTTCTTTGACATTACTTGATGGTTTGGTAAGCTCACATTACATACAATCTGGAGGGGACTTTATACAATGTTCTGATGGAAAAGTTGGAATCTTGGCTTTAATCTGGATGCTTATTTGACATTATTATTCTACCTACTATGGCATTGTTGCAGATTAAAGTGACCTACACAATAATAGACCTATTTTATAGTTTGTTTAGATTCAGAAACTTATATTTATATAATTGTCAGCAATAAACCCCGAGATAACTAAACAATATTGAATATTAATATTAACCCAATTCCAAATGTGGAGATATTGTGAAAAACTAAAATATCACAATGGTTGGTTTTGTCTTTTTTGTTCACCATATTCACTATATGGTAAAACTAACTTATCAGTATGATCTCTCAGGTCCATACAAGTTCATAGATACCAAACATGTATACTTTTATCTAAGTGGTGAAAAAAAATTCAGAAGCTTGTTCAAAAAAAGAATACACCTTTGGTCACCATTTTTTGAGACCTGTAGCATTCTCATTTTTTGGGATCTGGGGCTCAGTAATGACTTGTTTCTTTCATCTTGAGCTGACATTTTTTCTTATACCATTTTTGTGTAGATGCGCTGTTTTGATCGCCTGTTATTGCATTTTAAAAAAATGTTGTGGTGACCAAAAAAATAAATTTTTGCATTTGAATTTTTTTTCTCCATGCCGTCTACTGATTAGATTAATTGATTTTATATTCTGATAGATTGAAAGCGCGGTCTAAGGGGTTAGGAGGTGCGGGCTTGGTAGCCACACATGTCTGCTAATCATATCAGCAGACATGTATGGGAATACTAGACGCGCGCCTGGAGCCCAGGTAACTGGAAGGAGGCAACCAAGAATGTACCAGTACGTCCTTGATCGTTAAGGTATTAAAAGTAGTATCCTTTACGTGCTTGCTTTATATAGAAGCCACAATGATTTTTTAAAGTTTTTACATTAAATGTTTGGAAAATTAAAGCAGCCCTTTATGACTACTACCGTAGGCAGGTTAAGTAAAATGTAAAAAAAAACAGTTTTTAGCAGAATATTACATTTATGTGCAAGACAAATTTATCAGACAATGTGGGATATTTAAGTGTTTTAAATGTAAATATATGGGTCTCTTTAGAAATTTAAATGGCAATGAAAACATTGCAGCTATGTTTAAAATCCCTTTCATAAAGCATTGTACACTATGTGCATGTTTTAAAGTTTTATTGTTAGTTTCATAGGGTTTTTTTTTAGGTTGATGGTATACATAAGTTCATCAAGTTAATATCACAAAAGTAGAATGGAAGGCACTCCATTCTATTTTTGTGATGTATCGCTTTCCAGTTTTCCTGTGAGGTGCACCTCTCGTGGCAGTTCCACACTAGCAACACATGGTTCCTGTCTATTGAGACAGGTGATACTTTGCATTAGTTGCCGGCTGGAAGCTGTGCCCAGTTTTTCCTTCTTCGCTTGGTTCATCAAGTTAAACCTATGATCTAATGTGTTGATCCAGAGGAAGGAAAAAAAACATGAGGCAGATGCTAATAGCTCCATGTTGGGGAAAAAATTACTTCCTGACTCAACTCAACAAATGGTAATCTTACTATTTCCATCAATCAACGTCTTGTTATAAAATTTACTATTCTAGTCTGTCATATAATATTTTTCAAGAAACGCAAACAAGCTGTCTTTGAACTTCTGTAGTGAATTAACCATTACAATGTCATGTGTCAGAGAGTTCTATAGACTTACTGCTCGAACAGTAAAAAATTGCCATCTTTTATTATGATTAATCCCTCTTTGCTCTAGATATAGAGCATGGTGTAACGTCCTGAAGGTGGATTCACGGGACCGTGCACTGAACTCCCCCAGAGAGGCAACCAAGAGCTAACTCCTATAGAGGGACTTTAAGGTCACCCCACCAGAGGGCCTAAATGCACGGCAGCCGAAACACAGGGAGTACGGGTACGGGTCCTTCAGAGATCGGCACGGGAGATGACTAATAGTCCAACGGGAACCGGAGGCAGGACATAAGACGAGAATCGGGTACAGGTGCCGAGTGGTCACAGCCGACGGGGTCCAGATCCAGCAGGATGTGCAGGCTTGAGCTTCGAGGGGAAGTCCAGGTGATGGGTTCTGGCTGATGGGAGATGGCGGGATCATCAGCAAACAGTCACCGGGTCACTTCCTGGGTAATCAGCACTCTGGGACCAGGTCAGGACGGCATACGGGCTCTGTGGAAGATACAGGGTTAATCTGGGTACAAGGCACAGAGGGACCTGAACAACTAGCTATGGGAACACGTTGAACAGGCACCGCCCACAGGGAAAAGGAAGTCTTATGTTGGACGGCACGGTGGCTCAGTGGTTAGCACTGCAGTCTTGCAGCGCTGGGGTCCTGGGTTCAAATCCCACCAAGGACACCATATGCAAGGAGTTTGTATGTTCTCCCCGTGTTTGCGTGGGTTTCCTCCGGGTACTCTGGTTTCCTCCCACACTCCAAAGACATACAGATAGGGACTTTAGATTGTGAACCCCAATGGGGACAGTGTTCCTGATGTATGTAAAGTGCTGCGGAATATGTTAGCGTTATATAAAAATAAAGATTTGATTTTTTTTTTGTACCCAGTACCTGTAATTAGCCATATCCTGTTCCCGGGACGCTGGCCCTGTAAGAAGAGGTGAGTAAGCGCGCGCGCGCCCTAATGTGCATGCGCGAGCCCCGAGTGCCGGAGACCAGAGCAGGAAGCGGTGGGGAAGGTGAAAAAGATGCAGGGGAGCTAGAGGGAGTGTCCGGGGCTGCAGGAGAATGCCGGGATCGGCTGATGGAGGGCACAGAGGACGTACAGGAGGGGGAGTGAGAGGGACCACCACGGGCAGGAGCAACGGAGACCGGAGCGGTGAGTGACCGGCGGCGACGGGACCTAGGGAGCATGACACATGGCCCCTTGTTCTTATCGCAGTCCCCTCATATATTTGAACATTTTAATAAGATTGTCCCATGACTTTGTTCTTTCAAGGGAATAGCGCCAAGTTTGATAGCCTATTAACATAGTGCAGTACGCCCATTCCAATATTTACGAAGGTCGCTCTTCTCAAGTTCAGCTATGACCTTATACACACAGACCAAAATTATACACATTATTGGGAAAGTGTCCCAACTATTGAATTGAAAAGAGAAAACACTGTGTTCATGTCATGAGAATTTATGCCTCTTTTAATGAATCCCAGTATTTTATTTGCTCTTGTAGCAGCTGCCTGACACTATGCTGTAAAGTTAAGTTTGCTATTCACTCATATGCCCAAGCCTCTTTAAGTGACAGTTTTACCCAGTGTTTTACAATTTAATATTTCGATATATATTTTTTTTATCAGTCCAAGTGTATGATCTTAAAATTTATCTACATTAAGCTATATTTCAGCCCATGCCTCCAGTTTACATAAATCCATCTGTAACATTAAATTATCCTCCTTTTTGTTAAATACCTTGAATAGTTTAATATCATCTGCAAATATTGAAATTTTACTCTGTATGCCCCCTACAAGGTCATTAATAGATATGTAAAACCCCTGTTGTTCTCCACTCTTAACTGTCATCCAATCCTACTGTGTTCCATTAATAACCACTCTCTATTTCTTGTCACTGTGCATGCTGCTTAGCCACTTACACATATTTTCCCCTTGTCCCATTTATCTAATTTTATGTGTCAAGATTTTATGTAGCACTGAATCAAACAGTTTTGAAAATTCCAGATAAAAAACAACCATGGAATTACTTCAGTCCACCCAAGAAGTTACCACTAGAGTTCGTTGAATCAACACAAAATAAAAAAAAATTGGGTTCGGCAACCAAACTTTACCCAGAATTAACTTTGGATGCCAAACCTCATATTAAACCAAGGGACTCGAATGTATGTGTTATAAAATGGTGTTAGCAATAGCTAGGGGATTCAAAGGAAAGAAAATAAGGAATAAAGCAGGACAGTTATAGTTACCAACCTTCCGTGCGGCTGTATCACTGCTTATGTGTCTGATAATTAGCTCTCATACATATTCACTGCTTCCCCAACCCATTATCAGTCCCAGCATCTGTGATTGGTTGCAGTCAGACCATGCCTCTATGCTGTGTGACAACATCTGTGGTTGGCTGCAACCACACAGTATGTCTGCGTCCCTATAGTGGTATAAAAATAAATAAATTCGAAAATTACATAGGGTCCCCCATATATTGATACCCCAGCCCGCAGCGTGCACATTATCTTAGATGTGTATCAAAATACAAGAGACTCCATGTGACTTTTTTTATTACTTAAATAAATATTTTAAAAAACAACATACTGTCCCCCCAATTTTGATACTCCATCAGGATAAATGTACATTATATGTGACAACAAAAAGACATTATTCAACTCTCTGATGCTTTAGCAGTGTATATTGAGATGTTCAATTGAAAGAAACTAAGGGGTACTTTGCACACTACGACATTGCAAGCCGATTGTAGCGATGCCGAGCGTGATAGTCCCCGCCCCCATCGCACATGCGATATCTTGTGATAGCTGAAGTATCGCTACAGTAGTACAGTAGTACAGCTAGTAGTAATCATACATTATCGCTACGGCAGCTTCACACGCACTTATCTGCCCTACGACGTCGCTCTGGCCGGCGACCCGTCTCCTTCCTAAGGGGGCGGGTCGTGCGGCATCACAGCGACGTCACATGGCAGGTGGCCAATAGAATCAGGGGGGCGGAGATGAGCGGGACGTAAACATCCCGCCCACCTCCTTCCTTCCTCATTGCAGCCGGGACACAGGTAAGGCGATGTTCCTCGCTCCTGTGACTTCATACACAGCGATGATACGAGGAACAACATCGTAACATCGGTCCTTCTGAAATTATGGAAATGATCAACACTACACCGATCATACGATTTCGACGCTTTTGCGCTCGTTAATCGTAGTAAAAACAATTCACATACTCCGATGTCGACAGCGACACCGGATGTGCGTCACTTTTGATTTGACCCCACCAACATCGCACCTGCGATGTCGTAGTGTGCAAAGTACCCCTTAGTCTGACATTTTTAGATAAACAAGTGTTCAATGTGGTTACCTACTGTATATGGTACATAGATACAGTACATATCATATTTTCCCCCTGTGTTCTATTTACTAATTTAAAAGTACCACTTACAATTTTTGTACACATTATGAATATTGTATAAGATAGCTTGCAGATATAAATATGATTACTTTTCTAAATTTTATATTCATTTTAAGTGTAGCGACTTAAATTTATATAAATTCCCCTCTAGGTGGTGTATTAATTTTATGGATTAGCTAATGCTAGACATAATCATTTCATATACGGTTTCTTAAAAATGGTAAATCACTGAGAAACATTATACATTATAAAATATCAAGAAACTGCTGATCTTCAATCAACAGTGGCATTTGTTTCCAGTTAAGATCCAATTTCCTATTAAGATTAAGTTGTAGAGTGAAGATTGAGCTCAACGTGAAAGTCTTTCTGAAATTGTGTCATAACTGTGTAATTTATACATAATCTTTTGTAATCTGACAAACTATGGTTCAATTCCATACTTCTTATTTTACATTATAATATTATTTTAGAATATTAGTACTTCATTTTTAGAACATTAAATCATGGCATCTAACAATAAAGCTGGTCATACACTAAAAGGGGTTGACCGACTTATCTTTGTATTAACAAAAATACTGTTAATTAGAGATGAGTGATCCTTTAAAGGCTTGGTTTGGTTTGGATTCGTCAAATGACTCGGTGTTTGGCAAACAGTTCGATGAACATACCAAACCACATTGGATTCAATGAGAATCAAAACTTATTTGTTAAAAAATGGTGTAGGGGAAAATAAGGCTTACCAGAGCTCACAGCCACCGGGTCTCCCAGCAGATTACCAGAGCTCACAGTCATTGGGTCTCACGGTAGCTTTCATCCTAGTAAATTTAAGGGAGCATTTAAGTGAGCCTTTAAGAGAGCCTTTAACATTCCTTGAGTTCTCAGCTGCTAGGACATCTGGAGTCTGTGAACTTTTACCAGAGTTCAAAGTCTCCAGGTGTCCCAATTGCTGTCAACTCCAACAAACCAATGCTCTCTTAAAGGCTCATTTAATGTCTCTGGGCCTCACAACTGGTTTTGCTATTCCCAGCTGTTTGGACACCTGGAGGTATTGAACTCTGGTAACAGTTGATAGCATCCAGATATCCCAGCAGCTGAAAACTCAAAGAAGGTTAATGGCTCTCTTAAATGCTTCTTTAAAGTTCCCAAGTTGAAAGCTGCCACGAGACCCGATGGCTGTGAGCTATGGTAACCTTAAGGTTACTGGAGCTCATAGCCACCAGGTCTCCCGGCAGTTGTAAGGCCCATAAACCTTAAAGGAGCCTTTAAGAAAGCATTTAATGTTCCTTGAGTTCCCAGCTGCCGGGACAGCTGGAGGGAGACATTTTTGCACCAAATCTGTATCTCTTGTCAGAAAATCACATAAAAAACTGAGGGTTTTTTTGCCAGGAGATGCAGATCCGGTGCTGAAATTTATACTGCAAACTCCTGCACCAAATCTGCATCTTTTGGCAAAAAAATGCGTAGAAGTAAATCTTTTGATGACCTATTGACTGTCTCCTTCTCATGGCCGCGAAGCAATCATCCCTATCTAGCTACTGGTTATTATCATTTATTATAATATAATGGTAACAAAAAAAATGAAAAAACCTGTATACCTTAAGTATCTAACTAACCATAGGAACTGTAGAAGTCTGTCCAATTTATTCAACAGATTATTTAGTGGGAAACACAAAACAAAATTGCTTTTTTTTGCTATATTTGCAGAGAGAAAATAATTAGCTAAATTACATGTTAGTTACATACACAATAAAAACACAAAAAATGCAAAAAAATAATAAATATTTAATTCATGACAATAGACCTCATATAGCCACAAAAAGTATGTCTGGTAAAATGTGGAGGCAAAATTATTAAAAAAAAAGACACGGAATTGTGCTTCAAATTTAGTTATTAAAGGGTTAATATTGTCTACAGCAGAGCCAAATGTGTAATTATATCTTTCAAAGCCCTATATCATTTTACTAAATGCCAACGTATGGTTAGTGGGTGTATTTAATTATATTCAGTGATCTGCTACTTTTCAGAAATATGACATTCAATCATATATTAACCATAATAGATATTTTCAAGCAGCATTGCTAAACCACGACTATAGCACTTTTTTTATTGTACCTCTCTAGTCATTCTTGAAGTCTAAGTCACCGGCCGCAGCCTTCACGCTTTTCCTGGGGCACTATGGTCTGTCTGCACTGAAAAGTTACCTGCTGGCAGCTCCAGTGTTTCACAGATTGTACTGGAGGTCACTCTTCAAAGCATCTTTATGGGAGCCTCTCTCTAGCCTTGGTATGGCTTTCATAGACTTGCATTGAGTGCCTATGATGTGGCTTCTGACTTATGTCCAGTCAGAAGCTACGGGCACAGAATGGCACTGCGGAACCGGAGCAGTGTTGGTAAAGTATGAAAACTCCGGAAAGTGAGTATAACACAGAGAGTGGGGGGCTTACATTTAAAGCATCACCACAGTTAACCGCCCTCCCCCACTGTAATAGTGCTTTAAAAAATATTCTCTTTTGATGTAGCAGAAGCAATAATTAAAATACACAAACGGCATAAAAAACATGAGAGAAAAAAAAAGATTGAAACCTTTTTAAACTTATAAGTTCAGTTATATTTACAAACTTTTGGCAACCTGACACATTATGTATTTAGCACACTTAATAGTTTGCATGAAAAGCTACGGAATGGAGGAAGCAGAGATAGCAGATAAGCATAGCCATTGGTGCTTATACAGTCATATGAAAAGGTTTGGGCACCCCTATTAATGCTAACCTTTTTTCTTTATAACAATTTGGGTTTTTGCAACAGCTATTTCAGTTTCATATATCTAATAACTGATGGACTGAGTAATATTTCTGGATTGAAATGAGGTTTATTGTACTAACAGAAAATGTGCTATTCGCATTTAAGCAAAATTTGACCTGTGCAAAACTATGGGCACCCTTATCATTTTTTTGATTTGAACACTCCTAACTACTTTTTACTGACTTACTAAAGCACTAAATTGGTTTTGTGACCTCATTGAACTTTGAACTTTATAGGCAGGTGTATCCAATCATGAGAAAAGGTATTTAAGGTGGCCACTTGCAAGTTGTTCTCCTATTTGAATCTCCTATGAAGAGTGGCATCATGGGCTCCTCAAAACAACTCTCAAGTGATCTGAAAACAAAGATTATTCAACATAGTTGTTCAGGGGAAGGATACAAAAAGTTGTCTCAGAGATTTAAACTGTCAGTTTCCACTGTGAGGAACATAGTAAGGAAATGGAAGAACACAGGTACAGTTCTTGTTAAGCCCAGAAGTGGCAGACAAGAAAAATATCAGAAAGGCAGAGAAGAAGAATGGTGAGAACAGTCAAGGACAATCCACAGACCACCTCCAAAGACCTGCAGCTTCATCTTGCTGCAGATGGTGTCAATGTGCATCGGTCAACAATACAGCGCACGTTGCACAAGGAGAAGCTGTATTGGAGAGTAATGCGAAAGAAGCCGTATCTGCAAGCACGTCATAAACAGAGTCGCCAGAGGTCTGCAAAAGCACATTTGGACAAGACAGTTACATTTTGGAAGAAAGTCCTGTGGACTGATGAAACAAAGATTGAGTGGTTTGGTCATACAAAAAGGCATTATGCATGGAGGCAAAAAAACACGGCATTCCAAGAAAAGCACTTGCTACCCACAGTAAAATTTGGTGGCGGTTCCATCATGCTTTGGGGCTGAGTGGCCAATGCCGGCACCAAGAATCTTGTTAAAGTTGAGGGTCGCATGGATTCAACTCAGTATCAGGAGATTCTTGACAATAATGTGCAAGAATCAGTGATGAAGTTGAAGATACGCAGGGGATGGATATTTCAGCAAGACAATGATCCAAAGCACTGCTCCAAATCTACTCAGGCATTCATGCAGAGGAACAATTACAATGTTCTGGAATGGCCATCCCAGTCCCCGGACCTGAATATCATTGAACATCTGTAGGATGATTTGAAGGGGGCTGTCCATGCTCGGCAACCATCAAACTTAACTGAACTGGAATTGTTTTGTAAACAGGAATGGTCAAATATACCTTCATCCAGGATCCAGGAACTCATTAAAAGCTACAG
Organism: Anomaloglossus baeobatrachus; assembly: GCF_048569485.1. Classification (NCBI taxonomy): domain Eukaryota; kingdom Metazoa; phylum Chordata; class Amphibia; order Anura; family Aromobatidae; genus Anomaloglossus; species Anomaloglossus baeobatrachus. The sequence continues at coordinate 275,533,883 of NC_134358.1, forward strand.
GAAGTGACTAAAGGCTGTTATTTTTGAAAAAGGAGGATCTACAAAATATTAATGTCACTTTTATGTTGAGGTGCCCATACTTTTGCATCTGTCAAATTTTGTTTAAATGCGGATTGCACATTTTCTGTTAGTACAATAAACCTCATTTCAATCCAGAAATATTACTCAGTCCATCAGTTATTAGATATATGAAACTGAAATAGCTGTTACAAAAACCCAAATTGTTATAAAGAAGAAAAGTTAACATTAATAGGGGCGCCCAAACTTTTTCATATGACTGTAGAGTACTCTCCCCTCTGCTTCATAAGAAGTTGTCAGTAATATAAGTCAAGTCCTTACTGAATATTTTAAGATATATATATATATATTATATATATATATATATATATATATATATATATATATATATATATCCACAGTGAAAAGCAAAAGGATAACGATGTTTTGAACTTTTGACTTCCTGGCTCCATATCTCACCATCCATTCCGTCTTTGAGTTTTGGAATACTTTAATGTTATAAACAATTATCTTGACTATTTCAATACACATAATTGACTTGTAATTATTTAGCAATTAATTTGTTTTTAAGATTTTTGTCACATTTCTGCACTGTTACTTTTTTGTTCCCAATGTTTGTGATGTATTGGATGATGAGGTATGGAGCCAGAAAATTGAAAATTAAAAGTTCTAAACATTGTAACCCTTTTGCTTATCAGTCTACATACAGTATATATATATATATATATATATATATATATATATATATATATATATATATATATATATTTATTAATGTACACTGATAAGCAAAAGGGTTATAATGTTTATATATACTAGCAAGTTGCTCATCCACACAACGCCATACACGCAGTCTGCCATCTGACTTGTACAATGAAAATAGTGACTTATGCATGAAAAGGACACCTTTCCAATGTGCCAAATGCCATAGAAAATGAGCTTTTCCTCACTTAAGTCAGTTACTATGACAAACTGTAGTCAGGTGAAGACCCTAATGATGATGATGAGAATGCAGATGAGCTTCCATGGCATGGTTTCTGATAATTCGTACAGAAATCCTTTGGTTATGCACACTGATTGTTGCATCATCTTTCCGGGTGGCTGGTCTCAGACATCTGGGAGGTGAAGATGCTGGTGGAGTTACACTTGGTCTGCGGCTGTGAGGCCGGTTAAATAAACTACCAAACTTTCAGAAAAACCTTTGGCAATGGCTTATGATAGAGAAATGAACACTCAGTTCATGGGCATCAGTTCTGGTAGACAGTCCTGCAGTCAGCATGCTAATTACACACTCCCTCAAAACTTGCAACATCTGTAGCACTGTGCAGTGTTTGATATGCCACACCTGTGAGGTGGATGAATTATCTCCGCAAAGGACAAGTACTAACTAAGGACTTCTTCACACATCCATGTCTCCGGTATGTGTTACATCCGTTTTCACATGTACCGCAGACACGGGCGCACGTTGACCCATTAAAAGCAATGAGCTTGCGCACACGTCCGTGTTTTTGACATGGACTGTGTGCCTGGGTGGAGCTGTCTCCAGCACTGCTGTTGCTTCTGGTTCCTGCTCATTATGCTCTTGCACATTCACTGCACTGACCACGGACCAGGAAACAACAACAGTGTCAGAGACAGCAGCGCCAGACACAGGTAAGTATACAAGTCCATGCGGTCCATGTGCAATTTGGATGTCACACAGATAGGACACAAACAGCATATGAAGAACATACACTCGGATACATGAACGAACATACTGACCTGCCCCAAGGACTGTCACAAACATGTGTTAAATGCACAGACGTGTGACAGAGGCCTAACATACATTTAGACAAATTGGTGAACAATGTTTGAGAGAAAAAAGCTTTTGCATATATAGAAAAGAGAATAGGCCTTTTAGGGCCACAAAAAGTATGTCTGGCTAAAAGTGGAGACAAAATTGGTTAAAAAGAAAATAAATTGTCCTTGAATATTTAAATACTAAAGGGTTAATATTGTCTACACCACAGCCAAATATGTAATTTTATCTTTGAAAGCATGTTATCATTATACAAAATACCAACATATGGTTAGTGGGTGTATTTAATTATATTCAGTGATCTGCTACTTTTCAGATATATAACATTCAATCATATATTAACCATAATACAATATTTTTCAAGCACATTGTTAAATAATATTTTCCTTTGATGTTCTTGAGTAGCAAAAACAATAATTAAAATAAATAAACTGTACAAGAAAACATGGGAGAGGAAAAAAGAGTAAAACCTCTATAAAACTTATAGGTTCAGCTACATTTACAAACAGGTAAGTGTTAAGTCTGGTAATCTATACAAGAAAAAAGATGCCCGTCTGATGGAGCGCTATATCTGATTATAGGAAACCAGGGAATGTTTTTTTTAGAGATTCTTAAAAAACAATATTTTATTAGTAGTCCCTTATAGTCACAACAAAATAATGATACAATTATTTTATATATATATATATATATATATATATATATATATATATATATATATATATATATATATATATATATGTACATATATATATATATATATATATATATATATATATATATATATATATATATATATATATTACAAATTACGTACAATAAAATTATCATCATTATATTAAAAAATTATATGGAAATTCTATTAAGGACAATTTATACCATACTTCATCCTTGAAATATATTAATCCACATGTTCATATTAAAAATTCCTTGCGTATTTCTATATGTGCAAAGTATTAGTATTTGTATGCTCTATTATTCATAGTATAATACTGTATCATGGAATCTTTTACAATATATTACTAAAGGGACATGAAATCAATATCAGAAATATTAGTATTGTGTTATTTTATTATTATAACTAGAGATGAGCGAACCGGTCGCGGTTCGGCTCGAGGTCGGTTCGCCGAACGGAGGTCCCGTTCGAGTTCGGCTCGTCGAACGTTCGACGAACCGAACTCAAACTGCATAGGAAACAATGGCAGGCAATCTCAAACACATAAAAACACCTAGAAAACACCCTTAAAGGTGTCCAAAAGGTGACAAACAACTAACAACACAACACAAACACATGGGAAAGGACATATACTCATGCGAAAACAAAAGAGCTGGACAAGGAAAAAGAGGAGGACACACAGATATATGAGTATATGCAAGGAAACATCGATGCCATTACTGTGCAACTTGAGCCCTGCTCATTTTAGGCTTCCAATCTGGATAAATTGCCGGAGCTTGCCACGTATGCCTTGGGGATCTTGTCGTGTCCTGCAGCCAGCGTTCTCTCGGAACCTGTCTTCAGTTCTGCTGGGGGTCTGCTGGCAGATAAGCACACGCGTCTGTCCACTGACAATGTGGACATGGCTCTCAGAGGACTTTTCTTCCCCTGGGTCAGCCAGGGGACGGGAGAGGCACGCGTAGTTTTGAGAGTGCTTCATGCAAAGCATCTTTTTCATCTTGAAAATTGGGTCAACTGATACAAGTCAAGTGGGGTGTGTGTGGCCCAATTAGTGGCAACGAGGGAGACTGTGGTTTGAGTCCCCTCGCTGTGTTTCTAAAAGAACCAAGATGAACAAGTCATGGCTCTCAGAGGAATTTTCTTCCCCGGGGTCAGCCGGGGGACGGGAAAGGCACGCGTATTTTTGAGAGTGCTTCATGCAAAGCATCTTTTTCATCTTGAAAATTGGGTCAACTGATGCCAGTCAAGTGGGGTGTGTGTGGCCCAATTAGTGGCAACGAGGGAGACTGTGGTTGGAGTCCCCTAGCTGTGTTTTACATGATTTTCGAAGGGCATGACATGCCTAAGAGGTTGAGTTTCATCATCTGCAACTTGTTGGCAACAGAAAGGCTGCCTTTACACCCTTTTGAGACCGAGGATTTTCGAGACCTTATGCCCATTGCAGTGCCCCAAGAGCCGATGGCCAGTCGTCACTCCTTCTCCAAGAAAGGCGTGCCTGCGCTACCACAGTAGATCGCACACAACCTCACCGATTCCTTGAGAAACTCTGTGTGTGCAGGGTGCATTTCAACACAGATACTTGGACCAGTAAGCATGGACAGGGGAGTTACATGTTGCTGACTGGGCACTGGGTAACTATGGTGAGAGATGGAGAAGGGTTTGCTGTACAAGTCTTGCCGTCCCCACGACTTGTGTGTCAATCCTTCCTCTGTATGTACAAGTTCCTCCACTGCTTCTGCCTCCTCAACCTCGTGTGGGTCCTCCACCTTGGCCTAAACCCTGTGTGGTCAGGCCACCCTTCCTTGTAACTGCGCCCAAGGAATCCCACACACCTCCTTACTATGCTGGCAGCAGAGCTCAAGGCCATCAGGCGGTCAAATGTTTACTTTGAAATGTAGGGGAAATCTGAGACACCGCTGAGGAATTGTGGACGGTTAGCTCTGGAGAGTGAGACCGAGTTTCATCAATGGTTGTCTCCACTCAACCAGCAGTCAGGGAAGGTCGGGTGCGACAATGATGCAAACCAGTCTGCGACCCTTCTTCAGGGCAATGTGACACACGGGCCTTGTATGGCTCACGTGTTGAATCTGATTCTCCAGCAATTTTTAAAATACCATCCTGGCCTACATGGCCTTGTGCAGCGGGCATGCTGCTATGTGCTCACTTTCATCCTTCGCACCCAGCAGCTCAACAACTTTCATCGCTCCGGAAGTCTTAGGGTCTGGCAGTTAAACGCCGGAAATGCGATGTTCCGACACGCAGCAATTGGAATCTGCACATGTTGCAGCGTGTGTGTCAGCACCGCAGAGCCCTGCTGAAATACGGTATGACGTATACCCTGGGCTAACTTGATCCAGAGGTGGTGCAGATCACGCTGCTGGAGTGGTGTCAGATCAAGGACCTATGCACCCTTCTACACAGTTTACAAATGTCGGCGAAGATGTTTAGCACTGGCAATGCCATTCTCAGCGTGACAATTCTGGTCATCTACATGATGGAGCACACTGTAAGCATTATTCGGAGTCAGGTATTGGTCCAAGAGGAAGGTGAGGAAGTACAGGAGGAGTCATATGCAGAAGGGATAATAAGATCTACAAGGTCCATACGGTAAGCGGCACCTAGGCAGCAGTTATGGTGGGGGATAGGGAATAACAAGGGTGCATAGTATCAGCAAAAATTGTTGAGGAAGGTGCAGGAGCCATGAAGAAATGGAGGACGAACTTGCGATGGGCATGGAAGACTCAGCAGATGAGTGAGAGCTTGCTCACATTTCGGTTGTGCGAGGTTGGGGGGAGATGGCAGAGGAAGGAGGCACGATTCTCACCTCTCTGCCACCAACACACCAAGGACTTGGTCCTCCTGGATGCACAAGACACATGAGCGTCCTCTTGCTGCACTACCTACAACATGACCCTTGGATTGTACGAATTCGAAGTAATTCTAACTACTGGGTTGCCACACTGTTAGATCCATGGTACAAGACAAAATTTGGCGAAATAATTCCTGCCATAGAAAGGGACGCACGTATACAGGAGTATCTTCAGAAGGTGGTACGCAATCTTAGATCTGCTTTTCCACTAAACACCAGTGCTGCACAGAGTGAATCTCAACGCTTTGTCATGGATAGGAGGAAATGGTCTTTTACTTGTCCACATCTGACGGACCGAGGGCTGGCTGCTGTGCTGAGAGGGCATTGAGTACGGTGTCCCTGCAGAGTTGCACTTTTGGTCATATACAAAATGAGTTAAAAAAGGACAGATGCTGGTGGAAAAGGGAACTGGTGTGTTGGAAAGGGGAAAAAAGTTTTGGTCCGTGGGTTTGGTGGTTAAGCAAAAGTAACATTTGATGAAGAAACACCATCTGTTACGGTGGGACTGGCAGATTTGGATAAGGTGGTATATACTATGTTACCGCTATATAACGAAAATTGATAAGAAAAGAAAGAGAAAGGTATATATCCCCATCAGCAGTCAGTGTCCACCGTGCTCCCAGATCGAAAAGAAGAGGTTGTCAACTGGAAGGTTAGGTGGAGGATACAGAGTTATGTGGCTATGAAACTAATAGTAGCCTGAACCAAGTTAGACGCCACTCGGATCTTGAGACTGGGAGCCCTGTTAGCGTCACAGGGTCCACACGCCCACCCAGCCCAGGAACTGCCTGTTAACATCACAGGGGCCATTCAGTACGCTGACCGTGTGCATTGGGGCCACACCTGTGGACAGCAGGCGCATCAGCAGCAGCAGGCCTGTTAATGCCACTGGGCTGCACAAGCAGGACTTGTAGGACAGGAGCTGCTCTTAACCGTTCTGCGTTACCAACTGTGGTGGGTTCCTGCATCGACGCCCTATCCCTGCCTACCTCTGGCCTAAAGCCGCAATGGGTTCAACACATGGAGGTGTGCTCTTCCGGAGCATAATAGAAGACTGCGCACTTCCTTGTTGTCTCCAGCCCCTTTTATAACCTGGGTCCGCCCCAAACCAGGGTGGACCACAATGCACCTCCTGGAGACAAAAGCAGAGTGATACGTCATGAGTGGCATAACTAGCGTCCTATTTGGAACCGCAACTTAAATGATGACCTCATGGCTGTCATGACCCAAACACCTCACCAGTCATCATCTGACCATCAATAATGAGGTGACAAGTCATAGGGGCAGGCCTCTGCAAGCCATTTGGGAGTGGCCTGGCCACATCGTCAGGGCACCTGATGCCCTGTGGTCTAAATGGGCCCCCCACATCAGGGGCAGGGCCAAAGAGTTCATTACCGGACCTAGTTTCTGATGCAGTAAGTGCCTGACCATGGTCAGTTGCATGAAATACAGTCTCTGTTAAAAGACTATCAGCTTTAGCATGGTGTCTAGGCACAACACAAGACTTAGACCAGGCACGGAGTGCAAGTACCTGTGCAAAGAGGCTTTTCGCACTAAGTGTGGGAGCATGCGCTGTAGCCCGAAATGAAGACTTAGCCTCAGGAATGGCACAGTCAGGCTGAGCATACTCACTAGGCGAAACACTGGAGTTAGGCTGCGGCTGGGGTAAATCGGCACACGCATGCGCACTAGCTGCCTCTCCACACTTAGACGTGGAGGAGAAAGCAGCTAGCTGGACAACCCGAGGCACAGGCCTAAATGGCAGCTGATGCCTGGGCGCAACTGAAACCGCAGCAGGCTGCTTGCGTTTAAGTCGTCACCGTTTTGTAACAACAAATACCATCCAAAAGAACATATGTACTTCTTCCCATGGATAATCTGATATGATCCCTTTTTTCATGGACACGACCATCGCTAACAAATGTAGATGAGGCCAAAACAGCAGCTGCTTCAATGGATCTGAAGTGCTCCATAAAGTGGCCTCTCCTCCACCCCAATTTCAAGATCCCAAATACTCCATTCCTCTGTGGTGTCAATCCAATCGCACTTGCTTCCTAACAGCTCTCAAGTTTCCACCAGCCCTGCTGAGTATGGGGTAACAGAGATGGTTGAGTTTGCATAGCTGTTCAGTCACACCATAGCCTGGGAATCAGAGGTCTGCTCCAAAGCTGCAATGAGTACAGACAAGGAAGTTATCATTATTTTTATTATTATTGATTTATAGAGCACCATTGATTCCATGGTGCTGTACATGAGAAGGAGGTTACATACAGAATACATATACAAGTAACTATAGACAGACTGGTACAGAGGGAAGAGGGCCCTGCCCTTGCAGGATTACATTCTAAAGGATTTTTGGGAGGAGACAGTAGGAGTGGTTTAGGTTGAGCGTCAAGTATGTATGGTGGTGGTGTCATTGAAGGTGATAGTCATTTCTGAACAGATGAGTTTTCAGATTCAGTTTGAAGCTTGCGGGTGTAGCAGATAACCTGACGTGTTGAGGTAGCGAGTTCCATGAGACAGGGGAAATGATCTGCGCAGATGGCCAGAAGCTTTGTGAGTGAGATCCAGGCCCCGATGAAGAAGGTGCTGAGCCTAATCTACACCCTCATTTCCAAAAAGTAAATCCTCCTGGTGGAGACAATGGGGAACATGATGAGGAGCACAGATACCTGATTGGAATGACAACTTCACTATTTGGTCAGGGCAGAAAGAGGTTGTCTCCGAGGACTCAGGACGAGGGGAATGAAAACACACAGGGTTATTGATGAGGTTGGAGACCACACTTACTGTCAAACCAAAGTCAGCCAGTCGATGAGGTCAGCAGAGGAGGTGGAGGAGGATGCTACTGACGACGAGGTTACGTTGCGTCTTCCTGGCCAGAGACAAAGTACTGGAAGCACTTCAACAACTGAATCCTGGACCACAACTTTGACTCTGAGCAGAAGTTGTGTTGGCTATGCAGGTCGCATGGGCTGTAAGCCTTTCCTAGCCTGTGAATTTTTGGACATCGCAAAGGATCACCCAAGTCATGGAATCTGTAAGATTTGTCAACAATCTGTAAGTAGAAGGCAAAAACTCACACTTTTGAGTACTTCCTTTATGAAGTATCACATGGATATGAATTGACAGCGTGAAGGTGTATTGCTCAGCTTTAGCAACTGTCAACGCAATATGCTTATTTGCCGTTCATTGCATGCATTGTTGCAGACTACACACAAGGGGCTGCTGTTTTTATGGATCTGCCTTTGGTCACTATAGCAATATCAAATTGCTCTTCGGGTGTGGACTTGGAGATGCTTTCTATGAACAGAAGGAAAAGCTAAAGGTGTGTGTTACAGCAAGTAGCCACCGCGGAAACAGTGCGATCAATTGTGAGGGGAGTTGTGTTGTACTTTGATGATGAGCACTGTAACGTCAGTGAGCAGCATCCTGTGCCACAGACCAACATTCTTACGGTGCTGTCTATACTGTTTACCGTGAGAGGAGCGTAAAGTCTGTATTTCTGGCAACTGGACATCACAGTACCCGGGTACGGTAGGCTGTGCCCAGACAATAATGCGGGCACGCAACACTTTGTTTTATTAGCAAAACACATATCTGTTCTGGGTAGGCCAACTATATAGACAATAAGACTTGCTGCCTCTGCACTGTCAAATTGTCACGAACAGTTTAAATCTTAGAGGGACAGTAACACATGTTTGCATTGACTGTTGCTTTTCAAGATTTCCATGACTGTGTTGCAGAGCTGTGTGGTTTGCATTCACACTGTTATCATCTGCATTATCTGTGAGGCTTCAGCTAACAAGGGTATTCAGGGGGGGTAATGTGTTTTGTCTATGTTTAGGTAGATAACTTGGAAGCTCTTGTGATGCGCCACTGGTAAGTCGTGTTCGCACACACACACACACACAAACGCACAAACACACAATTACTGCTACACAGAGGGATTAGCAGGTAGTAGGCAACAGAATAGATTGTTCAATTATTTAAATTGTATGCATGGTTCTTATTGTTTGTTTTGGTAAAGTTAAACAATCATTTATCAACCCAACTGCCTAGAGTCCTTTTCCTGTTGCCTGGTTTTGCTGCATACTGGGGAGCCCACCCTGTACACGACTTAAAATGAAGCATAAGTCGCAATGTGAATTACACTGTGCTACAATACGGCCTAGCGTGCCTGTGCAACCACCGCCTGCCCCATCAAGTGCATCAGCGTGCTCTTCATCCTCTGTGATTGTGGGGACAGCAGTCACACATGGTTTTTTACACTGAACTTCCACTCCTTTACCCGCAACAGGGAGTGTGATTGGCAGGTCATCACTTGTTTTGGAAGTGGAAACAGAAGGTATTGTTGAGCTGTCAGACATCGAGAGAACCATCATTGGATGCAGGCTACATTATATCCACGCCTGCACCTTCATCACAGATTGGCTGGACTACCTGCAGTTAATAATTGCATTCCAGAAATAGAAAGGAGTGTAGAATGCACATGTGTTGTACCTTGCTTGGCAGCAAAGGAACACTAACTTAGTATTCCAGACAATTTTAGGATGGCAGAAAAAGAGTCAGCTCTTTGGGCAAATTAAATAGCGTGGCAAAAGTGGACAGATGGGTACAGTGGCCGTGTTCTGTGGGTACCAGGACAGTAAAAGAAGCCTCACTTTCTATCCCTCCTAATGATCAAATGCAGCAATGAATTCCCTGAGTTTGCTATAAAATTAGCATAGCAAAATGTACATGAGGGTAGAATGCAGAGGTGCTTGAGATTGCTTGGCACAAGTGGCACAATAAAGGAGTGCTACAGCCATTTTTTGTATGCCAATAAGTTGCAGTATTTTTTGCTATCAATATAGCTTATTAAAAACAGAGCAGGAGGGTGTCATGCAGAGGTGCTAGAAATAGCTTGGCACCAGTGGGACAATAGAGAAATACAACAGCCAGTTCTTGTATGCCACTAAATGGCAGCATTTTTTTGCTATTATTATAGCTTATTAAAAACAGAGCAGGAGGGTGTCATGCAGAGGTGCTGCACATAGCTTGGCACCAGTGGGGCACTAATGGAGTACAACAGCCACTTCTTGTATGCCACTAAGTTTACTCAATTTTTGGTAATATAATGTATTAGTAACAATGAGTTTGAGTGTGCAATGCAGGCAGACGTGCTGCAAATATCTTTGCACTAGTGGGACGATGCAGAAGTCCAACAGCCACGTTTAGGATGCCACTAGGTTCACTGAGTGTTTGCTAGTATAATGGCTTAGTAACAATGAGTTTGAGTGTGCAATGCAGGCAGACGTGCTGCAAATATCTTTGCACTAGTGGGACGATACAGAAGTCCAATAGCCACGTTTAGGATGCCACTAGGTTCACTGAGTGTTTGCTAGTATAATGGCTTAGTAACAATGAGTTTGAGTGTGCAATGCAGGCAGACGTGCTGCAAATATCTTTGCACTAGTGGGACGATACAGAAGTCAACAGCCACGTTTAGGATGCCACTAGGTTCACTGAGTGTTTGTTAGTATAATGGCTTAGTAACAATGAGTTTGCATGTGCAATGCAGGCAGACGTGCTGCAAATATCTTTGCACTAGTGGGACGATACAGAAGTCCAACAGCCAAGTTTAGGATGCCACTAGGTTCACTGAATGTTTGCTAGTATAATGGCTTAGTAACAATGAGTTTGAGTGTGCAATGCAGGCAGACGTGCTGCAAATATCTTTGCACTAGTGGGACGATACAGAAGTCCAATAGCCACGTTTAGGATGCCACTAAGTTCACTGAGTGTTTGCTAGTATAATGGCTTAGTAACAATGAGTTTGAGTGTGCAATGCAGGCAGACGTGCTGCAAATATCTTTGCACTAGTGGGACGATACTGAAGTCCAACAGCTAGGTTTAGGATGCCACTAGGTTCACTTAGTGTGTGCTAGTATAATGGCTTAGTAACAATGAGTTTGAGTGTGTAATTCAGGCAGACGTGCTGCAAATATCTTTGCACTAGTGGGACGATACAGAAGTCCAACAGCCACGTTTAGGATGCCACTAGGTTCACTGAGTGTTTGCTAGTATAATGGCTTAGTAACAATGAGTTTGAGTGTGCAATGCAGGCAGACGTGCTGCAAATATCTTTGCACTAGTGGGACGATACAGAAGTCCAATAGCCACGTTTAGGATGCCACTAGGTTCACTGAGTGTTTGCTAGTATAATGGCTTAGTAACAATGAGTTTGAGTGTGCAATGCAGGCAGACGTGCTGCAAATATCTTTGCAGTTGTGGGATGATAAAGAAGTCCAACAGCCACCTTTAGGATGCCACTAGGTTCACTGAGTGTTTGCTAGTATAATGGCTTAGTAACTATCAGTTTGAGTGTGCAATGCAGGCAGACGTGCTGCAAATATCTGTGCACTACTGGGACTATACAGAAGTCCAATAGCCACGTTTAGGATGCCACTAGGTACACTCAGTGTTTGCTAGTATAACGGCTTAGTAACAATGAGTTTGAGTGTGCAATGCAGGCAGACGTGCTGCAAATATCTTTGCACTAGTGGGACGATGCAGAAGTCCAACAGCCACGTTTAGGATGCCACTAGGTTCACTGAGTGTTTGCTAGTATAATGGCTTAGTAACAATGAGTTTGAGTGTGCAATGCAGGCAGACGTGCTGCAAATATCTTTGCACTAGTGGGACGATACAGAAGTCCAATAGCCACATTTAGGATGCCACTAGGTTCACTGAGTGTTTGCTAGTATAATGGCTTAGTAACAATGAGTTTGAGTGTGCAATGCAGGCAGACGTGCTGCAAATATCTTTGCACTAGTGGGACGATACAGAAGTCAACAGCCACGTTTAGGATGCCACTAGGTTCACTGAGTTTTGTTAGTATAATGGCTTAGTAACAATGAGTTTGCATGTGCAATGCAGGCAGACGTGCTGCAAATATCTTTGCACTAGTGGGACGATACAGAAGTCCAACAGCCAAGTTTAGGATGCCACTAGGTTCACTGAATGTTTGCTAGTATAATGGCTTAGTAACAATGAGTTTGAGTGTGCAATGCAGGCAGACGTGCTGCAAATATCTTTGCACTAGTGGGACGATACAGAAGTCCAATAGCCACGTTTAGGATGCCACTAAGTTCACTGAGTGTTTGCTAGTATAATGGCTTAGTAACAATGAGTTTGAGTGTGCAATGCAGGCAGACGTGCTGCAAATATCTTTGCACTAGTGGGACGATACAGAAGTCCAACAGCCACGTTTAGGATGCCACTAGGTTCACTGAGTGTTTGCTAGTATAATGGCTTAGTAACAATGAGTTTGAGTGTGCAATGCAGGCAGACGTGCTGCAAATATCTTTGCACTAGTGGGACGATACAGAAGTCCAACAGCCACGTTTAGGATGCCACTAGGTTCACTGAGTGTTTGCTAGTATAATGGCTTAGTAACAATGAGTTTGAGTGTGCAATGCAGGCAGATGTGCTGCAAATATCTTTGCACTAGTGGGACGATACTGAAGTCCAACAGCTAGGTTTAGGATGCCACTAGGTTCACTTAGTGTTTGCTAGTATAATGGCTTAGTAACAATGAGTTTGAGTGTGTAATTCAGGCAGACGTGCTGCAAATATCTTTGCACTAGTGGGACGATACAGAAGTCCAACAGCCACGTTTAGGATGCCACTAGGTTCACTGAGTGTTTGCTAGTATAATGGCTTAGTAACAATGAGTTTGAGTGTGCAATGCAGGCAGACGTGCTGCAAATATCTTTGCACTAGTGGGACGATACAGAAGTCCAATAGCCACGTTTAGGATGCCACTAGGTTCACTGAGTGTTTGCTAGTATAATGGCTTAGTAACAATGAGTTTGAGTGTGCAATGCAGGCAGACGTGCTGCAAATATCTTTGCAGTTGTGGGATGATAAAGAAGTCCAACAGCCACCTTTAGGATGCCACTAGGTTCACTGAGTGTTTGCTAGTATAATGGCTTAGTAACTATCAGTTTGAGTGTGCAATGCAGGCAGACGTGCTGCAAATATCTGTGCACTACTGGGACTATACAGAAGTACAATAGCCACGTTTAGGATGCCACTAGGTACACTCAGTGTTTGCTAGTATAACGGCTTAGTAACAATGAGTTTGAGTGTGCAATGCAGGCAGACGTGCTGCAAATATCTTTGCACTAGTGGGACGATACAGAAGTCCAACAGCCACGTTTAGGATGCCACTAGGTTCACTGAGTGTTTGCTAGTATAATGGCTTAGTAACAATGAGTTTGAGTGTGCAATGCAGGCAGACGTGCTGCAAATATCTTTGCACTAGTGGGACGATACAGAAGTCCAATAGCCACGTTTAGGATGCCACTAGGTTCACTGAGTGTTTGCTAGTATAATGGCTTAGTAACAATGAGTTTGAGTGTGCAATGCAGGCAGACGTGCTGCAAATATCTTTGCACTAGTGGGACGATACAGAAGTCCAACAGCCACGTTTAGGATGCCACTAGGTTCACTGAGTGTTTGCTAGTATAATGGCTTAGTAACAATGAGTTTGAGTGTGCAATGCAGGCAGACGTGCTGCAAATATCTTTGCACTAGTGGGACGATACAGAAGTCCAATAGCCACGTTTAGGATGTCACTAGGTTCACTGAGTGTTTGCTAGTATAATGGCTTAGTAACAATGAGTTTGAGTGTGCAATGCAGGCAGAGGTGCTGCAAATATCTTTGCACTAGTGGGACGATACAGAAGTCCAACAGCCACGTTTAGGATGCCACTAGGTTCACTGAGTGTTTGCTAGTATAATGGCTTAGTAACTATCAGTTTGAGTGTGCAATGCAGGCAGACGTGCTGCAAATATCTGTGCACTACTGGGACTATACAGAAGTCCAATAGCCACGTTTAGGATGCCACTAGGTACACTCAGTGTTTGCTAGTATAATAGCTTAGTTATAATGAGTTTGAGTGTGCAATGCAGGCAGATTTGCTGCAAATATCTGTGCACTACTGGGACTATACAGAAGTCCAATAGCCACGTTTAGGATGACGCTAGGTACACTCAGTGTTTGCTAGTATAATGGCTTAGTTATGATGAGTTGGAGTGTGCAGAGGACAGGAGGGTACAGTGCCAGGGTTGTGGGGCTCTGGGTAGAGGAATGGAAGCCTGCCTTTCTATTCCCTCCTAATGGGGAAATGCAGCGAGGAAATCCCTGACATTAGCTACACAGACGCTGTCATCTTGTGTAGCTGTTAAACTTTGTTTTCAGGACCTGTCACCTATGGCTCTGACCCTGCCGGTACGAGCCCTTAAAAGGACTGATAGAAAGTGCTCTCCCTAAGCTGTCCAGCGCTGTGTATGGAGTGCATACAGCTGTATCGGCGATAGGACTCAGGACGGAGCTGCGCCAGTGATGTCTGACACCAAGGACGCAGAAGGCAGATAATGGCGTGCTGGAGGAAAATGTCCGGTTTTATAATGCAGGGACATGTGACATGGACATCCTATCACACATGCCGTTGCTTCTCTGGCTAAAAGTCCACTTAGCTGTGTGTGTGTCTGGGATTGGCTGACATAATGGCCCTCCCCACTACACGCGCGCGCTTAGGGAAGGAAGACAAGGAAAAAAAAAAAAATGGCGATCGCCATTATACAAACAGCAGTGATCTGAAGGCGCTGTTCCCGCACACTATACACTGAAATTTCATAATAGTGTGAGTCACAGAGTGACTTACACTATTACAGCGGAAAGCCAGCTAGGAATTAGCTGTTTTTTTGCTGCTAGAACCGTTCTCGAACGTATCTAGAACTATCGAGCTTTTGCAAAAAGCTTGAGTTCTAGTTCGATCTAGAACAGGCCCCAAAATCACTCGAGCCTAGAACTGGAGAACCTCGAACCGCGAACCGCGCTCAACTCTAATTATAACACTGCTCCTCAACCCTTATTTTATATACAGTATATCACATTATCCAATAATTCATTTATTTAATATCTCCAATTTTCTAGTGTTTAGCAACATTATCTAGGGTAAGATTATGTCCTTCGGGGGCCAAAGTGCCAAGCTTGAAAATCCAGTAGCTTTCCTTTTTAATCAGTTTTGCTAAGGAATCAGGGTCTTTACTATTTATATGGTCTATTACAATTAAACTAATTTTGCTGTTTTTTTTATTATGTATGGCACAAACATGTCTAGAAAGACTATGCAATTGATACCCCGTTTTTATATTATGCCTATGTTTGTTTAATCTTGAATGCATTTCTTGTACAGTGCGGCCTATATATTGCAGACCGCATGTGCACTCCAAAAGGTATCTATACGTATATATAATTGCCTTATTCTGTCTGTCTGTCTGTCTTGCTCCAAAATTATGTCATTACAGTCACAACCGTCGCATTGGCCGCTCGCCTCGCCTCCGCCCCCCCTGCACGGATTGGCCGCTTGCCCCGGCCCTCTACACACATTGGCTGTTCGGCCAGCCCCTGCCCCCCTCACAAATTGGACGCTCGCCCTGGCCCCGCCCTCTGCACGCATTCCCCGAACCCACACGGAGCCCCGACTCCCAGGTGACTGCTGCACCCCCGGAAGCCCACACTGGCAAGACAAAGTGGAGAAAAGTCAGATGTGTGAAACCAATAGCTTACCCCGGCTCCTGGCACACGTGTACCGGAGTCGGCGTAGGCTGGTAACCATGGTACACATCGGGTAACTATAGAAACCGCTTTCCTTAGTTACACGATGTGTAACATGGGTACTAGCTTACCCCGGCTCCCGGCACACGTCAGCACTGTCACTTTGAATAGTTACTTACCTTTTCTCCACTTTGTTGGATCCGGCGCACTCCCGTGCACTGTGTACACTACAGTGGCCACGCGACAAGCTCCGATCACGTGTTGTCATGTGACCGGAGCATGTGACCAGGAAGTTGCGGCGCGGCCACTGTACTGTACACAGTGTATGGCTGCTTTCAGACGTCCGTGTTTAATCAGGTACCAGTCATACGCATGGTTATGGTCATACGTGTGACATCCGTGTTTGCATGCGTGTGAAAATTACCGGAGAAAACACATGTCTGTGAAATAAAAATATGTTTCATATTTACCTGCTTTCTCTGGCTCTGCTGCCTCCCGCTCCTGACCGCCTATCAACACACACACACACACACACACACACACACACTGAGCACATATACACACATAGCAGACACACATGGATACACCGAGCGCATACACACATAGCGCACATGCATGTATACACACATAGCGCACATGCATGTACACATACTGAGCACACACACCCACACACACACACACTGAGCACACACACATAGCAGATAGACACACACACATAGTAGACACACATACACACACACACTGAGCACAGACAGCAGACAGACATACACACACATAGCAGACACACCGTGATGCACCGAGCGCATACACACATAGCCCACATGCATGTACACACACACATACACACTGAGAACATATACACACTGAAAACACACACACACTGAGCACACACATATAGCAGACAGACACACACACATAGCAGACACACATGGATACACTGAGCGCATACACACATAGCGCACATGCATGTATACACACACACACACTGAGCACATATAAACACATAGCAGACACACATGGATACATTTAGCGCATACACACATAGCGCACATGCATGTACACACACACACTCTGCTGTATACTCACCCAGCGATACGGGCCCTGGCACTGAAGTCCCCAGTGCTGTTCCCGCTTCCAGCTCCACAGGGCACTGAATATTCAGTGAGTATAATGAGCCATCGCTCATAAGGAGCGGGAGGCAGCAGAGCCGGAGACAGCATCGCTGGAGAGAAGTAAATCTAGAAAATATTTTTAATAAAAAGACCCATATTTTCTCCGGTATGTTTTACACTGATGTCACATGGATCACATCAGTGTGCGCGATCCTTGTGACATCCGTGCTGCCTGTGTGTGTGCCTGTGGGGTCATGAAAAGTCACACGGTCTGTGTGCAAACACGGACATGTGAGGCACATCATAGAATAACATGGGTACGTGTGACATCCGTGTTAAAAACAGATGTCACATGTACCTAAAACATGGACGACTGAAACCAGCCTACGGCAGCGTGTCAGATCCGACAAAGTGGAGAAAAGCCGGATGTGTGAAACTACTAGCTTACCCTGGCTCCCGGCACACGTGTGGTGGAGCCGGCATAGGCTGGTAACCATGGTACACATCGGGTAACTATAGAAACCACTTTGCTTATTTACCCAAGGTGTAGCATGGTTACTAGCTTACCCGGCTCTCGGCACACGTGTGCCAGAGTCGGCGTACACTGTTAACCAGCGTACACATCGGGTAACTATGGAAACCGCTTTGCATAGTTACCCGATGGTACCATGGTTACTAGCTTACCTCGGCTCCCTGCCCATTCAGATCGTTGGTCTCCCACTGTCAAACACGCCGATGCATGCTGTACAGCAGGAGACCAACGAGCGAAAAATGAACCATCATTATTCAAGACTCACTGATTATATTATTATTCAATCTGCTAACCTACATACACATTCTAGACTACCCGATACGTTAGAATCGGGCCACCTTCTAGTATAACATAAGAGGTTTGGCAAATTCACTCTATGCTTTATTATAAATTTTCCCCCTGTTGTTCTAGAAGTAAAGGTTTTTTCACCTCTTCTGATAATTTTACAACATAGACATTTTGGTGCCATACATGGGTAGAATCCCCAAGTGTTTGAGTTGGTGATCAGAGTTTTAACTCTTTTCCGAATAACATTGCTTGGTGCCACCATGTTCCCCAGATTTTTGTTCTTCCTATATATAACAACAGGTTTTTGGGGTAGGTGTTCCGATAATACTGGATCTCCGTTCAGTGTAAACCAGTATTTCTCCATTCATTTCTGAATCTGTATCCTGGATTGGCAAACAGTAGTCACCAGACTCCATCTTGTTAATTTCCTTTTCTTTTCTTCCTCTTTTATAATACTTGATCTAGTTTTTACACATACTTCTTGAGAGAGTAAACTAGATTTTCTAAAAGCATCTTGGAGTAGTTTTCTGGGGTATCCTTTTTCCAAAAATCTTTTTTTACCTTAAAATCTACATCATTTATGCAATTCTTTCGGACCCTCCAGTATTGGCTTATTTGCGCTTCTAATTTTACTTTGTCTTGCAAGTCTGGCAATCTGACAGTTTGTGCAGAGCATTTAATAGTTTGCATGAAGACTTAGGGGTACTTTGCACACTACGACATTGCAAACTGATGCTGTGATGCTGAGCGCGATTTTGCCCGCCCCCGTCGCAGCAGCGATATCTTGTGATTGCTGCCGTAGCGAACATTATCGCTATGGCAGCTTAACATGCACTTACCTGCCCTGCGATGTCGCTCTGGCCGGCGACCCGCCTCCTTACTAAGGGGGCGGGTCGTGCGGCGTCACAGCGAAGTCACATGGCAGGCGGCCAATAGAAGTAGAGGGGCGGAGATTAGCGGGACGTAAACGTCCTGCCCACCTCCTTCCTTCCGCATAGCCGGTGGAGGCAGGTAAGGAGATGTTCCTTGCTCCTGCGGCTTCTCACACAGCGATGTGTGCTCCCGCAGGAGCGAGGAACAACATTATACTGTCGCTGCAGCTAAATTAAGAAAATATCGGACACTACACCGATGATACGATTACGACGCTTTTGCGCTCATTAATCGTATCATAAAGGATTTACACACTACGATATCGACAGCGACGCCGGATGTGCATCGCTTTCGATTTGACCTCACCAACATCGCACCTGCGATATCGTAGTATGCAAAGTACCCTTTAGACATGGGTTGAGGTCTGGGGACTGTGGAGTCCAATCCAGCACTTTTATATAATTGTCTTTGAACCATTTATTTGCCAATTTTGACATATGCTTCTGGTAGTTTTCCTGCTGGGACACTATGTCGTCCGTTTCATACCTATACTACTCAAATATATGAAGTAACTTGTCTTGTGAGATACTCACATATAGCTCAGCATTGAGACCACCATTGATCCTGGTCAAGTATCCAACATCTTTCATGGGAAACATTAGTATGTTACATGAGTATTTGTAGCTAAAACCAGGAGTGGTTGAAAAATGCAGAAGTGGTGCCCGTGTTTCTATGATATTTTTTCACTTATTTTACTACTCCTTGTTTTGGCTACAAATACTGCTGTAAAATACTTATCAAATACCCAGAAAAGGTGATTACTTATTATTATTATCTTACAGAGAACCCCTGTAAGTGCATATTTGCTACAGTATAATAATGACAAGACAGGAAGGGGTTAAATGTTCAAGTATTTAATTTCAATTGGAAATAATCTTCCCCTTATTGATATGAGAGAGAAAATGTGACCTCCATATACAACACAATCCACTATGCCAGGACCAATAATACGACATATAAGGGAGAAGGGAGAAAGACCACCACACCGTGACCACCAGATAATATATTACCAACACATAGTCACCAAATACAAGCACATACAAGTGAGAAATACCGCCACACTGTAACTAGACCGCATAGTGACCAAATAATACTACATACAAGGGAGACATACTGCAACATTATGACCAGATGAAATAGTGACCAAATAATATGGCATACAAGAGAGAAATACCACCATACCATGACCAGACCACATATTACCACCACATAGTGACCAAATACAACCACACACAAGGTTCAAATATCAACAACCCATGACCAAACCACATAGTGACTGAACAAAACTACAATAACAATCATGAAAAAAAACCAAAATACTAATAACACTATTACCACCAGTACTATTATACACAGGCGCTCTGTATATAGTGTCAGTGTAGAGGTAACACAGGTATCACTGGTGACATTATACACGTTAATTGTGTATATAGTGTATAGTTAATACCGTGATCACCGTGATTATATAAATAGGAGAGCTGCATATAGGTAATACAGTGATCACCAGTTACATTATATACAGGAGCACTGTATATAGTGCATAGTGTGTGTGTGTGTGTGTGTGTGTACATATAATACACTGACTTACCAGTGATGTCTCTATTTGATGTTATTTATGTTTCTTTTCCTTTGCTTTTCCTCCTTATCTGGCACTGACCACTATCACTTATTCCTGCCATGACTCAACTCTGCAGAAAATAACACACAGTCACCTATAGCTGATCACTCTCAGAGCACATTCCACACTTTTTCCCCAATTTCTACACTACATGAGTCTTTTGTTCCTCCAATGGAAGACAGTATCCTCAAAATTAAATTATATTATAGCAGTTATGATGTCCCCTAATTTTCCCCTACAGTAATTATCTACACCATTTGCCACCATAAACCAATAATGTATGTTCCTCATTTTAGCCTCATAAAGTAATTATGTCCCCCATCCTGGCCCCATGTATTTAATAATGCCTCCCTTCCTGGCCCTAGGTATGTAATAATATCTCCTATCCTACCCTTTTTTAATAATGTTTCTCTTCCTACCCCCTTTATTTAACCCCTTCACGACCTTTGACGGATCTAGCCATCATGGTGCCCTGGTACTTAAAGACCCATGACGGATAGATCCGTCATGGCGAAATCGCGGCCCCGGAGCACCGGGCACCGCGATCGGTTTTAAAAAACTGTAGATTCGGGAAGGAGAGGACTTGTACCTGACCTCAGGAGGGGTGGTGTCTCCTTCCCGGACCTACGGAGGCTGTGATTGGCTGACGAACGCCGCTCAGCCAATCACAGCCAGTGTTATGTTTCAGCCATTGAAAATGGCTGAAGCATTGAAATCCAGCTATGTCAGTGCTGCTGCAGCACTGGCCATTGGCTGGAGCTCAGTGAGCTTTACTGCACCCGCCCCCAGCTCTGATTGGAGAGATCGGCCTTGTGACCGATTTCTCCAAGCAGCACCGTGCCTCTGGGACCGGGTGAGCTCGCTGTAGGAGATCGCTCTCCTCAGCGTCTCCCTCCGTGGAATCTGAGGAGAGCGATCCCTGCGGGTGCCCATCTGTGAGTCACAGCCCCCGATCCACTGCTGCCCTGCTCCATGTGCTTCGCCCCTGCTCTCCCGCTGCGCTCCTGCATGTGACGCCGCTACTCTCCCGCTGCGCCCCTGCATGTTATGCCGCTACTCAGCAGTAAGAGCAAGCGGCGTCAGATGCAGGGGGTGGCGCAGCGGGAGGAGAGCGTCACGGCGGCCGCTGCACTCTCCCCATCAGCCGCTCCACCGCCCCAGCATCTGCCGCTCCCCTCTCCCCATCAGTCACTGCTCTCGCCCCATCTGCTGCTCCACCGCCCAGCATCTGCCGCACCCCTCTCCCCATCACTCACTGCTCTCGCCCCATCTGCTGCTCCACCGCCCAGCATCTGCCGCTCCCCTCTCCCCATCACTCACTGCTCTCGCCCCATCTGCTGCTCCACCGCCTAGCATCTGCCGCTCCCCTCTCCCCATCACTCACTGCTCTCGCCCCATCTGCTGCTCCACCGCCCAGCATCTGCCGCTCCCCTCTCCCCATCAGTCACTGCTCTCGCCCCATCTGCTGCTCCACCGCCCCAGCATCTGCCGCTCCCCTCTCCCCATCAGTCACTGCTCTCGCCCCATGTGCTGCTCCACCGCCCCAGCATCTGCCGCTCCCCTCTCCCCATCAGTCACTGCTCTCGCCCCATCTGCTGCTCCACCGCCCAGCATCTGCCGCTCCCCTCTCCCCATCAGTCACTGCTCTCGCCCCATCTGCTGCTCCACCGCCCCAGCATCTGCCGCTCCCCTCTCCCCATCAGTCACTGCTCTCGCCCCATCTGCTGCTCCACCGCCCCAGCATCTGCCGCTCCCCTCTCCCCATCAGTCACTGCTCTCGCCCCATCTGCTGCTCCACCGCCCAGCATCTGCCGCTCCCCTCTCCCCATCACTCATTGCTCTCGCCCCATCTGCTGCTCCACCGCCCAGCATCTGCCGCTCCCCTCTCCCCATCACTCACTGCTCTCGCCCCATCTGCTGCTCCACCGCCCAGCATCTGCCGCTCCCCTCTCCCCATCAGTCACTGCTCTCGCCCCATCTGCTGCTCCACCGCCCCAGCATCTGCCGCTCCCCTCTCCCCATCACTCACTGCTCTCGCCCCATCTGCTGCTCCACCGCCCAGCATCTGCCGCTCCCCTCTCCCCATCAGTCACTGCTCTCACCCCATCTGCTGCTCCACCGCCCCAGCATCTGCTGCTCCCCTCTCCCAATCAGTCACTGCTCTCGCCCCATCTGCTGCTCCACCGCCCCAGCAACTGCCGCTCCCCTCTCCCCATCAGTCACTGCTCTCGCCCCATCTGCTGCTCCACCGCCCAGCATCTGCCGCTCCCCTCTCCCCATCAGTCACTGCTCTCGCCCCATCTGCTGCTCCACCGCCCCAGCATCTGCCGCTCCCCTCTCCCCATCACTCACTGCTCTCGCCCCATTTCCTGCTCCACCGCCCCAGCATCTGCCGCTCCACTCTCCCCATCAGCCACTGCTCTCTCCCCATCTGCCGCTCCACTCTCCCCTGCATCTGCCGCTCCACCGCCCCAGCATCTGCCGCTCCACCGCCCCAGCATCTGCCGCTCCAATGCCCCAGCATCTGCCGCTCCCCTCTCCCCATCAGTCACTGCTCTCGCCCCATCTGCTGCTCCACCGCCCCAGCATCTGCCGCTCCCCTCTCCCCATCACTCACTGCTCTCGCCCCATCTCCTGCTCCACCGCCCCAGCATCTGCCGCTCCCCTCTCCCCATCAGCCACTGCTCTCTCCCCATCTGCCACTCCACTCTCCCCTGCATCTGCCGCTCCACCGCCCCAGCATCTGCCGCTCCACCGCCCCAGAATCTGCCGCTCCACCGCCCCAGCATCTGCCGCTCCCCTCTCCCCATCAGCCACTGCTCTCTCCCCATCTGCCGCTCCACTCTCCCCTGCATCTGCCGCTCCACTCTCCCCTGCATCTGCCGCTCCACTCTCCCCTGCATCTGCCGCTCCACTCTCCCCTGCATCTGCCGCTCCACTCCCCAGCATCTGCCGCTGCACTCTCCCCATCAGCCGCTCCACCGCCCTTGCATCAGCCACCGCGCTCTCGCACAGTGTGCGGCTGTGTCGGGTGATGCGATGCGAGATTTGTGCATTCCTCTCACGTGTGGCGCTTGCCTTAGTGTCAGTTGCAGATGCATATATTTTTTTTTTTTTACTGACGTCTGTATTTTTTATTATGCCAAACTAATGTTTCTTTGTATTGGGGGGGGGTCTAGTTTCCAACATGGGGTCACAACATGGTGCGGCTAACGATTCCAGCTAATTTTCCATTTAAAAAGTCAAATGACGCTTTCCAACATGGGGTCACAACATGGTGCGGCTAACGATTCCAGCTAATTTTCCATTTAAAAAGTCAAATGACGCTCCTTTCCTCTGGAGCTCTGCCGTGCGCCCAAACAGTGTTTTTCTGCCACATATGAGGTATCAGCGTACTCAGAACAAATTGCCCAACAAATTTTGCGGTCCACTTTATCCTGTTACCCCTGTACAAATTAAAAAATGGAGCCTAAAATAAGATTTTGTGGAAAAAAAAAAGTACTTTTTTGTTTTTATGCCTCAATGTATGAAGCACGTGAGGGTTCAAAGTGCTCATTACCCATGTAGATTTATGCCATGGGGGTTTAGTTTCCAAAATGAGGTCACTTGTGGGGGAGCTCCATTGTTTAGGCACCTCAGGGGGTCTCCAAACGCAACATGGCGTACGCTAATAATTCCAACCAATTTTGCTGTGAAATGGCGCTCCTTCTCTTCTGAGCCCCGCTGTGTGCCCAGACAATTACTTTCCACCACATATGAGGTATCTGTGTACTCAGGAGAAATTGCACAATACATTGTATGGTGCATTTTTTCCTGATACCCTTGTGGAAAAAAAAGCTACCTGGTTGAAATAACAATTTCATGGTAAAAAAAAAATATATATATTTTCACGGCTGAACATTCTTAACTTTTGTGAAGCCTCCAGGGGTTCAAAGTGTTCAGTAAACATGTAGATAAATTCAATGAGGGGTCTAGTTTCCAAAATAGGGTCACTTGTGGGGGAGCTCCATTGTTTAGGCACCTCAGGGGGTCTCCAAACACAACATGGCATCCACTAACGATTCCAGACAATTTTGCGTTTGAAAAGTCAATTGTCGCACCTTGCCTTCCGAGCCCTGCTGTGCGCCCAAACATTTGATTTCCACCACATATGAGGTATCTGTGTACTCAGGAGAAAATGCACAATACATTTTATGTTGCAATTTTTCCTGATACCCTTGTGAAAAAAAAAGCTACCTGGTTGAAGTAACAATTTCGTGGTAATTTTTTTTTTTTATTTTCATTGCTCAAAGTTATTAACTTTTGTGAAGCCCCCAGAGGTTCAAAGTGCTCAATAAACATCTAGATAAATTCCATGAGGGGTCTAGTTTCCAAAATGGGGTCACTTGGGGGGGAGCTCCATTGTTTAGGCACCTCAGAGGGTCTCCAAACGCAACATCGCATCTGCTAATTATTCCAGACAATTTTGCTTTCAAAAATTCAAATGATGCTCCTTCTCTTCCGAGCCTTGCCGTGCGCCAAAACAATTGATTTCCCCCACATATGAGATATCGGTGTACTCAGGAGAAATTGCACAATTAATTTTATGGTGCATTTTTCCTGATACCCTTGTGAAAATGCTAAATTTTATGGCTAAAGTAACATTTTTGTGTAAAAAAGTAAAATTTTCATTTTTTCCTTCCACATTGCTTTGGTTGCTGTAAAGCTCCTAAAGGGTTAATAAACTTCTTGGATGTAGTTTTGAGCAGTGTGAGGGGTGCAGATTTTAGAATGGGGTCACTTTTGGGTATTTTCTGTCACCTAGGCCTCTCAAAGTCACTCCAAATGTGATGTGGTACCTAAAAAAATTTTTTTGTAAATTTTGTTGGAAAAATGAAAAATTGCTGATGAACTTTGAACCCTTCTAACTTCCTAACGGAAAAAAAATTTGTTTCGAAAATTGCGCTGGTGTAAAGTAGGCAAGTGGGAAATGTTACATAGTAACTATTTTGTGTGACATATCTCACAGATTTATGGGCATAAAATTTCAAATTTTGAAAATTGCGAAATTTTCAAAATGTTCGCCAAATTTCCAAACTTTTCACACATAAACGCAAAAAATATCGGCTTAAATTTACCATTGACATGAAGTACAATATGTCACGAAAAAACAATCTCAGAATCGTCAGGATCCGTTGAAGCGTTCCAGAGTTATAACCTGTCAAAGTGACACTGGTCAGAATTGCAAAAAATGGCCGGGTCTTTAAGGTGAAAACAGGCTGGGGGCTGAAGGGGTTAATAATGTCTCCCTTCCTGGCCCCTTTTATTTAATAATATCTCCCATCCTGGGCCCCTCCATTCCAGGCCCATAAACTGCTCCATCCTTAGCCCCTAAATTGACCCATTCTGGGCTCCTATATCCACTACCCTGTCGATTCACAGAGGGGGAAACAAAAAGATCCTTCTTTCCTTCCTGCGCTTCCCCAATGTCCTCTTGCGGCTTCATATCCGGCATGGTCAAATGGCCACCCCACCAATCCAAGGCCACATGCAGACGTCAGAGCGTGGTGCATAGCAGTGATGTTAGAAGATGTGATTTGGGCACACAGACATGCATACACATGCACACATATGCAGATGCACTGACATGCAAACGTATGTAAACACACATACATGCACACACACGCTTACATACCAAGACACACAGATATACAAAGATAGTCAGACAAATGCATGCAAACAGGCACACAGACATATGCATACAATTGCCCACAGACATAGGCAAACAACTGCACGCAGATCGGCACACAGACACATAGACATATGCATACATATGAACACAGACATATGCAGACAAGCGCACACACTCATATAAAGACACAAAGGCATGAATACACATGAAGACATGACACAGCCATGAGGACAGGCCCACATACATAGACCAAGAAATGCACACATGCTAACATACAGTTAGGTCCAGAAATATTTGGACAGTGACACAAGTTTTGTTATTTTAGCTGTTTACAAAAACATGTTCAGAAATACAATTATATATATATAATATGGGCTGAAAGTGCACACTCCCAGCTGCAATATGAGAGTTTTCACATCCAAATCGGAGAAAGGGTTTAGGAATCATAGCTCTGTAATGCATAGCCTCCTCTTTTTCAAGGGACCAAAAGTAATTGGACAAGGGACTCTAAGGGCTGCAATTAACTCTGAAGGCGTCTCCCTCGTTAACCAGTAATCAATGAAGTAGTTAAAAGGTCTGGGGTTGATTACAGGTGTGTGGTTTTGCATTAGGAAGCTGTTGCTGTGACCAGACAACATGCGGTCTTAGGAACTCTCAATTGAGGTGAAGCAGAACATCCTGAGGCTGAAAAAAAAGAAAAAATCCATCAGAGAGAAAGCAGACATGCTTGGAGTAGCAAAATCAACAGTCGGGTACATTCTGAGAAAAAAGGAATTGACTGGTGAGCTTGGGAACTCAAAAAGGCCTGGGCGTCCACGGATGACAACAGTGGTGGATGATCACCGCATACTTTCTTTGGTGAAGAAGAACCAGTTCACAACATCAACTGAAGTCCAGAACACTCTCAGTGAAGTAGGTGTATCTGTCTCTAAGTCAACAGTAAAGAGAAGACTCCATGAAAGTAAATACAAAGGGTTCACATCTAGATGCAAACCATTCATCAATTCCAAAAATAGACAGGCCAGAGTTAAATTTGCTGAAAAACACCTCATGAAGCCAGCTCAGTTCTGGAAAAGTATTCTATGGACAGATGAGACAAAGATCAACCTGTACCAGAATGATGGGAAGAGAAAAGTTTGGAGAAGAAAGGGAACGGCACATGATCCAAGGCACACCACATCCTCTGTAAAACATGGTGGAGGCAACGTGATGGCATGGGCATGCATGGCTTTCAATGGCACTGGGTCACTTGTGTTTATTGATGACATAACAGCAGACAAGAGTAGCCGGATGAATTCTGAAGTGTACCGGGATATACTTTCAGCCCAGATTCAGCCAAATGCCACAAAGTTGATCGGACGGCGCTTCATAGTACAGATGGACAATGACCCCAAGCATACAGCCAAAGCTACCCAGGAGTTCATGAGTGCAAAAAAGTGGAACATTCTGCAATGGCCAAGTCAATCACCAGATCTTAACCCAATTGAGCATGCATTTCACTTGCTCAAATCCAGACTTAAGACGGAAAGACCCACAAACAAGCAAGACCTGAAGGCTGCGGCTGTAAAGGCCTAGCAAAGCATTAAGAAGGAGGAAACCCAGCGTTTGGTGATGTCCATGGGTTCCAGACTTAAGGCAGTGATTGCCTCCAAAGGATTCGCAACAAAATATTGAAAATAAAAATATAGTTTGGGTTTGGTTTATTTGTCCAATTACTTTTGACCTCCTAAAATGTGGAGTATTTGTAAAGAAATGTGTACAATTCCTACAATTTCTATCAGATATTTTTGTTCAAACCTTCAAATTAAACGTTACAATCTGCACTTGAATTCTGTTGTAGAGGTTTCATTTCAAATCCAATGTGGTGGCATGCAGAGCCCAACTCGCGAAAATTGTGTCACTGTCCAAATATTTCTGGACCTAACTGTACCTAGACACACAGACAAATTTACACACACAGAGACTGGCACACGTATACATAGGCAGACACATAGACATGCTCACATGCAGAAAAACATACACGCATGCAGACAAGTGCACATGAATGCAAACATGCACGCACACATACAGACACGCACATTTGTTTTGAAATGAGTGTCTTTTGTAATTCAAATTCTCTAGTTTCACTGAATTTCCCCCCCAAAAAATTGATTTGCGGTGAATAAATATGACACAATGCTCTCTACCCCAAAGCCTCCTACTGCTCAGAAAAGATATGAATTACATATTGAATTCTCCTAGGAGTGTATTATCTCTACAGTAATTGGTCCTCTAGCAATGTGTAAAGGCCACTTTACACTCAGAGATAAATCTTTGGCAGATCTGTGGTTGCAGTGAAATCATGGACATATTGTTCCATTTGTACACAGCCACAAACCTGGCACTGATTGTCCACAATTTCACACCACAGATCTGCCGCAGATTTATCTCTGTGTGTAAAGTGGCCTTAAAGCAATTTCCATATCCAAGATGTCCACTCATAGGAATCTCCACCTCACAACTTGCAGGCAATGTTGAGCCCTCTGTGAAGAAAATGGGAGATATCATGTCCTGCCAATAAACTGTATAATATCTGGTTTGAGAATTATAGACTTCCTATTCAAAGAGATAATTTGAGACAGGCCATCTGGGTTAGCAGGTGGTCTACCTTCAAAGCTTCCAAGGAAAATTCGCAGCTCCTCCAGATAGCTAGGACAAGTTTCTTTCTAGCAGGATAAAGCCCTACTCGGGGTCCAAGCTTTCTATGTATTCTTTAGACAGGAGACATAATTCCATAAGGAGTTATGGAATTATCAAAGATCTAAGCCCTACACCAATTATATTTTTAACACCACGGAGACAGGTTGTACGCGTACTTGGCTCTCGATTCTTTCTAGCATGTCCGAATGGGTAGATACAAAGAATGACTAGTAAAAAGGAAGTAGTTAAGCTGTGTTAGGACCATCCAGGGGGCGGGAAAGGGAATTACCAACCAAGAAATTATTTGTCTTCTGGGGAGGTCACGCCGTGTATAGTGTTGGACTTAACCGGAAGCCCCTGCCTTCACATCACCTCCCATGTGGCTGCCAGCAACTAAGGAAGCCGGTAACTGACTTATGACTGCTTAAACTTGTTGTAGTCCTACCTGTATTTGCATATCTGACCATCATACCTGTATATCCATCATGCAAATAGAATTTTTCTTAGTGTACCCCAAAGGAGATAAATATATATCTTAAAGCGAACCAATCACCAGGATTTTCCTAGATAAACTAAAGCCAGTGCTATACTGGTGCTATCATATTGATTCTATACATACCTTTAGTTGGCATACTGAATGTATAATTTTTGAAATACAGGTAACTAAAGTTAGAGAAATGTACAGCTTTTTCATTGGCAGAAGCTGTCAAATAGCTAATATGTGAGTTGTGTTCTGCTATCTATTTCTGCCCTTGTCTGCTGCCTGGCCTCTGTAGATGCTAGACTGTATTGGCACTTTCAATGTAAGATTAATTTCTGTCACGTGATAATGGCATGTTAAAAATGCAGCCCGTACACTCTTGCATTTCAAAAACTATAAATCCAATCTGACAACTAAAGGTATGCATAGAATCAGCATGCTAGTGCCAGTATAGCACTGTCTTTAGTTTATATAGGAAAATCCTGGTGATTGGTTTGCTTTAATTCTGGGTTGTCTTTTATTTTGATCCACAAATTCTCACATCCATGTTCTTGGTTTAACATTGCTTGCTACTGGGACTAGTTTCTGGCCCAATATAATCCTGTTAATGGACCGCTTATATATCTAACGAGGAACTGGTGGCAGTTCTACTGGACTGGCAGGACACTGTTTCAAGGGAGGTAGTGAATGGGATCTATCAGTCAGGGTTGCGGATGAATGTGGTGCCACACAGGAGGTTGCGTGGATCAACCTCTTTCACACCTCATGCCTCCCTGTGCCTGAGTGGATAAGGGGTGTCTGGGTAAAACTGTGTCAAGCCGACTTTACATATCCCCATGCAGTGTGGAAAGTCACGTGTTGGCAGAAGTGACTAGACCTGTATTCCATAACTCTGACATATTAGAGACATCAGAGCAGGCCTGCGAAGTTCAGTTTGTCACTCCTCCTATGTCAACATCAGTCATGACATTACCTGCTGCCAAGCTTAGTATAGAATGAACAATTTTTACCCAAGAGAATCTTATAACTGCCCCTCCCCTTATGAAGACATATGGCTGCATCCAGTCATCAGCAGTATTATCCATGAGTTGATTCAAAGTTGCCTCTGAGTGGAAAATGGTCTAAGCTACTTGCTAACATGCCTAAAGTCTATGTCACAATTTGCCCTGGCACCAAGTATTAATACCAATGCTAGTGCTCCATCATAAGAGTTTGCGAGCTTGCGTTGTCCACATGGTTGTTTGATGAAATATCTTCCTTATTCTCAGAAATGCTGTAGGTTAAGGGAACTAAATGATAGAACAAATGCAGGTATTATTGAAGTAATTGAAATCTCTCTATGGAAAACATTAAGTGTTATATTGTTAGATGACGTGGTCTGAACAGAGCACTAACTCAAGCTGATGGAGTCACTGTCAGACTATTGATGGATGAACGTGCTCACCACTGCTTGTTACTTGGTCAAGCATCGGATTGCACCAACGTGACTCGAGTATCAAGCATAATATAAGTCAATGGGAAACTCGAGCATTTTCAACCTCACATGCTCAAGGCTTGATTGAGTAATGAGCAGTAGTTCATCCATTACTAGATATGACATAATTCTACTGTGACTGGGATGAGTGATGCTTTATGTATTACATTAGGCCCTTCTCTTATTCACTGATACACTTGCCAAAGACAAAGGAGGCCAAGTGGGGTGCACTGCATTATATACTACCATTGCCAGTACCACATTCTACCATCCATTTTGGACAGTTTAACATTTTAATCATTCACAATAAAAATTAGGACACCAATCAATTCTGTAAAAATATCCAGTCAACCATAAATGCTAAGTAGGGTACATGTGATGCCCAAAAAGACTAATGTAACATCAGCCTACCCATAATATCTATGTTGCATGTATGTGTCTGAAAAGTAATAGTGTGTTTAAACATACCTGCTCATTAAGATGTCTAGTGTGACACTTTGTTAATTTTTACTTAAAGCAGATAAATACCCACTGCCCAAAAAAGATAACATAACAATCAATTGCAGTAGTTAGGATCATAGCATAATAGTGCTCCTACAGCAAGCGGTATACTTATAGAATCAGGAGAACCGGAATAGATATAGTGCAAAATTTGTCAGATGTTTATTAAACAGTACAATACAATATATGAGTATAAATCGATATGGACTCAGGGATAGTGGTCATGATAAAAAACACACAAAAACAGCATGGGGGGAAAAACATCTGAAAGTGGATCAGAAGATGATAATGGTGCACCACACTAATGACATGTGATAACATCAATGGACAGGTGGAGAGAGTACCTGATAACAATACCAGTGGATAAACTATTCACATGTAAAATACATCCCAATACATGTGAGAGCATCTCAATAACAGGATAGTACGATATAACTCTAGTGGATATAAATCCCAAAATGTATATCATCCACACATGAGAAATCAGTTTAAATGGTAACAGGTACAGAAAATAGATAACATATAAAATACACCTGAATGGTATGTACAGTATGGTCACATCAGTTATGCAACAAAAGTGCTATGTGCAATCATGATTGGTAATGGGATCCTCAGACAGAGTGTCCCCAAAAGGAGCAGCCCCTGAGCCTACCAACATATGTTTCACCGGAAATAGAAGCTGAGTAGTCCGAGGGCTTCATCAGGGAGGAGCATCATCATCAAGGATCTCCATAAGCATGGTTTTATAATGCCCGCTTGATCGGGACTTCCGTGTGTATTGCACAGGCCAGTACCACCCCCAACAATGACGTGACCGCTGTCAGACAGAAAGGCGCATGCGCGGGAACAGGGGCACGTCACCCAGATCCCGCACATGCGTCACAACCAACAGAGACAGCAACAGCGGAGAGGGAGGCGTGGCCACAACACGCGTGCAAGAGGTGGCACACCAGGAACAGCTACCCAGCACCCACCCAGCAACAATCAAAATAAAGAGGTCACATGATTCAGTAAGGTGGCGATGTATCAACAGCATCAGTGAATCCAAGTTCTAATGTTAAAATCAGTGGAATAGTCTCTTAATGGTGCAAAGTCCTGGGTGCCAACATACTACATTACATTATTCTCATTAGCAATCAGTATACTTGTAGTGCGTATGGTTGCAAAATGGAACGTTATAACAGGTAGGTAAAAAGTAAATTGTGACTAAAAATGTTTTACATTTTTTAAAACAGAATATTATCTTTCCAAGCAAAAAATTGTAGAGAAGAATGTTTGGATAGTTGGTGGGTACACACATGTGTCACATAAGCCTGTAAAATTGTACTTGTAAAACAGTTATCCAAAAAAACCCCTTTACTCTGTATTTTTGTAAGCTATTTTTAGCTAAATTGCCTTTCCCTTAACAGAAATGAGTTAACTCAAAAAATGATGTTGCTACATAGTTAGTTACTTACTGTATGAATGCTGCAGTCTTTATCAATGTGTGAAATGGGACATGAAATTTTTCATGCCATCATCAAAAATCAAATCATAAACTGTTCCAGTCATTCGAAGTTAATATTCTGCTTATCCATCCTCTCATCTTTAGTCATGCTGGGATGGAAAAGAGCTATCTACAAGCTGTTTTCAAAAAGTTTGAAGTTTACAACTGTTCAAAACATCTTGATATTCTGATGCATTAAGATTTACCTTTCCCAGAACTAAGACACCCAGGCCAAATCCTGATAAACAATAGCATGGCATTATCCATTCACTACCTATCTATATAGTTTCCATGATGTACATCAGGGTGCCACAGGGTACTGCATCCTTACCCAGGGTGCAGGGCCTACCCCCCATGGTTCCAGGTCCCCAAGAAATCGGTGTCACTACCAACAGCACCACAAATCCCAATCAACACCTCCCATCATGACCTGTCAGACACACCAGTGGGTTGGTCTAGCTGGAATAGAGCCACCCACCTAGGGGTCAGGCAGACTGGTGGGAGGGCAAAGAGACAGTAGAGCAGTAGAGTACAGTGGAGAGAGTAGTAAGAGCCCTCAAGAAGAGAGGAGCTGGGGAGAGTGAGCTCCCTGGGAGCTAGACCGTGGTTGGGTCGCAGACGGTGGTCCGGGACCAGAGAAGTCGGGGACCGGTGGCAATGACATTGAAAAGGGGTGTGACGGATATAGTATAGGAGGACTGTCGGCACCAGCAAGCCCAAAAGAAACTGACCGGTACCACGCACATCGGGGTACAGGACTTTAGGTCAGGAGGCGATTCAACATCCTGGCAATTAACCTGCAGAGGAAGGAGACCTTCAGGGACTTTCCCACAGAGCTCAGAGATTCTTGGCATCAGCACAACATGGGGGACAGGGTTTTCCAGCCAAAAGCAGCCCACTGAAGTCCCAAGTGCCAGCCTTCAAGAGCACAGCTACATTTCAGAAAGTGAGCTGGGCCCTAGCAGCTTCAAGCGACAGGGCCACAAACAGACAATTAAATTGTGCATGGAGGTAGGCTCCGGACTGCCAAGTGATACCGGTGGGAGCGGATACCTGGGCGGGCTCCCCGCAGTGACTGTGGCACACAGAAAATTTGGTTTACTTGCACCGTGTGTGTCACCTTTATAATCCTCATCCAGCACCACCACTACCCACAGTGAGTACTCTGATACCCTTGCACCATGCTCTACCAAACAACCACCAACAGCCCGGGGCCATCCCTACCTGTGGAAGGACTAACATCAGGCTGCTTAACTCCATCTTCCCTGGTACTCCTTACAGCAGCGGCAGTACTCCCATTACTGCACCCCACAGGTAGCATCATGAACTTCGCCCCTGTAAATACCCCCTTTTCACAGATCAACATTTCCGCCAACCTGGGTCCGGAGCCCCTCGAGCCACCACGATCCCGGTTCCGAGCAGCCTGACAAACACCAGGATGGTACATTACCAAATCCACGCTAGTCTATGGAACTCCCAAGCAGAGATACATAATTTATTAATCTACAGTGGTGGCATGCTTTACGCCAGTGGTGTCTAGGAGTGGTGTCCTTTACATCCCTGTATCTGATGCGTGGCATTTTGTTTGGTGATTTAAAGCTCGCAGAGTTTGGTTGGCCAAGTTGCTGCAGTTTCTAAAGATTTGTATAGGACAAAATGAAAACCTGAATATTTAATAATCTATCTGTAGTGTTATTTTTGTGCCTGTTAGGTTATAGTAAAATCTCAACTTTACAAAGACTTTTCTGTTATAAACACTATTTTCAATGGTGTAAGGGTATTTCTAGATTAATTTGCTATTTTATATCATGATGTGTTAAGCAAAATAGCTAAATACATTCTGCTAAATATGCTAAAATAAAAAAATGCAAGCTAATGGTACTTTGGATTATGTTTTTTACTTAATCTTTTCAAAGGAGTATTATTTTTAGTGTCAAGCCAAGTGAAACCACAAGCTTTCTCATTTCTCTTTGGCTCATATTATAATCAATCTAGTCACTTGTGTCTAAGCCTAAGAAGTGCACAAATTTGTAATATCCTATATGTGCAGAACAGCCTGCTGCCAATCAAATCACCTGATCGCTAAGAGCAACATTATTGCAGTTGATGACGGTCCATATGTTGCGTAATTCAATCTTCTGTCCTTTTGTGTCAGTGGGTATTTGAGGACAGGGCTAGATGTGACAGGAGCACAGTCATGGCATGTGAATGGGATCAAAAGCAATAAAGAAATTGCTGACAGGGGAATAAATTGAAAAAATATCAAAGAACAGAGTACGAACTGAAATCCTCTTTCAAACAAATACGATAGATTCAGTTTATACCTATATAGAGCTGCATAAAACATGATAAACAGGATAACTCAGCAAGTATTGAAGTATAGTTTAATGATTTTATTATTGTGCCATATTTATATACCCAGTTAGACATTCACAACTTCAAATAACCGAAGGATTATTTCTATCTTCCAAATTTTGGACTTGTCTCCTCAAATCATTATTATTTTTATATATTCTTTTTGTGCTTCCTGCAAGGGGGATTGACCACATATGCTGTCAAGCATTAATACTCACAACAAGCATAAGACTGGCTACCAGAGGAATCTCCTTTAATACCAGGCCTGGATTCAGTTATCTGCATTGCACTCCAGAGCTCTCACATGAGCTCCAGAGTGTAGCCTAGACTGAACCGCGAGCGCCGAGTCATTGATTCCCCGGCGATTGTGGTTCAGTTCATGACAGCTGCAGACAGGCCGGGCTGATCTCTGGTGCTCTCACCTGAACTCCGGAGATCAGTCTGGCCTGTCCGCAGCTGTCATGAACTGAACCACAATCGCCGGGAAATCAATCACTCGGCGCTCGCGTTTCAGTCCTGCAAACTCTGAGTTCAGTCCAGGCTGCAGGTGAGTGCTCCAGAGTACAGTGCAGGTAACTGAATCCAGGCCTTGCATTACTGGAGATTCCTCCGGTAGCCAGTCCGGCACTGCTCACTACTGACAAGCTCTTTCATAGAGTTTAAGTGAAAGCCTTCGATGTTATTTGGACAACACCTTCTCATGCCACATATTTCCCCCAATTAAAATAAAAAAATCTTATACTCACCTCCATTGCTAGAGCTATTTCAGTGGTGCCGGCTCTCCCAGGGCTCACGTGACATTGTTACAACAGACAAGCCTTGCACCTAACCAACGCTAGCTTCATTGCTTATGCCTTCAGATGTATAAGTAATCAAGAGGAAGTGAGTAGTCAGCTGAAGCTTTACTGCTTATTTATTGCTTAGTAGTCTGAAAGCATTGCCAGTGAAGCTGGCGCCGATTGGGAGGGGGCTTGTATAAAGCAACAACTTCACGTGAGCCCCTGAAGAGCGAGAGCTGGAACACCAAGCTAGCACAGGAGGAGAAAATAAACTTTTTATGGACACAAACATATGAAATGAGATGAGGTTTTCCTAGTAGTGGACAACCCCTTTAAAGCCCTTGTCACTCCCATGACAAGTTCCCATGATGAGTTTTGGGTGAATTTTTGACTCTATGTATTTTCGCAACACAAAAAATGCAGCATCTCACTGTTTCAGCAAAAAGTGGATGGGATTTATAGAAATCACATGCCCGCTGTGCTTTTTTTCTGTAGCATAAACTTATCTTACCAATATCTAGCTCAATGCCGATAAAAGGGACAGGTGTGCTTTTTAATGCAACTGTAAAACCTGTTGGATTTTTTTTTTATTCTGAGATTTTCCAAGGGGTGGCAATTTAATAACTGTATGAGGAAGTTTTCTGGAAATAAGTCATTAAAGATTACTTTATTTATTTTGTAGTATGTGCTTCAATATTCAATAAGCTTGGATGACATGTATAGACACAGGTAGTACAGTCAATAAAAGATGACCCATTTAGTATTTGAGGGCATGTGAAAATCATTTACACTATTGATTTATTTTGCAACAGGTAAACTGCTAGATTTGCTATAATATAAATACATATTTACTACATTGTATTTTACCTTCCTTAGACAATAATGTGTTTGCTATTCTTTGAAATGTTGCAACTATTGTTTTTTTTTTCAAAACTCTCCCTGGAGGTGTTATATTGAAGACTCATGTTTCCTTTCTGTATTATTTGTATAGGCTGTGCAGCAGGGTATGCACACTATCACAGCTGTGAGGAACAGGATTTAATAGTCAGAGTTTCAATAGATTAATAAGGTCTCCCCAAAGAGATGAAATATAACCTCCTCCCTCCAAAAACCAAGAAGTGGCAGGGAAGATTCACTTGGAGCCTTATCTGTGTGTATTGTTTTGATTTTGTGCTTCTTTAGGCCTCCAGCAACACAGTAGAACAGTCATTTGTCATTATCTCCCTCATCCTCTAAAGATAATGAGATGACTCTGCTAATATTCCCCAAGGCTACATGGCAAAGCTGAAATATGAGTTTTAAAAAGAAGAGTACAGTTTAGCTTATTTCCTGTGCTTCAGTTGACAGAATGGAAACTGGTATATTTCAAAATGTTACACTATATGCAGTTTATTGCTGTATACAAATATATACATTCAAGGTATTATGAAAGCATATGCATAACAAATTAGGTTGTGCATCATTGACATGGTCTGTTATATCTATAAAGCCCCATTAATAAGATAGAGCACAATAATAAATGACTTGTATGTATGTTCCACTTAATAGTCTTTGATACAAACTAAAGTATAAAATGTCAGCTATTCTGAAGCACAGGCTTGTAACATGTAGCCGTACACTATTTTAGAATCAATCGGTGGCCTTGAATTTGTCAGTTGAGATAGGGATTAGTCTTTAGAGATTGAGTGAGCAGTTAATTAGTAGACTAGAGTCTGCATCAAGAATGAGTCACAGGAGGAATAAGAATAGGTCACCGGAATGACCTAGTAGTAGAAAGGCAAGCATATACCTTCTGGCTAATACCCATTGGAGTAGCAGAAGCTCTGTAGTGCTATAATTGTGATAGAAAGTAAATGAATAGAGATTTCCTATCCTGTTAAGAGAAAGCAATGCTTGAACTGTCAGGATGTTCCATTAGTGAGATGATAAAAACATTTTTATAATCTTTAACTTTCTAGATTCCAGTAGTGTTGTCATCCCTAAAGTAAGCTTCAAAACACATTTAACTGGAGGGAAAATTGGTATACCAATTTTCTAAAAGCATCAAATCCAGCACTGTGAGACACATTTACAAAAAAATAAAAAAATCTGCACTGAATTACATTTGCTGTGGCGATTCTTCACTTTTTACACTGTATATTTTATTTTGCATTTATGATAATTGAAGAAAACATATTGACATTTCTGTGTCTTCCTTCAAATGTAATTGTAATTGAATTTTGTTTTACACATTGCTGAATAAAGAAAGATGCAGAGGAAAGAGAGGAGATGATATTATAGGAGAGCTGATAAAATCAAGCCAACATGAAGTAATGGTTGAGAAGCAAGTACATGTGAAACTAGATAGGAACTCAAACAATTGGGTTCATTACTTATCCTGAACTGTATGTAGCACATCATCTCAAGGAAAGAGGTCCGTTTTTATTTTTTTTACTAATGCTGCAGAAAATAATAATGAATATTATGAAAATATATATATATATATATATATATATATATATATATATAAAACATCAAATCAAGAGGAAGAGAGTATTTGTGCAAAAATGTAAACCTTTATTCAAATACACACACAGAACAAGATATCCCAACATAAAAATCTACCATAAAAGAAAAGGAGGATACATTATATATAATAATCCATAGGTCATGGCCAATCCTAGATAGAGATCACCCCTCTACAATCCACAGGAGATTATACAAACTTAAATGGACAGATAATCCATATATCGCATCAAGGTATAAGTTGGATACAAAGAGAAGGGGAAAAAAAATCAAGGATAATTGATTAGATATAACCCATGGAAAATATAAAGTGCAGGTGCAAGGGGCTGGACCAAAACCCTAGATCATCATGAAATCCCCGACCAAAGGTAGGGGGAGAACATGATGAACACTGGGAGATGGGCCTCAGCCTAAGAATAATTGTCTCACAAAAAGCGTAAAGAAAATGCATACATCAATGCAGAAGAAATCTTCCAATATCAGATATTCATAAATTGAACTCAAATGAGGCAACCATTAAGGAAGACGGCTATTACTCTTACCTAAAGTGCAAGTGCAGTAGGGATAAAAGAGGTCCATTCGCACATCGATATAGATCCCCCATGGAAGAACACAGGATCACCAGCAATAGAGATAAGAGATTAGATGATATTATAGGAGAGCTGATAAAATCAAGTCAACATGAAGTAATGGTTGAGAAGCAAGTACATGTGAAACTAGATAGGAACTAAAACAATTGGGTTCATTACTAGGGATGATTGAATACCTCAAATCTTTGGCTTCGCGAATATTTGCCGAATATCTCGCCGATATTCGACTATTTGCAAATAATCGATGCGCAATGTAAGTCTATAGGAAACCCGAATAACAACTATTTGGAACTATTCGGGCTTCCCATAGACTTACATTGCACATCTAATATTCTCATAGCAGCGACCTATTTGTCATGTATTCACAAAGCTGAATATTTGAGGTATTCGATCATTACTATTCATTACTTATCCTGAACTGCAGCACATCATCTCAAGGAAAGAGGTCCATTTTTATTTTGTTAGTAACGCTGCAGAAAATAATAATGAATATTATAAAAAAATTCTCATGTTTGATTATTTCTTTTTATAATAATATAAAACATATGTGACTATATCTATTTATATATACAATACAGATACATAGACTTAAAACCATACCAAGGCAGTCATTTACAGCTACAAAAATAAGTACTGTTCATACGCCAAAATAATCCTTAATGTAACATCAAAATCTTACCCTGCTTTTTAGCTTCTTTCTTATGAATATATTTTTCTTAACGTAATCGTATTTGTGTGCAACACTTATTCTGTGAAGTTTCCATAGCATGATGTTTACTAATGTCCAACTCATTCCAGTACCAGGTATATAATATAAAGAGTGGCATTATTTGGGGTATCTGTTTTACAAAATCCTATCTCTTTTTATTGTTAAAACATTGAGGATTTCTATGTAAAAGCAGCACACAGCCAAAGCTAGTGGATTTCTGTCTCACAATAAATTGTAAGTAAAATGTTGGTTGTCCCTTAGTAAAGCAAATAGAGGGTTTATAATCATTAATTCTGGATACTAAAGCATATACTCTTCCCAAATATTTATATTTTATTCATCCTGGAATAGTAAAATAATATTATAATTAAACTAACACTCCAGCTTTTTTTTTATTTTTTCAGTGCTGGACTGGTGTTTTAAATCTAATTTCCCCCCAGTATTAGTATAATATTCCCCCAAATGTTTTATTTGTTCACGCAGCGCCATTTTCCAATCATAACTTCTGACTGGCTTAAAGTCAGAATTTAAATCACAAGTTCTCAATACAAGTTTATGAGAGCCAGAATGAAGCTCTCATAGACCTTGATTGAGTTGTGACTTAAAAATACACATATTTGACATTACTGCATTTATAAATGACGATTCTCTCAATATATTAAATAAATAATACATTTAATAAATTAATCTAATTGGTAAACGGCATAACAAGAGAAAATTCAAAACCCCAGAATTATGATTTTTTTTCATCACTGCAATAATGCAATAAAATGAAATAAGAGGAGATCTAAACAATATATCTATCCCAAAATGATATCAGTAAAAACATCAGCTCAGGACACAAAAATAAGCTTTCACACAGCCCAAGATGCTGTTATGTATCACGGAAAACAGCAATACAAGTATAATTTTTCTTATTTACAAATTTCTGATTTTTTTTTCACCACTTAAATAAAAAAAATCTTTGCATGTTTTGTATCTACATACTTGGACTAACCTGGAGAATAATATTGCCAGGTCAATTTTACCTCACAGTGACATAGTAAATAAAAAAACAAAAAAAAAATGGAATTGCACTTTTTTGCGATTTCAACTCACCTGGAATGTCTTCCTGTTTTCTAGTATGCTATGTAATAGAATGATGTAATTCAAAAATACAACTTGTCTTACAAGAAATAATCCCTCATTTGGCTATTTTGACAGAAAAATAAAAACGTTACGGCTGTTTGATATAGGGGAGGAAAAAATAAAAATGAAAAAGCAAAAAAATCACTCGAGGATTAAGGAGATTTAGAGACATACATCTATTTGTATATATACATGTATATAGCTAAAAAGTTAGAATGTTTCTTGTTTTATATAAATAAATGTTTTGTCAGCAGATGAGCCTTTGGTGGTGGTGTTATAGGGTGGGCAGGTGTTTCTAATCAATAAAGAACAAACGTAAACTTTGTAAATGGTACAGTGAGAAGACCATACTACTTGAATAACATCATTAATCCAGTCATTGTGCCTCTGCATGAGCAGGCCTCATCCCTTTCATGTACATGGACAACACTCCTCAGGCTCATCAAGATCACATCTTTAATGAACAGCTCCTGGAGACTGGGGTACCACAAATGGAGTTGCCTGAACTCTCTCTTGACCTGAATGCCATAGAAAAGCTATGGCATCAGCTGAGTCACTGTGTAGAGGCTCATAAATCTGTACCTCAGAACCTCAGTGACCTGAGGGCTACCCTTCAAGAACAATGGGATTCTATGCCTCAGCTGACAATGACTTGACCTGTGAACAGCATGGTATGTCTTCGTGAAGCTGTAATTGATGCTCAAGGCCACATGACAAGTTATTGAGACATTGACTTTTGTTGAGTGCATGCCCACCACTCTTCTTGGCTTTTGGTTCAATAAATCTTTTGAGATGAGAAAATAATTTATACAGTATATATATATATATATATATATATATATATATATATATATATATATATATATATATACATTAGACATTTCTTTTATGTAGAACAAGAGACTATCTAACTTAAAATGCATAACCTAGATCAGTGGTCACAACATCCAAAGAACCTTAGTGGTGACATTAAGCTCCCGCCCTAGCTCACTCAGTAGGGCCATGAAGAGAACTGATCATTGGTATAATGAGAGCCAAAACTTTCCCATACAAATCACACTAAAGTAGTATACTTACACAGTTTCCTGTTTTACCCAATTTGGAATTTCCACATCAAGCACTACACTATCATATCCTGCTTCCAGACCCTCTTTTGATTGTCAATATATTCCTGTCTCCAGCTTACCCTATTTAACCCTCAGGCAAGTATATGTTTATCCATCTCTGCTCTTCTGTGTGACAAAACTCCCAAAAGGTACCATCCAGGGACCTGCTCTTCATTGCATTGCTAGACCTGGTGCTAATGTAACAAGTTGGCAGGAGGCAGCAAGCCCCACATAATGGGCCCGTGAGCCACAGGTTGGGTACCCCTTAACTGGATGTTCATTAATTCTTTTTCTGACTAGATTTCGTAGATGGGTAGAGTGCTTGTAATAGTTCATAAATAATTCAGAAAGATATATTCATTTAGAAAAACAATATGGCTTAAATTTAAGTGTGAAGTCACAAGTTTATGCATCATGGTATAGTTAAGGTGCTGTGTGTTAAAAAAAACAAAGCTACTATACATCTGAAAAGTATTTCTGATTATATATACAGAGACAGGAAAAAGGCAAGAACAGTGTTTAGTAATGTAAGAGATGTGTGCTTTTGTGCATCATTCCAGATAAGTTGATAAATTATTAACATTTTTCATTTATTTTTCCAAATACAGAGATTGGATTATGAAAGTAAAAGATTGTATACCTTAAAAGTGGAAGCTGAGAATACACATATAGATGCCCATTTCCACTATCTTGGTCCTTTTAAAGATACTGCGACTGTCAAGATTTCGGTAGATGATGCGGATGAGCCTCCTATTTTTGGCCGACCTAGCTACATGTTTAAAGTACATGAGGATATCGAATTAGGGACTATAATTGGGACAGTAATGGCAAGAGATCCAGATATCATTCCCAGTCCAATAAGGTAATGTTCAATATAATGAGTGAAACCTTCAATATTTCTTCATGCTTATAGCATAAAGAGTGACAGTCATGCATTAAAGTTTACTTATTACTGATCTCAAGGCTTGTGGATAAGACATCTTCTGCAGCCTACTGAATTACGTTATAGATGGCAACAAAGAGTTAACAATGATTAAACCAGGTTATTCTAGAGAGGTTTTTATGCACATTGCAATAAGTATTGTTTTTTCATGGAATATTTTTGCTTGCAGGTAAAAACCAAATCATTATCATGAACACCCTGCCAGTATTTTCAGTGATGATTTATAGGAATGGAGCTTTAATTGCAAGGATTTCTGCACAGATATGTCATGTATCAGCATACTCTTTGGAATATAGCTATAGTGGGAAAAGAGGTATCAGTTAAACCCTGGGGTTATTGTGAAAGATATGATCCAAAAGGAATCCAGCAACCACAAAAAATACATCTGTGTTTTTTAAAATATCACATTTATTGAAACATGTCTTATTTACAGAGGGAATTGAAAAAAAAAATTATCATTATAGATATTGACAATAGGCAGCAGGTTGATCTACGCATGTCAAGCAGACGCTCTCAGTCCTGACTAGACATTAGCGGTTCCATCGAGGCTCGGTTCGCCAGCAGCAAACAAGCCTAGCTCCACTGGCTTGAGCTTGACCTGAACCTTGGATCAAGTCACTGATTGGCAGTTTGAGTCTCCGCCCACATACAGCCAGCCATAAGCAGATCACTTCTGGAGGAGGCTAGGTGGGCTTTTTCAAACTTTTTTTTGTTACTCACTACACCCGGTCATGCTGTTGTTACCCCCAATGTGCGCCATTCAAACACTGCAAGCAGTTTGCACAGGGCTGAGGACCAAGCATACATGAGCACAGCTTTGCTTCCGCAAGTTTTGTTCGCACGTAAAGCATCCGAAGCTTGATTTTTAACCTCAAGTTCACTCATATCTAGTCTTGACAATATATTAACTAAATAGCGTGCAATATACGGGACGTTAACACCCCTGGAAAGTGCTAACAAGGGTGTGGAAATCAAACACACCTAATAACACATAAAACAATTAACCAAAGTAAAGCTTCAGCAAACATGGGATTAACAGGTTGATGAGTGAATGACAGGAAATAAAAGTCGAAATATGATATGGTAATAATATATCCTAAATTCAGTAAATTACTTTTTTTATATTTTCATAAAGTAACATAGCAATGTATACATTAAATAACAATCAATTTTAATGTTATATACTGGATTTAATAAATGAAATACCAATGTTCTAATGGATAGTAATAATAATAAAAAAACATAATTAATATAGATACTTCACCTGTGGTATTTCTTACCCATCAGTTTGCTGAATTTTACCAAAGTGGCACTTTGCACACTACAACATCGCAGGTGCGATGTCGGTGGGGTCAAATTGAAAGTGACGCACATCCGGCGTCGCAGGCGATATTGTAGTGTGTAAAGCTTTTTTGATACGATTAACGAGCGCAAAATCGTCGTAATCGTATCATCGGTGTAGCGTCGGTAATTTCCATAATTTGGAAATGACCGATGTTACAATGTTGTTCCTCATTCCTACGGCAGCACACATCGCTGTGTGTGAAGCCGCAGGAGCGAGGAACATCTCCTACCTGCATCTTGCAGTTCATGCCAGCTAGGCGGAAGGAAGGAGGTGGGCGGGATGTTTACGTCCCGCTCATCTCTGCCCCTCCGCTTCTATTGGCTGCCTGCCGTGTGACGTCGCTATGACGCCACACGACCCACCCTCTTAATATGGAGGCGGTTCGCCGGCCACAGCGACGTCGCAGGGCAGGTGAGTGCATGTGAAGCTGGCGTAGCGATAATGTTCGCTACGCCAGCTATCACCATGATATCGCAGCTGCGATGGGGGCGGGGACTATCGCGCTCGGCATCGCAAGCATCAGCTTGTGATGTCGTAGTGTGCAAAGTGCCCCTTAGGGTAACTGTTTTATAGGTGAACATGTGTATTTTTTTTCCACAGCCTTAATTGCTAATTTCTGGAATGTTAACTTCTTGTATATTGCACACTGTTTAGTCAATATATTGTCAGGAAAAAGAGCATCTGCATAAAAAACGCTTAGGCTAACCTAGTGCCTATTACCATTATCTATCATG
This sequence comes from Anomaloglossus baeobatrachus, assembly GCF_048569485.1. Lineage (NCBI taxonomy): Eukaryota > Metazoa > Chordata > Amphibia > Anura > Aromobatidae > Anomaloglossus > Anomaloglossus baeobatrachus. The sequence goes on from NC_134358.1 coordinate 275,578,825, forward strand.
ATGACTTTTTAAATCATGAAAATATTTTAAAATATTTTTCATTAAATGTGATGCTTTAAAATATACATGTATACAGAAATATTTTTTGAAGTTGCTGGATTCCTTGTGGATCATATATTTTATGCTCTGCCTCATATAGGAACCAGACTGGAGTTTCTGGTCATTGCCATTGATATGGATAATCTTTTACACTGTTGAGCTGATGTTGTTTGTCCATTTTTTCCTGCCCTGACCTTAGTTCCTACAAAAGATAAAATAGCTCTTTATGTGTTAACCTGGTGTCTTTATGAGGGGAGAAATCCTATAACCCCTTTAACATTAACTGAAAAACACAATACAGGCAGATTTACTGTGGTCATCGGTCAATGATTAGTGCTCAAGGCAAGACAAGTTGACACTGGTCAAGTAGTTCCATTTTCAAAGCACTACACTCATATTTTGTACCAAATCTACAATGTCCCTTAGGCAAAAAAATAATTAAAACGTGTTTATTAAATATTTAATTAGAGCACAATAGTTACAGACAATTAAACATACTAAATAAAGGTCCAGTCACACTAAACAACTTACCAGCGATCCCAACAACGATAGGGATCGCTGGTAAGTTGCTAGGAGGTTGCTGGTGAGATGTCACACTGTGACGCTCCAGCGATCCCACCAGCAACCTGACCTGGCAGGGATCGCTGGAGCGTGGCTACACGAGTTGCTGGTGAGCTCACCAGCAACCAGTGACCAGCCCCCAGCGCCGCGTGGAAGATGCTGCGCTTGGTAACTAAGGTAAATATCGGGTAACCAACCCGATATTTACCTTGGTTACCAGCGCACGCAGCTACACATGCAGAGAGCAGGGAGCAGCACACACTGAGCGCTGGCTCCCTGCTCTCCTAGTTACAGCACACATCGGGTTAATTACCCGATGTGTGCTGCAGCTAAATGTGCACAGAGCAGGGAGCAGCGCACACCGGGTGCAGCTGCACAGGGTACATATATAGGGTATAGAGTACAGGGTGCAGCTGCACAGAGCAGGGAGCAGCGCACACCGCTTAGCGCTGGCTCCTTGCTCTCCTAGTTACAGCACACATCGGGTTAATTACCCGATGTGTACTGCAGCTAAATGGGCACAGAGCAGGGAGCAGCGCACAATGCTTAGCGCTGGCTCCCTGCTCTCCTAGCTACAGCACACATCGGGTTAATTAACCCGATGTGTCCTGCAGCTACATGTGCACAGAGCAGGAGCCGGCACTGACAGTGAGAGCGGCGGAGGCTGGTAACAAAGGTAAATATCGGGTAACCAAGGACAGGGCTTCTTGGTTACCCGATGTTTACTGTGGTTACCAGTGTCCGCAGAAGCCGGCTCCTGCTGCCTGCACATTTAGTTGTTGCTGTTTCCCTGTCACACACAGTGATCTGTGCTTCACAGTGGGACAGCAACAACTAAAAAATGGCCCAGGACATTCAGCAACAACCAACGACCTCACAGCAGGGGCCAGGTTGTTGCTGGATGTCCCACACAGCGACATCACTAGCAACACCGCTGCTACGTCACAAAAGTTGTTCGTTAGCAGCAATGTTGCTAGCGATGTTGCTTAGTGTGATGGGGCCTTAACTCATGACAGAGGAGGGAGGCAAGAGTCATTCATATATATGAATATTACTATATAAGAGCAGCATCAAAATACAATCTACAGTGACAATCAAAAGGGTAACAATAATTTGAACTTTTTAATTTCAGGCTCCATATATTAACACTTACTACAGCTTTTTGTGGCATGAGACTACCTTCATTTTATAGACAATCATCTTGGCTATCTCATACATAAATTTGACTTGGAACTACTTAGCATATGATTAGTTATGCAGATTCTTGTCATGCAACTGCATTGTGACTGTTTTGCTCCTAAAAATCTAAATTTTAATTTTTATTGTTTTGTTTGTATTTTGTAAATACGCCTTTGGATTTTAACACGTCCTGAATCCTTCTGGGCATGCTTTTGATCAGATTCACATATGTCTCGACAAAAATCATATCCATGGTTTCTTCTACACGTTCCCAATGTTGGTGCATATGTACTGCCCTGAGAGGGGCCCGGCCGCTTCCTCCGCTTGCTCGGTCCGAGCTGCTCGAGGTCCGGGCTCGGGTTCTCGGTGGCACGAGCACCTCCGGACCGGGGGCCACGTCGCTCTTGTTAAGGGAAGGTGCTGGGGGATGGTGGTTGTGTAACGGGTCATGACGCCACCCACGGGTCGTGGTGACGGAGGATGCACCCCCACTGCAGCTGAAGTGGTGGCGGGCTCGTCCGTGATCAGTGTTGCGGCCGCAGCTGAGATGTTAGCCCCTCCGTGGTCAGGGGCGGTGTTTCCCGGGGCCCCGGTGGGGGACTGTAAGGGGTAATGTTGTCATCGGGGTGCAGGGCGCCGTGCCGCGGTTTATCGTCATGCCCGGATGGCACTGATGTACTCACGATTGATTCACACTCAGAGTCACTGGTAAACCAAAGTTCGGAAGTGGTCGGTCCCCTCGGCCGGCTGCTGATGTCCCTTGTGGGGTTGATGGTGGCCCCTTTTCCCGTGCACCTCTGGATGTTTGTGTTTCGGTCCCCCTGCCTAAGCAGTGGTAGCCCGCTCCTCGGCGTTGAGCTGCCGGAGGAGCCCTCGGTTGCCCGCAGGCGCTGGCCCGTCGGGTGTTTGGCCCTTGGCGGTGGCGCTCACCCGGACTCGGTGGGCTTTTGCCTTCTTTTGGAACTTTGGGTGTGGATGAACCCGTGAGGTCCGGCCAGCAATCAGTCAATTTGCCTATACTCAGTGGCTTCTAAGCTAGGATGGGGTTTGACTACCCTCCTGTTGGTGCTCCAGTACATAGTTGACTCCCCGGTTCGGGACCGGCGGGCTCCAAGCCAGGCCCGGTCTGTACGGTTCCGCCGGTTGCTGTACCAGTACTCCTGCAGACGGCCACCACCGTCTGCCTGCCTGAGGTTCTCTAAGGGGCCCGACCTCCTACCCGGGTCCCTGACAGCTACTCCTCTACCACTCACTGTTAACTCCAAAACTCATCTGTTTGAACTTCCTGCCCCAGAACAGTAGTCTCCTCGGTGGGCGTGTATTTCTGCCTGACTCCGCCCACCTGGTGTGCTCTACTCGCCCTGAGGGAGGCATCAGGTCTCCCTTTTGGGTGACATGTGTGTGACCTCACAGGGGATGGGGGTGTGTGTGTATGTGGTAGATGTTATTACCTGTGACCCCTGGGGTCCAGGGCGTCACATACCCCCTTGGTTTAATGCAGACCGTTCGTGGGCTGCCCGATCCACTCCGGTTTATTTTTCTTTTTCAACTGCAAAAACGGGAAAACACTTACAAACATAATAACATTAGTACAAACTATGGTTACTGAAGGTCTTCCCTTAACGGGAGGCATTTTACTTTAACGTTTCAAATTTTATTAAACGGGAACGGGTTCATGTCCTTCCGCCTTTCCCACCCAAACAACCTAGCCTTGATGCTGCCGCTAAGAAATGGGCAGCACCCCTTTTCTACAGTCCGGAAACAGGAACACGGCAGGTCACCCAGGTGGGAATGGGTACAGTGCAGCGCACCCGGCAGTTGTCAAGGGCTCCCCGGAGAATGGTCACCGGTCCCGGTGGTGACCGGACCCCTGCCTGCTCTGCTGCGGGTCCTTCCTCCAATCTGCCTCTCCGGAGGCCAATGGAACGGGAAGGCATGTCAAAGGGGGCAGACAGGGCAATATTTACAAGCCCAAATGTTTTTGGGTGGCCGGCAGGTCCACGGCCTTGTCCATGAGCTGTCACTCATGCAACAGGGGTTTTCAACAACACACAAGTCCCAACGGGGACGGGTCCTTTTTAGCAGCAGCGGCTACCGGCTTTACTCATCAATGGGGAACTTCTCTTCCACTTCTACTTCAGGGCTGTACGGTGGAGGAGGGGGCTGTCTGCCACTCTGGACATCTAGGGCAAACCAGCCCCTCTCCCCTCGGTGCCGGGTGTATTGCACCAAATCGCCTGGCAGAAGGTCACGGTCAGGGTGCCCGAACGGGAGATGGTTATTTTCATCCCGCCGGGAAAAGAACACTTCCGTTTCCAGACCGGGTCGTATAAGAATCCCCAGCCCTTGTCCTTGTTAAATCGTCGGACCTGGCCCTGATGAGTGGGGCCCCATACCCAGTAGCCAGCGCTCCTTAGGTGCTCCTTCCCCTCAATGGTACGGGCCAGCACCTCCTCTCTCTTTCTTCTCTGGCTGCAATCTCCCGGATCAACTGGCTGGGCTGCCGCTCCCAATACGGTGGGTTTACAAGCCCGGGTTCTGCATCAGTGGGGATCTGGCCCAGCCGGCGCTCCCCAGTGTTGACCACTATCGACACCCTCGGAGGGGAATGCCGCTGTGTCACGGCCGGCTCTGCTGCACTGCAGCTGCCTCCCCGCGGAACTTCAGCCAAGTCCCGCGACTCTAGAGTGGCTTGTTTTGCCTTCAGGGCCTTCTTGGCCGAGCGGATTCCTGGAGCCTGGGTACCTCTGGACGTGGCCACTTCTGGGGCCTTCGGCATCGCCTCTGGTTCAGGTGCCGTCCGGTAATGGGTCCCCTCCGGCAACGGGCTCTGCGCAGCTGGGTTCCATTGCAGGTCCAGGCCTGCCTCCTCCAGTAACTTCCCATGAGCGCCCGGGACGTACTCCGCCACCAATGTTCGGGGTGGGGATACGGGTGGAGGAGCAGCAACCACTGTTGCGGGCAATGGAGGAGGCAGTATGGCGGGCAACAGCGGACCGAGCACCTCAGCCGCAATGGCCGACTCCTCAAGGGCATAACGTGGGTCGCCTCCCCACCCTGCCAACACCGTCATTCTCTCATGGGCCCGCACAGCAGCCACTATCTCCCCCATCTCCGCCTCCCAGTGCTCCACCAGGAAGCTTACCTGGTGCTGGAGGCGGCGACACATCTCCTCCGTCCGGGCCTTCACCTACGCCGCTGTTCCTTGTGCAGGCTCCAGGGTATCGGGACGCGGGACAGGAGTTGCCATGCTGCACAGTGTGGGTCCAGGAACAGAACGGATGCAGGGTCCTGGAGTCCCTGCCTTTTTATCTTCTCGGTTACATCAGGCAGCCTTCTCGCCCGCCTCCCCCTTGGTTTTCTCTTAGCACTCCTCCTTCGGGGGCGGGGCTTCACTTTTCGCGCCTTCACTGCTCGGGGAAGATGACTCGAGCGGGAAACTTTTGCGCCAAGATGGCGGGACTTCAACTTTTTTGGCAGGACGCTGCTGATGGAAACTTCTAAGGTGCACTTTCTGCAGGTCATTGGACTGTCCGAATCCTGTTCGTGACGCCAGAAAGAGTAGACGTGTACCACCCTGAGAGGGGCCCGGCCGCTTCCTCTGCTTGCTCGGGCTGAGCTGCTGAAGGTCCGGGCTCGGGTTCTCAGTGGCAAGAACACCTCCGGACTGGGGGGCCACGTCGCTCTTGTTAAGGGAAGGCGGTGGGAGGTGGTGGTTGTGTAACGGGTCGTGACGCCACCCACGGGTCGTGGTGATGGGGGATGCACCCCCACTGCGGCTAAAGTGATGGCGGGCTCATCCGGGATCAGTGTTGCGGCTTCAGCTGAGATGTTAGCCCCTCCGTGGGTAGGGGCGGTGTGTCCCGGGGCCCCGGGGGGGACTGTAAGGGCTGATGTTGTCATCGGGGTGCAGGGCGCCATTCCACATTGTAGCGTCGTGCCCGGATGGCACTGGTGTACTCACGATTGATTCACACTCAGAGTCACTGGTAAGCCAAAGTTCGAAAGTGGTCGGTCCCCGCGGCCGGCTGCTGATGTCCCCTATGGGGTTGATGGTGGCCCCTTTTCCCGTGCACCTCTGGATGTTTGTGTTTTGGCCCCCCTGCCTAAGCAGTGGTAGCCCGCTCCCCGACATTGAGCTGCCGGAGGAGCCCTTGGTTGCCCGTAGGCGCTGGCCCGTCGGGTGTTTGGCCCTTGGCGGTGGCGCTCACCCGGACTCGGTGGGCTTTTGCCTTCTTTCGGGACTTTGCTTGTGGATGAACCCGGGGTATCCAGCCAGCAATCAGTCAATTTGCCTATACTCAGTGGCTTCTAAGCTAGGATGGGGTCTGAGTACCCTCCTGTTGGTGCTCCGGTACACTGTTGACTCCCCGGGTTCGGAACCGGCGGGCTCCAACCCAGGCCCGGTCCGTACGGTTCCGCCCGTTGCTGTACCGGTACTCCTGCAGACGGCCACCACCGTCTGCCTGCCTGACATTCTCTAAGGGGCCCAGGCTCCTACCCAGGTCCCCACAGCTGCTCCTCTACCACTCACTGTTAACTCCAAAACTCATCTGTTTGAACTTCCTGCCCCAGGACAGTAATCTCCTCGGTGGGCGTGTCTTTGCACCTGACTCCACCCACCTGGTGTGCTCTACTCGCCCTGAGGGAGGCATCAGGTCTCCCTTTCTGGTGACATATGTGTGACCTCACAGGGGATGGGGATGTGTGTGTATGTGGTAGATTTTATTACCTGTGACCCCTGGAGTCCAGAGCGTCACACATACTGGTCAACAAACTTGGGCATGTAGACACCTTTTTTTTCAACTCTATCCATCAGGTCTGGGGACTCTCTGGGCAAATCCAGCATTTCTACTTCATTGTCATTGAACCATTTCTTCACGAATCTTGACAAATGCATTTGCGTCATTGTCTTGCACAAATACTATGTCATCCTTTTCAAACTCACAGTACTCGAGTGCATGAAGTAACTTGTCTCGTAGAATACTCACATATACCATCAATCCTAGTCAAGTATCCAATGCCTATGGCTATGTGCGCACAGTGCGTTTTTCGCGGCGTTTTTGCGCGTTTTTCGGGTGCGTTTTTGGCCTCAAAACTGCAGGACTTTGCTTCCCCAGCAAAGTCTATGAGTTTTCTTTTTTTCTGTCCGCACACATCTGTTTTTTTTACCTGCGTTTTTGAGTTAAAAAAAAAATGGACATGTCAGTTCTTTCCTGCGTTTTTCTGCGTTTCCCCCCCATGCAATGCATTGGAAAAACGCAGCAAAACGCAGAGATCAAAAACGCAGCAAAACGCAGTCAAAAACGCACCAAATCGCGGCAAAAACGCATGCGTTTTTTGATGCGTTTTTTCAACGCAGGTGCGTTTTTGTGCGTTTTTAGCGGCCAAAAACGCAGCGTCAAAAAGACGCAATGTGCGAACCTAGCCTTTAGCTGTGAAACAACCCCATATCATAAGGCTTCCTCCACTTAACTTGACAATTCTTTAAATTTCTTGCTCCATTAGTCCTTTTCCCCCTTGTTTCTTCCAGACCCATTTGCACTCATCAGAGCCTAGTCTATTAACTTTTGTTTCATTGCTCTAAATCACCTGTTACCAATCTTCTACTGTCTACTTTTTGTACTTTCTTGCAAATTCAAACCAATATTTCTTATGATGATATTGAAGTCGAGGCTTCTTCACCTTTTTTTGGGCCATCATTCCAGACTTTTGCAATGTGCCTTGAACAGTGTTTGCATGTACGTCTGTGGTCTCACTAATATGAAGCATACAAGCCACCTCCACTCTCGTGTTTGATGGAAAGAAACTGATAGATCTTGTGATGAGCTAACTTTTTGTCTCCGATATTTTTCCTAGATGTCCACTTCTTGGCTTTTGAATACATGGATAGACTTCAGGTTGTAATTTAAAGGGTTTTTTTCAAAGACCAAGAGTAAAACAGTAAAAATGCAGTAGCATGACATGTCTAAATAACTAATCATATGCTAAATAGTTGCAAGTGAAATTTATGTATGAGATGGCCAGGATGATTGTCTATAAAATGAATGTGGTCTCCCATTTAATATTGTAGTACATGGTGAGATGTGGTGCCTGTAATTCAAAGTTCAAATCATTGTTACTCTTTTGCTCTTCTCTGTATAAATAAATCATTAAAGTAACAATCATTTCATAGGTAATTGATAAAGGTAATAACACACATTAGATACATTACTACTAACCTTAAAGGGGTTCTCCACTACTTAGATATTGATGGATAGGTGCTCATTATCAGATAGTTGGAGGTCTGATTCCTGTATTCCTGTATAGTTTGTGAACACAGCATGTGTCAGATGTAATCACTGTAAGGACTCAGAACAGCACAGTTTCATACACTGTTTAATGGCCTTTCTGAGCACATACAGCTCTCCTGAGGAAAAGAGAACATTTGCTACCATTATGGACACAAAATTGTCAATACCTATTTGATGCTATGGTGGACAAGCTTTGCACACCATGTATATTTTATTTATTTTATTTCATAATCGGATATTGGTGATCTACAGGATAGAAGCCCGCAAAGGCTCGCCACTCTTCACCAGCCCATCATTGTTAGTTTACTGTCATTTATATCTGCATTTTGTATGCAATTCCTTCTCATGTACTGCACCATGAAATCAATGGTGCTCCATATAAAAATAAATAATAATAATAATAATATTAATAATAATTATTATTATAATTTTATTGTACACACTTCCCTATATGAGATGTGCGGTGTGTCTGCAAAGGTTATTTTATCATTTTTCATTCAGTCCAGCAAGCTTTGTTATAGGCTATAAAATGAGCATAAATTACGCCCCAACACACCACACACTCCACACACCCGGCTCCACAACGCGCTGCCACCACTCATCAAATATACAAAGGGTTGAGTCCCCGACATATACTACTGTCTAACAATCAAAATGGTCTCACAATCTCTGTAAGGGTATGGATTCTTTAGAACATACAACAATCAAATGTATTAAAGTTTTGAGTTTTAATATAACAAGTATACAGTGCTTACAATAAAAATGTATAAAAGAATAGCTGCAGACTTTCTAAAATAAAAACTAGAATTTAGATATTTATGATTAGTTAAATACCAATTATAGTAAAAGTAGATTTTCATAAACATGTTTTTCCTGTTAGGTTCTCTCTGGATCGACACACTGACCTTGACAGAATTTTTAATATACACTCAGGAAATGGATCAATTTATACAGCAAAACCTTTGGACCGTGAAATATCCCAATGGCATAATCTAAGCATCATAGCTACGGAAATTAGTAAGCTATTTCATAATCATACTTGTTTACTGTGTATTCTTCATTGCACTATCATCAATTGCTCTAATCGCTAAAATCCTATTCTGTGACTGTAATATCTTTTAAAAATGATGTGCTTCAAAGGAACAACTTATTTATACATTCAGCCCGAGTGTGTAGAGAAACTCCGAATTTCCCTCAGGTCACACTTTGATTCTCTCTGATACTTTCCATCCAAAGGCTTTTATTTTTATTCAATCTCTAAATGGTGAACATGTAACCTTTGGGACAATGACCTATATGGTCTGTGTTATTTTAATACTTCTTCACTCTAATGCACATTATTTAGAGGTTCCACTTTAATGATCACTATGTATGTCAGAGAGGAAGCATCTCTGTTATTTTGTTGCTATGAAAGATTGATTTCATGATACAACCATCTCTACAAAATCACTTATTAAATGGAAAATTATTTCAAAATAAAACAAGAAATGGCTATGAGAGAGGTTTACTTCTGTTTGAATATAAGTATTCCATTCATTAACACTCTTTGCACTAAATGGGCATTTTAATGGTCAGTTATTCAAGAAAATAAAAAATAAATATATATATATATATATATATATATATATATATATATATATATATATATATATATATATATATATACTTACCAGACAAGAAAAAACATGTACAACTGCAAGGAATTAAAGAAGGCATCATGCTCTTTTTTATGTAAATAAAGCTGCATTTTCATCAGTTTTACTTAATATGTTTAAATTTGATTCGTTATTTACAATATCTTACGCACCCCAAGGTACCATTGATTATTGACTTAGGTTATGTGCGCACAGTGCGTTTTTCGCTGTGTTTTTGCGCGTTTTTCGGGTGCGTTTTTGGCCTCAAAACTGCATGACTTTGCTTCCCCAGCAAAGTCTATGAGTTTTCATTTTTGTTGTCCGCACACAACTGTTTTTTTAAGCTGTGTTTTTGAGCTTAAAAAAAAATGGACATGTCAATTCTTTCCTGCGTTTTTCTGCGTTTTCCCCCCATACAATGCATTGGAAAACCGCACAAAAACGCAGATATCAAAAACGCAGCAAATCGCAGCCAAAAACGCACCAAATCGCGGTAAAAACGCATGCGTTTATTGCCGCTTATTTTGACGCGGGTGCGTTTTTGTGCATTCTTAGTGGCCAAAAACGCACAAAAATGCAGCGTCAAAAAAACGCAGTGTGTGAACTTAGCCTTACTGTACATCTGCAAAGGCTAAAAGCTCTTGGAAATACCATATTACCTGTTAAGAGTTATAAACCTTCATAATAAGGCATGTATTGAAGCATGCCACAAGTCTAGGAAAATATGTGTGAAATTAGCTCACTTGTGACTTAATGAAATTTTGGATGCATTTGACAATGTAGGTGTCATGATCCGTGGTGCTCTGCTCTCTAGCAAAGCCAATGTTCCGTATTATACTCCAGGTGATGGGTTGCTTCTCAGCCGTCAGGTCGTGCTCTGTTGTGGGGAGAGGCCTGTGTTCAGGCTCCTTGTTCCGGTTGAGTGCTCGGCTTCATTAGAGAGCAACTTCAACCGGAACACTGCCAGTCATAGTTCCTGCTCTGCAGTCAGTTCTCTGGCTCCCATGAGTTTTGTTGTTCTGATCTTAACTCCCTACCCCGGACTTTAGTTACCCTTCTCTTCCCCTGCCCTTGACTCTGACTTCCTGGCTTCTGACCTTCGGCTTGTACCCTGACCCCAGCTCTGCTTGTTCTCTGTGTACCTTATCTGACTTCCTTGCTTCTGACTTCTGGCCTGTGCACTGACCCCGACTCTGCTCGCTCCCTGTGTACCTTATCTGACTTCCTGGATTGTTATCACCAGCATGTTTGACTTCCTAGCAGCTTTTAGTGACATCTAGTGGCGTATCGTCACAGTAGAGGTCCATAACAGAAGTATCTATTAATATAATTATAAGGATGAACCTGCCTAAAGGTGTATATTTACTGCTTGAATATTTTTACCATTAATACTGTTATGTAAGGTTCAAGGATTTAAAGAAATAACTCCCTTCACCCTCCCTGGGTCCATTGCTGAATTTTCGCTAGCTTTGTGTGTATTGTCTGCAATGCTGACATAACATTGACACACATTGACAGAGATGTAACCAATAGCTGAGCTTGGATGATAAGTCCAAGTTGACAGCACTAGTCACTGAGCTCACTAATTGGCTGCAGCAATGTCTATACGTCGTCAGAACTGCAGACACTAACAGGGACTGGGAGCACTGGTGGAGAATCTGCATTAGACCCAGCGAGCATAAATAAAGGAGATAGTTGTTTTTTGAAACCAGAAAACATCTTTAAATAGTATGGCCACACTACAATTGCATAATTCCTCAACATACTGACAAAAAGGTACCATACTAATAATTACAAAACATGACAGTACCAAGACCAATATCCTCATCAATACCTCTATATAAGAAACAAATAATACATTCAGAACATAACTACATCACCATCATATACAGTAGTAATAGCACCATAGTAATGCTTAGTCACAACTACTACGAGTATACTAAGATTGATATTAGAACCATATAGTGAGCATATAATGATTCGTAATAGTGACTCACAGGTGACAATCATGCTTATTGAAGTCATTCACTTTGCCTTTTCTTGGAATGGAACTATGGTGTTGTCCTCTGTTCAAATCAGCTGATTCATTAACAGTTTTTTGCAAGAATTCTTACTGGCTGGACAATAGGTGAAGAAGTCAGACTGTGAAAAGAAAAGTGATCCCCGAGCTTGATGATGATTCTATCTACAGGAACACTGAAGAGTCTATAAACATTTTTTTCATTTTTAAAAATGTTTACAGTAAACTCAGCTCATGGAACAGAACTGACAGGCATGATTCCTTCATTCAAAGGAATTTAGTTAAATAACTGCACCTATATCAATGGTAGAGTGATATACCTCTTGGAAAAATGGCTGTTGACATCTGGATGGTGTAAAACTGAAGCAGAAGAAAAACATGACTTAAAGGAAATCTTTCACCAGGTTTTTGCTACCTCATCTGAGAACAGCATCATGTAGAGAAAGGGACCATGGTTCCAGCGATGTGTCACTTACTGAGCTGTTTGCTGTCATTTTGATAAAATCAGTGTTTTCTCTACTGCAGATCTATCAGTTATACTGAGCTCATGAATATGCTGGACTACCTGGCAACTGGCCAAGTACTCCTCTAATGATAATCTACTGTGGATTAAATAGTGATTTTATCAAAATTACACCAAGCGATGTGTACCGCCCTGAGAGGGGCTCGGCCTCCCCCTTGCCGGGCCGAGCCACTCGAGGTCCGGGCTCGGGTTGTCGGTGGCTCGAACGCTTCCGGACCGGGGGCCACGTTGCTCTGTTAAGGGGAGGCAGTGGGGTGGTGGTGTGGGATGAGGTTCGCAGCCGGGGGCCGCGTTGTACGGGTCGTGACGCTACCCACGGGTCGTGGTGATGGGATGCACCACCGCTGCGGCTGAAGTGAAGGGGGCTCCCGGGATCGGGGTTGAAGGTGCAGCCTGGATGTTAGCCCCTCCGTGGGTAGGGGTGGTGTGTCCCGGGGCCTGGTGGGATGGGCGATGATGTCGGGGTGCAAGGTACCGTACTGCGGTGCGATGTCATGCCCGGATGGCACTGGTGTACGCACTATTAATGCACACTCAGAGTCACTGGTAAACCAAAGTTCGGGTATGGTCGTGTCCCGCAGCCGGCTGCTTGTGTCCCTTGTGAGGCTGATGGTGGCCCCTTTTCCTTGCACCTCCTGTTTTTACTGTTGGCTCCTCTGCCTGGGCAGGGGTAGCCCGCTCCCCAGCGTTTAGCTGCCGGAAGAGCCCTCGGTTGCTCGCAGGCGCTGGAACGTCGGATGTTTGGCCCTTGGCGGTGGCTCTCACCCGGTATCGGTGGGCTGTTGCCTTCTTCGGGACTTTGGGTGAGGATGAACCCGTGAGGTCCAGACTACAATCAGTGAATTTGCCTAAACTCAGTGGCTTCTAAGCTAGGACGGGGTCTGAGTACCTGGTTACTGGTGCTCCGGATAGCTGTTGACTACCCGGTTCAGGTCCGGTGGGCTCCAACCCTGACCCGGTTCTTACGGTTCCGCCGGTCGCTACACCGGTACTCCTGCAGGCGGCCACCACCATCTGCCTGCCTGATGTTATGGGGATCCCAGGCTCCAACCCGGGTCCCTGACAGCTTTACTCCTCCACACCTCCTGTCAACTCCAGCTCCTGACTAAAACTCCACTCCTTGAATTCCTGCCTCAGGACAGTAGTCTTCTCGGTGGGCGTGCCTTTCCACCTTACTCCGCCCACCTGGTGTGCCCTACTAGCCCTGAGGGAGGCATCAGGTCTCCCTTTCGGGTGATGGGTGTGTCCTCACAAGGAATGGGGGTGTGTGTGTTGTGTGGTGGGTGTTGTTACCTGTGACCCTGGGGTCCAGGGCGTCACAAGTGCAGTAAGTGAAAACAACACTAAAATCAGGATTTCTGATCCTATATTATGCGCTCTCAGATTAGGTGGCAAAAACCTGGTGACAGGTTTCCTTTAAGGAGAATAAAGGCTTTCTGAGCCTCAGAATGTCAATTTATGCTGTGGAGACGAAAGCATTCTCTGGAGAGAGAATACAGATAAAGTCCACAGCAGCCTGAACCCAGACTGTGGACACAGGCAGCTGCACTCTCCTGTGGACAACACTTACATCTCCGTTGGAGGGCTGGCCCTGTGTACTATACAAGGTCACTGGATCGTGGGCACAGAGTCTAAGGGTAAGTTGACACAGTGCGTTTTTTGCGGCGTTTTTGCGCATTTTTCGGGTGCATTTTTGGCCTCAAAACTGCATGACTTTGCTTCCCCAGCAAAGTCTATGAGTTTTCATTTTTGCTGTCCGCACACAACTTTTTTGCAAGCTGCGTTTTTGAGCTTAAGAAAAAAATGGACATGTCAATTCTTTCCTGCGTTTTTCTGCATTTCCCCCCCCTGCAATGCATTGGAAAAATGCAGAAAAACGCAGAGATAAAAAACGCAGCCAAACGCAGCCAAAAACGCACCAAATCACGGTAAAAACGCATGCTTTTTTGCCGCGGGTGCGTTTTTGTGCGTTTTTAGCAACCAAAAACACAGCGTTTTTTTGACGCTGCGTTTTTGTGCGTTTTTTAGCGCTAAAAACACACAAAAACACAGCATCTTTAAAAAAACCATGAATAAAACGCATGCATTTTTACCGCATTTTGGTGCGTTTTTGGCTGCGTTTTTCTGCGTTTTTGCTCACTGCGCTTTTCTGCGTTTTTTTATCAGTGAACATTGCCATTAAAGATTGTTGAAAAAAAAAATTGTCTGATGTCATTTCCTTCTTCCATATGTTCTTCATTCTCCACTAGTGTATGCAGGAGAGCAGACAGCTGCAGAACTACAAGGCTCAGCATGCTCCATCCAGGATTGTATGCTAGAGGGAGAGTCAGGGGGAGCAGACCAACAAGGCTCAGCATACTCCATCCACTAGTGGATGCAGGAGAGCAGACAGCAGCTGCCGAACTACAAGGCTCAGTATCCTCCATCCAATAGTGTATGCAGGAGAGCAGACAGCAGCTGTCGAACTACAAGGCTCAGCATCCTCCTTCCAGGACTGTATGCAGGATTTCTTTGCCCCCAAAACAAAAAAAATGACGTGGGCTTCGCCATATTTTTGTATGGTAGCCAGGTACAGCAGGCAGGTATAGGCTGCCCCCAAACTCCAGCTGCCTATTTGTACCCGGCTGGGAACCAAAAATATAGGGAAGTTCTTTTTTTTTAATTATTTCGTGAATTTCATGAAATAATTTAAAAAAAAAAATGACGTGGGCTTCACCTAATTTTTGTGTCCAGCCAGGTACAACTAGCCAGCTTGGGATTGGAATCCGCAATGCAGGGTGCCCAAGCTTTCTGGGCACCCCCGCTGCGAATTGCAGTCCGCAGCCACCCCAGTAAATGGCGCTTTCATAGAAGCGCCATCTTTTGGCGCTGTATCCAACTCTTCCAGCTGCCCTGATGTCGGGTGGCTCTCTAAGTAATAATGGGGTTAGGGCTAGCTGTGTATTATCAGCTGGCCCTAAGCCCGAAATTCATGGTGTCACGCCAATATTAGACATGGCCACCATGAATTTCTAGTAAAGAAAAAAAAAACACAACACACAGAAAAATATTTTAATTAGAAATAAAACACAACACAATTAGTGACTTTATCTTTATTGAAATAAAGAACCCCTCTCCGCAGTAATCCTGGGTCAAGGGTCCCGCGCCGTCCAATCCAGATCCAATATCATCTGATCGGTTTGCTGGAAGGCAAAGCGATCAGATGATGTGTCAGGTTCAAGGCCTGAATCACATGAGACAGCAGCTGATTGTATAAATGGCTTTTATACAATCAGCTGATGCATCAGTGCAAAAAAAAAAAAAAACACGTCTGTGCAGCTTCGGACTGGCTACCGGAGGAATCTCCAGTAATGTCAGGCCTGGATTCAGGTACCTGCACTGCACTCCGGAGCTCTCACCTGAGCTCCATACTGCAGCCTGGACTTTACAGCGAGCGCCGAGTGACTGATTCCTCGGCACTTGTGATTCAGTTCATGACAGCTGCAGACATCCCGGGCTAATCTCCGGTGCTCTCACCTGAACTTCGGAGATCACCCCGGCCTGTCTGCAGCTGTCATGAACTGACTGCAAGCGCCGGGGAATCAGTCACTCGGTGGTAAAATCCGGCGTCACCGTGAGACTTACGAACAGCTGATGGATCAGGTGACCGCATCAGATGATCACCGCCAGGTCCTCACAGCCAGGACATGCAGCTATCGTACGTGCCTGGAAGCCAGCACACAGCCGGAGCGGGGGTGGCGGGACCGGGAGAGGAGCTAGGAGCGGACATGGCACCGGGAGTCTGCAGACAGGTGAGTATGACATTTTTCTACTGTTCACTTTTGATTTAACAGCAACTTCCACCTCCCACATGGGAGCAGACATGGCACCGGGCGGGAAATGGAAGCAGTGGTGGCGGTACCGGGAGGATTCACGCTTCTGTGCTTACAGACAGAAGGAATCCTCTTCCTGTACATGTCACTTTACTACCCACCCCTTGCGTTTATAGCTGTGTTTTTAGAAATAAAAATGCACTAAAATGCAGCTATATTTGCAATTTGCTGTTTTCATTGCGTTTTTGAACATCTCATTGAACTCAATGGGTGGAAAACGCAGTGAAAAACGCAAAAATAATTGACATGCTGCGTTTTTGTGGGCACCACAAAAACGCAGCTAAAAAAAAACGCTGTGTGCAGACAGCAAAAATGAAAACTCATAGACTTTGCTGGGGAAGCAAAGTCATGCAGTTTTCTGAGCAAAAACGCACCTGAAAAACACGCAAAAATGCCGCTAAAAATGCACTGTGTGAACTTACCCTAAAAGTGAGAAATTTGGTGCAGCAGCAATATTTTTGTGAAGTACCTGTGGAGTCAAAATGCCCACTATACCCCTGAATAAAATCCTTGAGTAGTCTAGTTTCCAAAATGGGGTCTGCTGTATAGGTACCCTACGGGCCCTGTAATTGTGACATGGTGCTTGCAACTTATTTCAACTTTTCCAAAATTCAAAAGATTCTCCTTCCATTCCAAGCCATTCTGCTTCTCCAAACAGAGGGTTTTTTACCACATTTGGCGTATCTCTGTGCTCAAAAGAAATTGGATAACAAACTATGCGGTCCACGTTTTGGTGTTGCCTCTTGAAAAAAGCTAAAGCAGGATTTTTCTGAAAAAAATTGAAAATTTTCAATATGGTGACCTAAGGTTATCAAATTATGTGAAGTACCTGTGGACTCAATATGCTCACTATACCCTGGATAAAATCCTTGAGGTGCCTAGTTTCCATAATGATGCTATTTGTGGGGGATTTCCACTGTATAGGTACCGTAAGGGATCTCCAAACATGACATGGCGTACACTAATGATTCCAGCCAATTTTGTATTCAAATGTTGCTCCTTCAATTTCGAGCCTTGCATGGCACCCAAATTGTTGATTTTCAACACATATGAGGTATCAGCGTACTTAGGAGAAATTGAACAATTTCAGCACACTCAGAAGAAACTGGGTAACAAATTTCATGGTCTATTTTGTTGTGTTATTTCTTCTAAAAGTGTATAAATTAGAGCCAGAGCAACATTTTTAGGTAAAATGATATTTATTTATTTTTTCATTCCATATCGCTTTAGTTCTGTAAAGCACCTGAAGGGTTTTGAATGTGGTTTTGACTACTTTGAGAGGTGCAATTTTTAGAATGGTGTCATTTTTGGCTATTTTCTGTCACCTAGACCCCTCAAACTCACTTCAAATGTGATGGGTTCCTATAATAATGTTTTAAAATTTTGTTGAAAAAATAAAACATTGCTGATGAACTTTGAACCCTTCTAACTTCCTTACCCCAAAACATTTTGATTCAAAAATTGCGCTGATGTAAAGTAGACATGTGGGAAATTTAATTTATTAACTATTTTGTGTGACATATTTCTCTGGTTTAAGGGCATAAAAATTAAAAGTTTGGAAATTGCAAAATTTTCAAACTTTTCATCAAATTTCCAATTTTTTCCCAAATAAAAGCAAAAAATATTGTCCTAAGTTTACCACTATCTTGAAGTACAATATGTCACGAAAACACAGTCTCAGAATCACCGGGATCCGCTGAAGCGTTCCAGAATTATAACCTGTGAAAGTGACACTGGTCAGAATTGCAAAAAAATGGCCTGGGCATAGTACAAAACTGGCTTCGTCCTTAAGGGGTTAAAAGCAAGCAAATCCCCACCGAGTGATCTCATTGGTTACGTGCAGTTTCTTAGCACTGTTCAGTTGCACCAGATGAGTAATGAGGGACACATATGTGCAGAATATCACAAAATTCAGTTCACCCCTCACAATCTTGTAAATATTTTATTGCATCTTTCCAGGGGACAATAATGAATTTATGATACGTTCACACAATGTAAAGTAGTCAATGTACAGCTTTTATACCAGTGTAAATTTGTAGTGCCCTATTAATAACTCAACACACAGCCATTAATGTCAACAAAAGTGAGTACACCCCTAAGTGGAAATGGACAAATTGTGCCAATTAGCTGTTTTCTGTCCTCGGTGTCATGTCCCTCATTAGTGTTACAGGGTGTCAGGTGTAAATGGAAAGCAGGTGTGTTACATTTGGTGTTATCACTCACACACTTACTCATGATGGTCACTGGAAGTTCAACATGGCACCTTCATGGATAAAAATTCTCTGAAGATCTGAAAAAAAAAGAATTGTTTCCCTACATAAAGATGGCTTCTGTTATAAGGAGATTGCAAACACCCTGAAACTGAGCTACAGCATGGTGTCCAAGACCATACAGCAATTTAAACAGACATATTTCACTCAGAACAGGCTTTGCCATGGTCGCAAAAGTGTACAAACTCATTGTTTATATCCAGAGGTTGTCTCTTAAAACTAGACATATGAGTGCTGACAGCATTGCTGCAGAGTATAATGGAATGGAAGTTCACCCTGTCAGAGCTCAGACCATACAACGCACAATGATTCAAATTAGTATGCATGGCTGTCATCCCAGAAGGTAGCCTCTTCTTAGGATGATGCTCAAGAAAGCCTGCAGTTTGCTATAGACAAAAAGACTAAAGGCCACGTCTCACTAAGCGACATTGCTAGCGACATCACTGCTGAGACACGGTATTTGTGATGCAACAGCGATCTTGCTAGCGATGTTGCTGTGTGTAACATCCAGCAACGACCTGGCCCCTGCTGTAAGGTCGCCAGTCGTTGCTGAATGTCCTGGACCATTTTCTTCAAAGGCGATGTCCTGCTGGGCAGGACGCATAGCTATATTTGACACTGTGTGACAGGGTCCCAATGACAGTAGAGATCGTTATACAGGTCGCTACTGCTACCTGTATCGTTACTGAGTCGTTGGTAAGGTCTGACTGTGTGACATCTCACCAACGACCTCCCAGCGTGTGGAGGTGACAGGAGCGGCTCTGTCTGCTGCAGCTCCGGTCACCTCCATGCAGCAGCGCTGGATGCGACGCTGGAGCATCCTGGATTACGCCGGACATGGAGGGCTTTTTTGGGCTGATTAAAGTGGTTTACCAGGGTATATGTTTGTGTTTTTTATTTCTAATAAATGATTTTTTCGGGTGTGTGTGTTTATTTACTGTAATTTACAGATTAATCATGGAAGGTGTCTCATAGACGCCTGACATGATTAATCTAGGACTTATTGGCAGCTATGGGCTGCCAATAACTCCTTATTACCCCGATTTGCCAACGCACCAGGGCAAATCGGGAAGAGCCGGGTACAGTCCCAGAACTGTCGCATCTAATGTATGCGGCAATTCTGGGCGGCTGTTGGCTGATATTGTTAGGCTGGGGGGCTCCCCATAACGTGGAGCTCCCCATCCTGAGAATACCAGCCTTCAGCTGTATGGCTTTATCTGGCTGGTTTTAAAATTGGGGGGGACCGCACGCCGTTTTTTTAAATTATTTAATTATTTATTTCACTACACAGTATAGACACGCCCACCGGCTGCTGTGATTGGGTGCAGTGTGACCCCTGTCACTCAGCGTGGGGGCGTGTCTCACTGTAACCAATCATAGGCGCCGGTGGGCGGGGATAGCAGGGAATACGAGATTGTTTAATGGGCGGCCGGCTTTTTCAAAACAGTAAAAGCCGCCGGAGCAGTGTGAACGCCGTGCAACGCCGGGGATCGGGGATCGGTGAGTATATGAGAGAGGGGGATAGACTGACATGGACAGAGAGTGAGGGACAGAGATAGTGACTGACTGACAGAGATTAGTGAATGACAGTTATTGTGAGGTGCTTCAGAACGCAGCTTTTCAGCTGCGCTCTGAAGCGGACCTTTTTTAAGCTGCGGTGCAGAGCGCACACCTGCACACATATCTTCAGACACCAAAATCGTATGAGGGATGTCACACGTTACAATTGACTAGGTTCGTGCAACAAAACGCTCAATTCTAGACAAAGATACGATGTGTTCGCGATCAACGGTTTT
Source organism: Anomaloglossus baeobatrachus (assembly GCF_048569485.1). Lineage (NCBI taxonomy): Eukaryota > Metazoa > Chordata > Amphibia > Anura > Aromobatidae > Anomaloglossus > Anomaloglossus baeobatrachus. The sequence continues at coordinate 275,599,012 of NC_134358.1, forward strand.
GCGTTCAATCCTGATCGCACGTAGATGTCACACGCAAATACCTCACAAACGATGCCGGATGTGCGTCACTTACAACTTGACCCCAACGACGGATTATGAGATATATTGAAGCGTGTGTAGCGGGCTTAATGAGAGAGCCTGTTTTCAGTGAATACAGATTTCACACTAGAAATGAGAGTTTTTTAATATATCAGTCCAGGAGGATAAAGAAGAAATTTCGTATGTTACTATATATTACAAAGTTGCTTGTTTTCATGTGTACTAATGATTTATGAAATAAAAATTAAAATGATGATTCTGTTTTAAATTAAAAATTGTCTTTCACTTGTTTCCTGGTAGTGATTGATTTTTTTCCTTTTTCTTTTTTTGGGAGGTCATTTGTAATATATGTGTATAGATTTCAGGAACTGATATACTACATGTCATGTGACTATCTTTATAAAGCTGGATTCACATGATGGTATGGCATCCGATGCAGTGCATTGGATGTGATATGCCAATGACTAGAGTTGAGCGCAGTTCGCGGTTCTCCAGTTCGCGGCTCGAGTGACTTTGGGGGCTGTTCTAGATCGAACTAGAACTCAAGCTTTTTGCTAAAGCTTGATAGTTCTAGATACGTTCGAGAACGGTTCTAGCAGCAAAAAGACAAGCTAATTACTAGCTGGCTTTCCACTTTAATAGTGTAAGTCACTCTGTGACTCACACTATTATGAAATTTCAGTGTATAGTGTGCGGGAACAGCGCATTCAGATCACTGCTTTTTGGATAATGGCGATCGCCATTTTTTTTTTTCCTTGTCTTCCTTTCCTAAGCGTGCGCGTGTAGTGGGACGGGCCAGCATGTCAGCCAATCCCAGACACACACACAGCTAAGTGGACTTTTAGCCAGAGAAGCAACGGCATGTGTGATAGGATGTCCATGTCACATGTCCCTGCATTATAAAAACGAGTATCTGCCCGTCCGGACGCCATTATCTCTTCTGCGTCTGAGTGTCAGTCACAGCTGGCGTAGCTCCTGTCTCCGATACTGCTGTGTACGCTCTATACACAGCGCTATACAGAATAGGGATAGAAGTTTCTATTAGTCCATTTAAGGGCTAATACCGGCAGGGTCAGAGCCATAGGTGACAGTCAGGGCCGTGAAAACAGATTTTAACTGCTACACAAGATGACAGCGTCTGTGTAGCTAAGGTCAGGGATTTCCTCACTGCATTTCCCCACTAGGAGGGATAGAAAGGAAGGCTTCCTTTCCTGTACCCAGACCCACAACCCTGCCACTGTACCCTCCTGCCCTTTGCACACTCAAACTCATTGTTACTAAGCCATTATACTAGCAAACACTGAGGAAACTTAGTGGCATCTTAAACGTGGCTATTGGACTTCTGTAATGTCCCACTAGTGCAAAGATATTTGCAGCACGTCTGCCTGCATTGCACACTCAAACTCATTGTTACTAAGCCATTATACTAGCAAACACTGAGGAAACTTAGTGGCATCCTAAAAGTGGCTGTTGGACTTCTGTATTGTCCCACTAGTGCAAAGATATTTGCAGCACGTCTGCCTGCATTGCACACTCAAACTCATTGTTACTAAGCCATTATACTAGCAAACACTGAGGAAACTTAGTGGCATCCTAAACGTGACTGTTGGACTTCTGTATTGTCCCACTAGTGCAAAGATATTTGCAGCACGTCTGCCTGCATTGCACACTCAAACTCATTTGTTACTAAGCCATTATACTAGCAAACACTTAGTGAACTTAGTGGCATCACAAAAGTGGCTGTTGGACTTCTGTATTGTCCCACTAGTGCAAAGATATTTGCAGCACGTCTGCCTGCATTGCACACTCAAACTCATTGTTACTAAGCCATTATACTAGCAAACACTGAGGAAACTTAGTGGCATCCTAAAAGTGGCTGTTGGACTTCTGTATTGTCCCACTAGTGCAAAGATATTTGCAGCACGTCTGCCTGCATTGCACACTCAAACTCATTGTTACTAAGCCATTATAATAGCAAACACTGAGGAAACTTAGTGGCATCCTAAAAGTGGCTGTTGGACTTCTGTATTATCCCACTAGTGCAAAGATATTTGCAGCACGTCTGCCTGCATTTCACACTCAAATTCATTTGTTACTAAGCCATTATACTAGCAAAGCAAGCATTTTTGACCTTAGGGAGATCAACATATCCACTGCGGAGACACCATCACGTGTTTCTCAACGCAGTGATTCTAGAGCAAAGCCCCCTGGGAAGTATGCAAATGAGAAAGCCGCGGAGACACCATCACATGTTTCTCAACGCTGGCAGGAAACTAGCCAGGTCTTTCACCGGGAAGGAACAACCACGGGAAGGGCAGTCTCCAGTCAAGGAGATCACCTATACCAAACATGGTATCCATCCACAGACAGCCGTTTCGGGGTATTTGCCCCTCATCAGTGTGGAGTAGGAATCTGGCTAGTGGGGGCAATGCCTAGTAAAAGACTACTTAAGCAAGCATTGTTGACCTTAGGGAGATCAACATATCCACTGCGGAGACACCATCACGTGTTTCTCAACGCAGTGATTCTAGAGCAAAGCCCCCTGGGAAGTATGCAAATGAGAAAGCCGCGGAGACACCATCACATGTTTCTCAACGCTGGCAGGAAACTAGCCAGGTCTTTCACCGGGAAGGAACAACCACGGGAAGGGCAGTCTCCAGTCAAGGAGACCACCTATACCAAACATGGTATCCATCCACAGACAGCCGTTTCGGGGTATTTGCCCCTCATCAGTGTGGAGTAGGAATCTGGCTAGTGGGGGCAATGCCTAGTAAAAGACTACTTAAGCAAGCATTGTTGACCTTAGGGAGATCAACATATCCACTGCGGAGACACCATCACGTGTTTCTCAACGCAGTGATTCTAGAGCAAAGCCCCCTGGGAAGTATGCAAATGAGAAAGCCGCGGAGACACCATCACATGTTTCTCAACGCTGGCAGGAAACTAGCCAGGTCTTTCACCGGGAAGGAACAACCACGGGAAGGGCAGTCTCCAGTCAAGGAGACCACCTATACCAAACATGGTATCCATCCACAGACAGCCGTTTCGGGGTATTTGCCCCTCATCAGTGTGGAGTAGGAATCTGGCTAGTGGGGGCAATGCCTAGTAAAAGACTACTTAAGCAGGCATTGTTGACCTTAGGGAGATCAACATATCCACTGCGGAGACACCATCACGTGTTTCTCAACGCAGTGATTCTAGAGCAAAGCCCCCTGGGAAGTATGCAAATGAGAAAGCCGCGGAGACACCATCACATGTTTCTCAACGCTGGCAGGAAACTAGCCAGGTCTTTCACCGGGAAGGAACAACCACGGGAAGGGCAGTCTCCAGCGTTGAGAAACATGTGATGGTGTCTCCGCGGCTTTCTCATTTGCATACTTCCCAGGGGGCTTTGCTCTAGAATCACTGCGTTGAGAAACACGTGATGGTGTCTCCGCAGTGGATATGTTGATCTCCCTAAGGTCAACAATGCTTGCTTAAGTAGTCTTTTACTAGGCATTGCCCCCACTAGCCAGATTCCTACTCCACACTGATGAGGGGCAAATACCCCGAAACGGCTGTCTGTGGATGGATACCATGTTTAGTATAGGTGGTCTCCTTGACTGGAGACTGCCCTTCCCGTGGTTGTTCCTTCCCGGTGAAAGACCTGGCTAGTTTCCTGCCAGGGTTGAGAAACATGTGATGGTGTCTCCGCGGCTTTCTCATTATTATACTAGCAAACACTGAGGAAAGTTAGTGGCATCCTAAACGTGGCTGTTGGACTTCTGTATTGCCCCACTAGTGCAAAGATATTTGCAGCACGTCTGCCTGCATTGCACACTCAAACTCATTGTTACTAAGCCATTATACTAGCAAACACTGAGGAAACTTAGTGGCATCCTAAACGTGGCTGTTGGACTTCTGTATTGTCCCACTAGTGCAAAGATATTTGCAGCATGTCTGCCTGCATTGCACACTCAAACTCATTGTTACTAAGCCATTATACTAGCAAACACTGAGGAAACTTGGTGGCATCCTAAAAGTGGCTGTTGGACTTCTGTATTGTCCCACTAGTGCAAAGATATTTGCAACATGTCTGCCTGCATTGCACACTCAAACTCATTGTTACTAAGCCATTATACTAGCAAACACTGAGGAAACTTAGTGGCATAATAAACGTGGCTGTTGGACTTCTGTATTGTCCCACTAGTGCAAAGATATTTGCAGCATGTCTGCCTGCATTGCACACTCAAACTCATTGTTACTAAGCCATTATACTAGCAAACACTGAGGAAACTTAGTGGCATCCTAAAAGTGGCTGTTGGATTTTTGTATTGTCCCACTAGTGCAAAGATATTTGCAGCACGTCTGCCTGCATTGCACATTCAAACTCATTGTTACTAAGCCATTATACTAGCAAATACTGAGGAAAGCTAGTGACATCCTAAAAGTGGCTGTTGGACTTCTGTATTGTCCCACTAGTGCAAAGATATTTGCAGCACGTCTGTTACGGGGGGCTGTCTGATAATAACCTAAAGGAGTATCAGACAGTCAGGGTCCACCGTGCAAAGACTTTGCTGCAGACTATGGCAGAGTGCAATACCTCTGTTAACTCACAGAAGGATATAATAAGTAAGTAAAGCAAATCCTCCCTTACTTAGAGGGTGTGTGGAATGATCTCTGTTAATAATCACAGAGACAAAGGCAATGTGTGCGAAATGGCACCTACCTACGTCCGCTCTTCTAGTGGTGCAAAAGAGACGAACAGCAGCGTAAGCCGCACAAAGCTCCTACCTGCGTTCGCTCCACTAGTGTGCGAGGACACGAACCACTAGATATGGCACCTGCCTAGGTCCGCTCTTCTAGTGGTGCAAAAGAGACGAACAGCAGCGTAAGCCGCACAAAGCTCCTACCTCTGTTCGCTTCCCTAGTGTGCGAGGATACGAACAACTGCCAGACTCAGTATAAGGAACGTTACCCTAGCGGCAACGTCCACCTACGAGTCGAATCACAAGGCCCAGCCAGACCATGTGCCTCAGGCACCTGCCTATGTCCGCTCCCCTGAGAGGTAAGGATACGGACAGCAGCCGAAGCTGTAAGGTATAAGAACGCTACCCTGCCGGTAGCGCTCACCTAGCATAGACAGAGGAATGCCTAGAGGAACGCGCACAGAGCGTCTACTCTTATGCATGAACCAAGAGGACTGAGCGCCATGCGGCGTGTGTCAGGGTCTTATATAGACTCTGTGCTTCATCCAAGATGGAGGACACCAGAGCCAATCCGCTGCCAGAACGACAGGAGTGACGTCATGCTGGCCTATCACCGAGCAAGGCGTCACAAGCACATGACCAGCGACCAATCGGCATAGAAGGTGTCAGAGACATGTGACCTCGTGTCAGCGATGATGTCACCCGCACATGTGCAATGGCTCCAAGATAGGACATAGTCTCCGGCGCTCGCACATGTGCAGTAGCAAGAAATCTGGACTTAGTCTCCAGCGCTCGCACATGTGCAGTAGCAAGAAATCTGGACTTAGTCTCCAGCGCTCGCACATGTGCAGTAGCAAGAAATCTGGACATAGTTTCCAGTGCTCGCAGCAACCGTAACAGTACCTCCCCCTCAAGGGCCCCCCTCCCGGCGACGCAGGTAATCGGCAACTAAGTCGGGAGCATGGACAGCCTCCTCAGGCTCCCAAGAGCGATGTTCCGGGCCATAGCCCTCCCAATCTATCAAGAAGAACCTGCGCCCTCTAACCATCTTAGAACCAACTATGGCTCGTACCTCATAGCTAGAGAGAGAGGAATCAGAGGCAGGAGAGTGCACTTCACGAGCGTGAGGTAAAATAGCCGGCTTTAGCAGTGAGACATGGAATTTGTCATGAATCCTAAGATGGACAGGTAACTTCAATTGGTAGACTACAGGATTTACCTGTCGAAGAACCTCATAAGGACCCAGGAAGTGAGGAGCAAAATTGACAGAGCTCACTCTAAGTCTCACGTGTTTTGCAGAGAGCCACACAAAGTCCCCTGGAGAAAAGACAGGAGCCGGGCGACGAAACCGATCGGACACCGTCTTCATACGGTCCTTAGCTGCTTGGATCGACTCTTGAGTCCGATCCCAAACCTCTCTGGCATTAGTTGCCCAGTCGGCCACAAGAGGAGGAGGTGCAGCAGCGGGAAACGGTACCGGTACCCTAGGGTGTTGCCCATTATTGAGTACGAACGGTGTCTGCCCAGTGGCCTCAGCCAGCGAATTGTTAAGGGCAAATTCTGCCCAGGGTAGGAGGGAGGACCAGTTATCGTGGTTCTCAGCAACAAAGTGTTGAAGGTATATAATCATAGATTGATTGGTACGTTCAACCAAACCATTGGTCTCCGGATGGTATGCAGAAGAGAGATTCAACTCAATTTGCAGAAGTCTACAAGATCTCGCCAGAAACGGGAAGTAAATTGCAGGCCTCTATCACAAATGATACGATCTGGCATCCCGTGAAGCCTAAAGACATGCTTGAGGAATAGTTTGGCTAGTACCCTGGAAGATGGGATTCTCGATAACGGTACGAGATGAACCATCCGGGAGAAATGGTCCGTAATGACCCACACAAATCTATGTCCCTGTGAACATGGAAGATCACCCACAAAGTCCATGCCTACCACCTCCCATGGTCTATCTGGCACTGGTAAAGGATGCAAGAGCCCAGCCGGTCTCTGCCGTAATGGACGGTTGCGAGCACACGAGTAGCAGGAACCGACATATCTTTTGACGTGGCTGGCTAAGTGTGGCCACCAATACCACCTCTCCAGTAACTCTCGTGTCCGCCTAATACCAAAATGCCCACCCACCTTTGAGGTGTGGGCCCATGACAGTATATCATTCTGTCGATCAGACGGAACAAAGGTCTTGCCCGGTGGGATTTGGTCTAACGTCACAGGGGAGAGCGTATGAAAAACCCTGGAGGGAAGGATAAGACGAGGTTCGTCAATCTCTTCCTGGGTAGAAAGCATAGAGCGAGACAGGGCGTCTGCCTTGTTATTCTTACTCCCAGACAGATAGTTGATGGAGAAGTGAAAGCAGGAGAAAAACAAGGACCAGCGGGCTTGGCGAGGATTCAGACGCTGAGCGGTTTGTAAGTACGTCAGATTCTTATGGTCTGTATAGACCTGGAAAGGATGTTTCGCTCCTTCCAGCAAGTGACGCCACTCCTCCAAGGCTAATCTCAAGGCGAGCAGTTCCCTATCCCCAATGGTATAGTTTCTCTCTGCCGGTGAAAAGGTTTTAGCAAAGAAGAAACACGGCCTTTTTCTACCTGCACCGTTCTTTTGATACAAGACTGCACCAGCACCCACTGAAGAGGCATCAACCTCTAAGAGGAAGGGCTTACTCTCATCGGGTCTTTGAAGAACGAGAGCAGTTGAAAAGTGTCTTTTTACTGCCTCAAAAGCCTGAGATGTCTCAGTAGACCAGGCTTTGGGATTAGCACCTTTCTTAGTCAAGGCCATCAAAGGGGCCACCAAAGTAGAAAAATGGGGTATGAACTGCCTGTAATAATTTATGAATCCTAAGAAGCGTTGCACCGCCTTCAAGGAATGAGGTTCGAACCATTGCAGGACAGCAGAGAGCTTCGCAGGATCCATAGCCAGGCCCTCTTGTGAGATAATGTAACCCAAAAAAGGCAATGAGGACTGCTCGAATACACATTTCTCGAGTTTAGCAAACAATGAGTGCTCCCTTAAACGGGAAAGGACACGAATGACATCCTGACGATGAGTCTCCAGATCAGGAGAAAAAATCAGGATGTCGTCCAGATACACCACTACTGAGGATAACAGTAAATCCCTGAACACATCGTTTACGAAGTCCTGAAATACTGCGGGTGCATTACATAACCCAAAAGGCATGACGAGGTATTCATAGTGACCGTCTTGGGTGTTAAAAACGGTCTTCCATTCGTCACCCTTTCGAATTCGTACCAAGTTATACGCACCCCGCAGATCCAACTTCGTAAAAACTTGAGCTCCTTCCAGTCTGTCAAAGAGCTCCGAAATTAAAGGTAATGGGTATTTGTTCTTTATTGTGATTGCGTTGAGACCCCTGTAATCTATGCAGGGACGCAAATCACCCTCTTTCTTCCGAACAAAGAAAAACCCAGCTCCCGCGGGAGAGACAGACTTACGAATGAACCCCTTCTCTAAACTCTCTCTTATATAGGTCGACATGGCCTCCGACTCAGGTATCGACAGGGGGTAAACCCTGCCTTTAGGTGGAACCGAACCTGGGATAAGGTCTATGGCACAGTCATACGGCCTATGGGGTGGAAGAACCTCTGCACCCTGTTTGGAGAACACGTCAGCGAAATCCAAATAGGGTGTAGGTATGGGAGAGAGATCAGTTGATGCAACCGCAATGACCTTAGGTGGTAAGGGAAGACATCGGGACTGACATTTCGAACCCCAACTAATAATGCTGTCAGACTCCCAGTCAATGTGAGGAGCATGAGTCCGAAGCCATGGAAGACCCAGAAGGACGTCGTCTATACCCTCAGGCAAAACAAGAAAAGAAATCTCCTCTATGTGACCCTGAGACAGGGAAAGGCGCAAGGGAACTGTCCTCAATGTAATGGAGTCAGACAACATAGTTCCATTAACAACACAGACAGGAATAGGCGCCTCTAACATGATAGAGGGAATATTGTGTCCCTTTACAAATCCTGAGGACACAAAAGTCCCGTCAGCTCCGGAATCCACAAAAGCCATAATAGGCCATGTATTCTCAGATAACGAGAGCTGACCTGGGATACAACACTTAGAGTGTGCAGAAGACGTCTCTAGTAACCCCCCTCTAATGGTTACTAGGCCAGGGAGTTTCCCTGACGACTAGGACACTTGTTGGCATAGTGCCCAGCCTGACGACATACGTAACATATAGGAGGACCAGACTTGCGTAGTCTGGAGAATGTATGACCTAACTCCATAGGAGTGGGAGATGTTTCAGATGCTGAGGAAGATGGTAGTGGACCCTCAACAACTGGAATAGCCCGATGCTTAGGGCGTGAGGAAGAGACCTCGAGTCTACGTTCCTTATGGCGTACATCGATCCTCGTTGCTACTGTGATCAAGTCCTCCAGAGAAGCAGGGACCTCACGAGTAGCAAGAGCATCCTTGACATAGCCTGCCAACCCTCTCCAGAAGATAAGAATCAACACCTTCTCTGGCCAATCTAGTTCTGCCACCAGAGTTCTAAAAGCAATGGCATAAGAACTAGTGGATAACAAACCCTGAGATAGATCTAACAGTCTCAGGGCCGCATCATGGGTAACCTGCGGACCCATGAATACCGCCTTAAGAGCATCAAGAAAGTCTTGATGTCTAAGAGTAACCACATCAGAGCGCTCCCATAGGGGAGTCGCCCATTCTAAGGCTTTGTCCTGAAGTAAGGAGATGATAAAGCCTACTCTGGACTTCTCCGTAGAGAAGCGAGAAGAGTTGACCTCTAGGTGTATCTGACACTGACTAATGAAACCACGACATGATCTGGCATCGCCAGAATATCTGTTTGGCAGAGCAAGTCGAGGATCATGTGCAGCTGTCACCATGGTCTGAGGTTTATCCTCTATACTCTTGAGCCGTGACTCAAGTACTTGTATGTAACGATGTAACTGCTGATATTCTGCCATAACTGCCAGACCCTTGGCTCAGTCCTAATGTTACGGGGGGCTGTCTGATAATAACCGAAAGGAGTATCAGACAGTCAGGGTCCACCATGCAAAGACTTTGCTGCAGACTATGCTAGAGTGCAATACCTCTGTTAACTCACAGAAGGATATAATAAGTAAGTAAAGCAATTCCTCCCTTACTTGGAGGGTGTGTGGAATGATCTCTGTTAATAATCACAGAGACAAAGGCAATGTGTGCAAAATGGCACCTACCTAGGTCCGCTCTTCTAGTGGTGCAAAAGAGACAAACAGCAGCGTAAGCCGCACAAAGCTCCTACCTGCGTTCGCTCCATAAGTGTGCGAGGACACGAACCACTAGATATGGCACCTGCCTAGGTCCGCTCTTCTAGTGGTGCAAAAGAGACGAACAGCAGCGTAAGCCGCACAAAGCTCCTACCTCTGTTCGCTCCCCTAGTGTGCGAGGATACGAACAACTGCCAGACGCAGTATAAGGAACGTTACCCTAGCGGCAACGTCCACCTACGAGTCGAATCACAAGGCCCAGCCAGACCATGTGCCTCAGGCACCTGCCTATGTCCGCTCCCCTAAGAGGTAAGGATACGGACAGCAGCTGAAGCTGTAAGGTATAAGAACGCTACCCTGCCGGTAGCGCTCACCTAGCATAGACAGAGGAATGCCTAGAGGAACGCGCACAGAGCGTCTACTCTTATGCATGAACCAAGAGGACTGAGCGCCATGCGGCGTGTGTCAGGGTCTTATATAGACTCTGTGCCTCATCCAAGATGGAGGACACCAGAGCCAATCCGCTGCCAGAATGACAGGAGTGACGTCATGCTGGCCTATCACCGAGCAAGGCGTCACAAGCACATGACCAGCGACCAATCGGCATAGAAGGTGTCAGAGACATGTGACCTCGTGTCACCGATGATGTCACCCACACATGTGCAATGGCTCCAAGATAGGACTTAGTCTCCAGCGCTCGCACATGTGCAGTAGCAAGAAATCTGGACTTAGTCTCCAGCGCTCGCACATGTGCAGTAGCAAGAAATCTGGACTTAGTCTCCAGCGCTCGCACATGTGCAGTAGCAAGAAATCTGGACATAGTCTCCAGTGCTCGCAGCAACCGTAACAACGTCTGCCTGCATTGCACACTCAAACTCATTGTTACTAAGCCATTATACTAGCAAACACTGAGGAAACTTAGTGGCATCCTAAAAGTGGCTGTTGGACTTCTGTATTGTCCCACTAGTGCAAAGATATTTGCAGCACGTCTGCCTGCATTGCACACTCAAACTCATTGTTACTATGCCATTAACCTAGCAAACTATGCTGCCAGTTTAAGGACCGTAGTTGCATTGTCAGGGATAATTATTGTTGTTTATTCTGCTGTTAATAAAGCTAGACCACCGCTGAAATCTACACCACCTCTCAATTTTTACTACCGCATTTTAAGTGCACAATCTTGTCGCAATCAAAATGAGTGGCAAAATGACAGATGCTGGTGGAAAGGGGAAGAGGCGTGTTGGAAAAGGAAAAAAAGGGTTTGTCCGTGGGGAAGGTGGCAAAGCTCCATTAACATCTGCTGAAGATAGACCATCTTCCAGCAAAAGTAAGATGTCTACTAATTACCGTGGACAATCCGATGTGCTCCCTTTTTTACGGACACAAACAACTGGAACAAGGGTAGATGATGGCCAAAAAAGGCAAATGCTTGAATGGATCTCAAGTGGTCCAACAAGTGCCCTCTCTGCCACCTCAACTACCGCATCCAAAAAACTTCAGTCCTCTGAGTTGTCAGCCCAATCACACTTGCAATCTCCCAGCTCTGAAGTCTCCATCTGCCCTGCACAGTATGGTGGAACTGAGATGGCTGAGTCTGCAGAGCTGTTCAGTCCCCCTATAGCCTGGGAATCAGAAGTCTGCTCCCAAGCTACAGTGAGTACAGACCAGGAAATGGTCTGCAGTGATGCCCAGAACTTTTGTGACTCTGATTCAGCCCGTGAGGACCAAGTTTCTGAGCATAATGTTGACCCTTTTTCACAAACTGTAACACCTGTTGTTATAGACAATGAGGAACATACTGATGACGATGAGACGCAAATACCAGATTGGGATGATAACTTAAATATTCGGTCAGGGCAAGAAGAGGCTCGGTCTGAGGGTGAGGGGAGTGCAAACATAACAATTGATGAGGAAGTTCTAGATCCCACCTACTGTCAACCCACAGTCAGGCACTCGAGGAGGTCAACAGAGGCGGTGGAGGAGGATGCAACCGACAACGAAGTTACCTTGCGCCTTTCTGGACAGAGTCAGAGCACTGGTAGCACGTCTACAACTGCATCCTCAGACACCACTGTGCCTCTGAGCACTAGTCGGGGGGGCTCAGCAGGTCGCACGCCCTCTAAGCCTTGCCTAGCCGGGTACTTTTTTGACATAGCAAAAGATCGCCCAAATTATGTGATCTGTAAAATTTGTCATGATTCTGTTAGTAGAGGGCAAAACATCAGCAGTTTGACAATTTCTTCCATGAATCGTCACATGAATAAATATCATATGTCCCAGTGGGAAGCTCACCGTGCTGCAATGCGGCCTAGCGGAGTGAACCATCCACCGCCTGCCCCTTCCAGTGCATCCGCACGCTCTTCATCTTCTAGGACTGTGGGGACAGCTGTCACACCTGGTTTTCCATGCACAACTTCCACCACTGTAACCGCAACAGGCAGTTTGCTTGGTAGGTCGTCAGTTGGTTTGGAAGGCATCGATAGCACCAACGTTGGATGAAGGCAACATCATGTCTCCGCCTGCACTTTCCTCACAAACCTGCATTTTTCCAGGGACACCCTACTCAACACCATCTACACACAGCAGCCAGATCTCTGTCCCTCAAATGTGGATAAATAAAAGGCCAATTCCTGTGACGCATGACAAAGCTAAGAAGTTGACTTTATCCCTCTGTAAGCTTTTGGCTACCGAAATGCTGCCTTTCCGCCTGGTGGACACACAGGATTTTAGAGACCTTATGTCTGTCACTGTGCCCCAGTACCAGATGCCCAGTCGCCACTACTTCTCTAAGAAAGGTGTGCCCGCGCTACACCAGCATGTCGCACACAACATCACCGCTTCCTTGAGAAACTCTGTGTGTCAACGGGTGCATTTCACCACCGATACTTGGACCAGTAAGCATGGACAGGGACGTTACATGTCGCTGACTGGGCACTTGGTAACTATGGTGATAGATGGTGAAGGGTCTGCTGCACAAGTCTTGCCGTCCCCACGACTTGTGTGTCAATCCTCTGTCTGTCCAAGTTCCGCCACTGCTTCTGCCTCCTTCACCTCATCTGTGTCCTCCACCTCCGCCCCAAGCCTGCCTGGTCAGGCCACCAGCGTTCTCACTGCGTAGAAGGAATCACGCACCCCTCATTACTATGCTGGCAGCAGAGCCCAACGGCATCAGGCTGTCTTTAGCTTGACATGTCTTGGAAATAGGAGTCACACAGCGGCTGAGTTGTGGGCAGCTCTGGAGACTGAGTTTAATAAATGGTTGTCTCCACTCAACCTGCAGCCTGGTAAGGCCGTGTGCGACAATGCTGCAAACCTGGGTGCGGCCCTTCGCCTGGACAAGGTGACACACGTGCCTTGTATGGCTCACGTATTGAACCTTGTTGTCCAGCAATTTTTAACACACTATCCCGGCCCAGATGGCCTTCTGACCAGGGCACGAAAACTGTCTGCTCACTTCCGCCGCTCAACCGCCGCAGCTGAGCGACTTGCATCGCTCCAGAAGTCTTTCGGCCTGCCGGTTCATCGCCTGAAATGCGATGTGGCGACACGCTGGAATTCAACTCTCCACATGCTACAGCGACTGTGGCAGCACCGCCGAGCCCTGGTGCAATACTTCATGACGTATAGCCTGGGCCAACGAGATGCAGAGGTGGGGCAGATCACCCTGATGGAGTGGTCTCAGATCAAGGACCTATGCACCCTTCTGCACAGTTTCTACTTGGCGACGAATATGTTTAGCGCTGACAATGCCATTATCAGCATGACGATTCCAGTCATTTACATGCTGGAGCACACGCTAAACACTATTCGGAGTCAGGGGGTGGGACAACAGGAAGGAGAGGAACTACAGGAGGATTCATATGCGCCAGACATAACAACATCACCAAGGTCCAGACGTTCATCATCACCAAGGCGCCAGGCATGGGACCATGGGGGACAGGGATCAACAAGGGTAGCGGGCGAAATGTTGAGGAAGGTGCAGGAGAACATGAATAAATGGAGGACGAACTGTCCATGGACATGGAAGACTCAGCGGATGAGGGAGACCTTGGTCACATTTCAGTTGAAAGAAGTTGGGGGGAGATGTCAGAGGAAGAAAGAATGGTTAGCACCTCTATGCCACAAACACATCGTGGACTTGGTCCGCATGGCTGCGCAAGACACATGAGCGCCTTCTTGCTGCACTACCTCCAACATGACCCTCGTATTGTCAAAAGTAGAAGTGATGATGACTACTGGCTTGCCACACTATTAGATCCCCGGTACAAGTCCAAATTTTGTGACATAATTCCAGCCATAGAAAGGGACGCACGTATGCAGGATTATCAGCAGAAGCTGTTACTCGATCTTAACTCGGCTTTTCCACCAAACAACCGTGCAGGTGCAGGGAGTGAATCTCCCAGTTGTAACTTGACAAACATGGGATGGTCTCATCATCTTCAACAGTCTACACGTACCAGTAGCACTGTATCTGGTGCTGGTAACAGCAATTTTATTGAATCTTTTCATAATTTTTTTAGACCGTCCATTGCAAGGCCACCAGAGACAACAAGTCTGACACATAGTCAACGGCTGGAGAGGATGATACAGGAGTATCTCCAAATGAACATCAATGCCATGACTTTGCAAATGGAGCCTTGCTCATTTTGGGCTTCAAATCTTGAAAAATGGCCAGAGCTCTCTAGTTACGCCTTGGAGATTTTGTCATGTCCAGCTGCCAGCGTTGTCTCTGAACGTGTCTTCAGTGCTGCTGGGTGTGTGCTGACAGATAAGCGCACGCGTCTGTCCAGTGACAATGTGGACAGACTAACATTCATCAAAATGAACAAGTCATGGATCCACAAGGAATTTACTACCCCTGTGTCATCCTGGGGAGAGTAAATGCTTGTGGATTTGGAATGTGCTTGATGCAAATCAAAACATCCTGTTTGCAACTAGGGCACAGGTGCTGCCACTGATGGGGTGTCTGTGTGGCCCAATTTTTGGAAAAAAAGGGAGACTCTGCTTGGAGTAACCCTTGCTTGCTGTGTTTTTTAAAAGGAGCCAAGATGAACAAGTCATGGTTTAACAAAGACTTTGCTACCTACCCCGGGGTCATCCTGGGAACGGTTAAGTATGGCGTATTTTTGAATGTGCTTGATGCAAATCTAGCTGTGAAGTGTACAACTGGGGCACAAGTGCTGCCACTGAAGGGGTGGGTGTGTGTGCGGCCCAATTTTTGGAAAAAAGGGAGACTCTGCTTGGCGTAACCCTTGCTTGCTGTGTTTTTTAGAAAGAGCCAAGATGAACAAGTCATGGTTCAGCAAAGACTTTGCTACCTACCCCGGGGTCATCCTAAGAACGGTTAAGTATGGCGTATTTTTGAATGTGCTTGATGCAAATCTAGCTGTGAAGTGTACAACTGGGGCACAAGTGCTGCCAATGAATGGGTGGGTGTGTGTGGGGCCCAATTTTTGGAAAAAAGGGAGACTCCGCTTGCAGTAACCCTTGCTTACATTGTTTTTAAAAATGATCCAAGATGCACAGCGCTGGGATCAGGAAAGACTTTGCTACCTACCCCGGTGTCATGCTGGGGACGGTTAAGTATGGCGTATTTTTGAATGTGCTTGATGCAAATCTAGTTGTGAATTGTACAACTAGGGCACAAGTTAATATGCAAGAGGAACAAACAATGAAAAAGAAGCAGGAAAGCCACTGCATGGCACCTGTCTGAGCACACTCTGAACATCAAACAAAGACTGGAGAACAAGGAGTAAAGTGCAAATATGTTTGATAAATAGCAACTGGCACAAAGGAATCAGCGGCAAAAACAGGCCGGCAGATAAAATATAGATGTACTAGATTACAATTACATATAGGGCACAAGTAAAATGAATAAATAACAGACTGGGTCAAAAACATGAACAAGGCATCCTGCACATAAAGAGCATGGTGTAAAATTTTGACAATTGTTACACATAGACAGATGGTAAAAACCAGCACTGGATAAGCACAATGATAAAAGTGTATTTTCTGAAATAACAGAGATATATAAAATATATAAAATAGGATCCAAGTCTCGCTAATCACTAATAAACAGTGCTTGATACAGATGCTGGTGAAACAGGAAATTCTGAGGTGACAGAGTCAAATAGTTAAACAGTCAAAAAGCTATAAACAGATAAACAGGTTTAGCCACCATGAGGTGCTAATTGGATGCCAATGAACAGTCAGATTAAGTACAAAGACATGAATGCATGAATAGAATCCCAGCCGGTAAAGTAAACATACCCATAAGTGCACAAAGCCGGCCTGATAAGCAGCAGAGCAGACCCCCCGGAGAGAGCCCCAAGGTATACCTTTCACAATCTCAGCTATAAGATTATTTCATCAGGGGGAGGTGGAATGCTGTGAAGCAGCCATGTGTTTTTATACATGGTGCTCCCATGCTCCAGCTGCTCCACCCCCACTCTGTCAGCGCGGCTGGACCAATCGCGGCCGGTAACCAGCACCGTCAGCAGTCAACGCCCCTTTTTTTTGTTAGGTAGCGCGCATGTGCGGAAAGCGGGGAAGCGTCACCCGCGAACCGCACACGTGCGCAGGCGATGATGACGTCCACAGAGCCGGGCCAGCAGGTCACTGATGCAGCCGCGCCGACGGGGGGAGGAGGGGCGGGAGCGAGCATAAGAAGACAAGGATAAGTAAATATGCAATGTAACAGTAATAAGAGAACATCAACTGTGACATAAAGTCTTAAAGGTAACTTGAAAGGTCCTAGCCGTGACCCAAGAGGAAGATACATGATAAATGTCAAGGATATACATAGGTAATTATGGACAGTGTGCCACTGATAAAAAGACATAAATTATAACATCAAACCCTCAATATTAATTCAAGTGTCATAGTCGTGGTACAGAGAGGAAGGTAATCAATGCATAATACATGAGTTCCATATCAAAGTTAAACTAAATAAATATGAACAGTATAACACATAAGGAGATCATATACTGTAGCACAGATTATTCAATATCATAAAAAAAAAACAAAAAAAAAACATCCCAAGTCGTGGCACAGGAGAAGAATGACCAGTGTATAATATACATAAACTTCATGTCACAAGATGTTCAATGTAAATTGAGATCTCCTAGTCGTGGCACAAGAGGGAAATAATCATTATACAATAACTCCATGATAAAAATGAATTTATGAATATAAACACAGTGACACTGGTGAAAAAACATAAGTATAACATAGAGAATACAATATTGCTTCAGATGTCCCAGTCGTGGCACAAGAAGGAAGATAATCAATATATGAAAAAAAATCCATGTCGATGTGCAATGTCAGAAATGTGGTTCCAGAAGACTGCCAGCAGAAAAAATCAGTGGATCTAAAATAAAAATACAAAAATTGTATAACATTAAAAACAAGGCACAAAAACCAGGAAGGTCAGAGAAGAGAGCAGTCATCGTAAGAAAGGCGCAAAAGTCAGATGCTCATTAAGCCCCCTCGGGGACAGTGTACCTAAGGTATAAATCCAGCGTGTTTCACGTTGGGCAAGTATTTTGCGTATATTCCCACCCCTCGCCCCACATGTATAACATCAATACCCCTGACTTTCAGGGATGTTGGATCACAGTCATGAAAAACACGAAAGTGGCGAGGGAGGGTTTTAAGAGTGGAAATGTCAACCACTGTCCGGGCGGCAGCAATGTCCCTCACATGTTCCCTCACCCTCTTGCGCAGCTCCCTACTAGTAAGGCCCACATATATCATGTGGCACCCGCACGTGGCATAATATACAACGTTGCTGGTACCACACGGTACATAGTGGCGTATATCGAAGCTGCGCAAACCATCAGCAGAGGTGAAGGAAGAAATCCGAAGAACATTGCTGCAGGCCAGACAATGGCCGCAAGGGAAACAGCCCCTAAGGGGGATACCAAGGTCAAGAAAGGTGGTGGGTCGATTAGGAACGTATTGACTCCGTACAAGCATGTCACGTAAATTACGTGACCTGCGAGGCGTCATTGAGGGGCTTTTGGGTAAAAGGTCACATAGAACAGAATCAGAAAGGAGAACATTGCAGTGCCTGCTCAAAATAGATCGCATATTGGACCACTCGTGATTGTAGGTGGAAATAAAACGGATTTGGCTAGGATTTGAGGAACCGCCGGATTTCGCCCCACTACTATATAAAAGAGTGGATCGAGGGGTATGCTTCGCTCGTAGATAAGCCCGCTTAATACTCCTATTGCTGTAGCCCCGCTCTTGAAACCGAATTTGTAAATCTGCCGCCTGTTCCTCAAACAGAGTCAGACGAGCAGATACGTTTCATACGTAAAAATTGACCAGTGGGGATGGCCCGAATAGTGCACTGATCATGGGACAACGAGGCATGAAGGAGGGAGTTAACCGAAGTCGTCTTACGGTAGACATTAGTCTGGATCTTCCTATCTTCACCAATTTGAATATCAATATCAAGGAAATCCAGACACCTACTATCATATTTATGGGTTAGTTTAATCCCAAAAGAATTCATGCCAAGTCGTTCCATGAACTCGTCGAGTTGCTCCGTCTTGCCCGTCCACAAAATAAACAAATCATCAATGTACCGCAGCCAGCACTGCACATGGGCATTGGCCGGTCCGCCCCCGTCGCAAAGCAAACCCCTCTCCCAGAAACCTAGGAAGAGGTTTGCGTACGAAGGCGCGCAGACGGCGCCCATGGCAGTGCCGCGCTGCTGCAAATAGTGTACATCTTTAAATAAAAAGAAATTATGGGTGAGGACAAAACGGAGCAACTCAAGGATTAGGTCACACAAAAGGCCATCCCGACCGGAAGTTGACAAAAAATATATTCAACAGCCTTCAGGCCATCCTCGTGGTGAATACAGGTGTAGAGGGACTCAACGTCTGCCGTAACAAGTAGAGTGTTATTGTCCACAAAGATGCCATCTATCCTCCTAAGAACGTCCGTCATGTCACGGACATATGAGGGGAGTGTCTCAACCAAAAGTTTCAAATAATAGTCAATAAATTGACATATAGGTTGACACAGCCCCTCAATGCCGGACACGATGGGACGACCAGGAGGACAAAGGGCATCTTTGTGGATTTTAGGCAGCAAATAAAAAGTTGGTGTTTTAGGAAAACGTACCGTGAGTCCCTCCACTACCTGTTTACTAGTGATCCCTTGATCACAAGCCTTGCCGAGGATGACCTGAAGTTGAGCCTTTTTGAATTTGTTTGATGCAAATCTAGCTGTGAAGTGGTCAACTAGGGCACAAGTGCTGCCACTGAAGGGGTGAGTGTCTGTGTGGCCCAATTTTTGGAAAAAAAGGGAGACTCAGCTTGGAGTAACCCTTGCTTGCTGTGTTTTTTAGAAAGAGCCAAGATGAACAAGTCATGGTTCAGCAAAGACTTTGCTACCTACCCCGGGGTCATCCTGGGAACGGTTAAGTATGGCGTATTTTTGAATGTGCTTGATGCAAATCTAGCTGTGAAGTGTACAACTGGGGCACAAGTGCTACCACTGAAGGGGTGAGTGTCTGTGTGGCCCAATTTTTGGAAAAAAGGGAGACTCCGCTTGGAGTAACCCTTGCTTACATTGTTTTTAAAAATGATCCAAGATGCACAGAGCTGGGATCAAGAAAGACTTTGCTACCTACCCCGGGGTCATCCTGGAGACGGTTAAGTATGGCGTATTTTTGAATGTGCTTGATGCAAATCTAGCTGTGAAGTGTACAACTGGGGCACAAGTGCTGCCACTGAAGGGGTGGGTGTGTGTGGGGCACAATTTTTTGAAAAAAAGGGAGACTCCGCTTGGAGTAACCCTTGCTTACATTGTTTTTAAAAATGATCCAAGATGAACAAGTCATGGTTCATCAAAGACTTTGCTACCTACCTTGGTGTCATCCTGGGGACGGTTAAGTATGGCGTATTTTTGAATGTGCTTGATGCAAATCTAGCTGTGAAGTGTACAACTGGGGCACAAGTGCTGCCACTGAAGGGGTGGGTGTGTGTGTGTATGGCCCAATTTTTGGAAAAAAGGGAGAACTCCGCTTGGAGTCACCTTGTTGTGTTTTACATGATTTTAGAAGGGCGTGCCATGCCTATATCTGTGTCTCCTCCTCTTTTTCCTTGTCTTGCTCTTTTGTTTTCACATGAGTATATGTCTTTGTCACTTTCCCATGTGTTTGTGTTGTGTTGTGAGTTGTTTGTCACCTTTTGGACACCTTTGAGGGTGTTCTCTAGGTGTTTTTATGTGTTTGTGATTGCCTGCCATTGTTTCCTATGTGGTTCGAGTTCGGTTCGTCGAACGTTCGCCGAACTGAACTCGAACGAGACCTCCGTTCGACGAACCAAACTCGAACCGAACCACGGCCGGTTCGCTCATCTCTACTAATGACCCTTGGCTCACACTGTGCTGCCAGCTTGAGCCGAGTGTCAGCCAACTGTGATCCGCTCCTGCAATCGGATCACCACTGCGGAGGAGAGGGCAAAAACAAAGAAAAACTCCTACAATTCTGTTTAATAGAAAAATATCAATAAAATGGAATAATTCCCACTGAACACCCCACTTTTCAATAGTATCAAAAAACAAAACAAATAAACACATTAAGCAAGGAGAGATGCCCCTAGTCAACACTATTCTCATACCTACCTTGCCGCGGAGGTTGGCACCCTAATCCTGTACACATGGCACCCCTGCTCACCATCGACTATCCCTACAGGTCCTAGAGCCCCTAACAAGATAGACTATGGGACAGTAAAACAACCACAAGAAAGCTTGCACAATCAAATATAACTCGGATAATACCAAAAAGATACAGATTACATGAAACCAGTATGATTAATTCTGGAAAATAGAAGGGCAAAGGCCCACAAATACCACTCTGTATGAAAGTGGTCAAAGACCACTTTTATACAGAGTGGTATATATGGGCCTTTGCCCTTCTATTTGCAATATTTAACCATACTGGTTGTATGACATCCTTATCCCAGAAAACAGACGCCATCAACTTAGTGACTGATTTTTGCACCTGCACTTCTTGGAACTAAGAGAACCACTGTGCTTCCACTCTTTTGACTGATCCTTGTTTTCAGAGTCATACAAATAAATCCACGTATCATCCATAGTGACCAGTTGATTCAGGAAGTTCTTATCAGTCCAGAAATGCTGACAAATGGACCGGGAGGAAGTTTTCACTCACATGCTTCTCTGATCTGTTGTCAAACATTTGTGGCCCCACTTTGCAGATAGCTTCCTTATGTCCAGTGTTGGTGTTCTATGGCCACTCCTGTCAGCTTCATGTATCAGAGCTGGATGCGTCGTGGGACCTCATGAAGATTACACCGGACCTGGAAGGGTATTTGGGGATTTTAAGAAAGTGGTGAAAGAGGGTGGTTTTTTCGTCTTTTATTCCAAATAAAGGATTTTTTCGGGTGTATGTGTTTATTTACTTTCACTTACAGGTTATTCATGGGGGGTGTCTCATAGATGCCTGCCATGATTAACCTAGGAGAGGGAGAGACTGACAGACAGACAGAGAAAGACCGAAAGACCTGCGTTCTGTTTGTCAAAAAAGCAATTTATGGAGCTTCTAGCAGCTACTGGACACTGTGTTCAGCCCTTAAAAGGACTATTTATTAGTTGGATCTAAGAATGCTCTCCCGCACACAGCATAATATCTACACCACCAGCTCCCTATGGCTGCGTGTTCACAAAATGGTTGCTGGCGTATATAGCTCCTATGATGCTGTGCAACCAAGCTAATTACAGTAACAACATAACAAAGATGGCTGCGCATTACTGTGAGGGCAAGCAACATCAGATGTGTTCATTGGCTGGAAAACAGGTTCCAGGATGCGAGAAACGAAAATGAAAGTATCAAAGCGAATATCATATTACCCGTCGGATAGCGAATATCTCGAATATCCCATTATCTGTCGGATACTGAAAAGAGGCGAATACATTCACTCATACCTAATCATAATGTATTTTTAATAATGTGGGTTTTTTTACAGCCCCTGCACCTGAACTGGACCCGAACTGTAACATGAGCTTCCAAGGAAAGCTCGTGATCGGGCTCGTGGGCATGAACACCATGCGTTCGGTACAAACCCCGAACCTTACAGTTGGGGTTCGCCCATCCCTAGTTGTTCTGGCATTTAATGCTGCTTGTCATTATAGGGAAGCCCGAGCTGCCATGCCAAATGCAATGCCATTGGACTAATCATTAAGTGTGCGGCATTTGTGAATTGGAGATGAGCATTTTTTTAATTGTGATTCACCAACTAATCTTAAAGCAATTGTTCAAAGTTTTGTGTAAATGCAGATTTCAGGAAATTTGACTCAAACTTGATGCTCCATGAATAGATACACACATTGGCATATGTTCTTTATCCCAAAAATTAGAGCAGATAGAGAAAAACTGATGTCATTTTTGGAATCGGCAGGTCATGTATACCCACATTCAGCTTTAAAGTTTTGAGACTCCAAAACGTGTGTTGGCCAGTGTAATCTACTTTCATGTTTAGCGAAAATATTTTTCAATCTAATGCCATTATTGTTATTTTCTGAAATATAATTTTGTGTTTTCTTATTCATCTGTCAGTTATTTGAATAAGTCACAAATTTTGTACAATTTCTACCTTTAGAACAGTAATTGAATCTATACATGGTATTTATATACTGTAGTTTTTAGACACGTTACCTTTTCTAGCATTTCTTAAAAATATATTTCTAAACATTAAAAGGATATGTTCCTTGCGAGTTAGTTGGAAAAACGCAAAACACTAAAAGGTAGCTACTAATATCACCCAGATCCCATCTGAACACATCTTAACTACAACAGCCTCCTCCTTAATGCTTTGACATGTCACAGAATGTCTCCTTCTGCCAATATTGTAGGTCATTTACTTACTCTGGAATCGTCGTTCAGATTGCTCTATATTTGGTATTCTACAAACCCTTTCTAAATATACAAAAGATAAAGTTTTAACCACATTTGTGTTCATTTTGTTAAGCCTTCCATAAATGTTTCATCCTCTTCCCTGTAAATGCCACTTTTTAATGTATTGTATTCTTTTTGTTATGATCTGTATTCCTACTATTCTTCCTAGGATCAAACATACACCGGATTCTACTACATTCTTTCTCTTCTTCTTTGATTTACTCACATTTCTTGACAATAGGTCAAAACATAAAGCTCCTTTTAGATTAAAAGAATTATACATGGTTGAATGCTCAATTTCTAATAGCACAAACCTGGAACCACATACATTTCATGTTATCCTACATATTTAAGGGACTCTTAGATCATTGTAATAGCTGACACTAGCATTTCTTACTAAAGTTCCATATATATTGCTTCATCTATTCTCAGACCCATAAAATATGTGAGATGTTTTATTGTACTGAAGAGCATGGAACTGTTTACTATTATATCTATTATGTCACAAGACTTATTAGGAAGGTGTATTTTTAATATGGCTGTAATTACCTGAATGTTAGACTTTTATTCAATTCTGGTTCTAACAGAAAAGCCATTATTATTATTATTATTATTATTATTAAACACCTATCTTTCAGAATATATATAATTTCTATTTTTGTACAGGACTATCTCATAGTCATATATCTATTTTTGTAACACAGGCTTTGACATGAAGTTTTAAGGCAATCACATTTTGTATGCACGATGTTGAAAAACTCTTTATTCCTCTTGTTGCTCCCTGAACATAGGATAGAAAAGAAGATAGTTTTCAAAGATTATTGATCTTGGTGCACTGTAAAACATGTGCTTTTAAAGACATAAGCTACAAAGCAGGAAAGGATTAAAGTTAAATATGTCCCACTTTCTCTTTGCTATGTATCCACTTCTGTAACAAATCAATGTGTGTGTTCTATGCATTAGGTCATGAACTTCAGACATCAATGTATCAATGTCTAAGTATTTATGTAAATAAGAGTTAGCTTGACAAACGATAAACCAACATTAAAAACTATTCTTATACTTAAAGCACCATGTAAAGGTATGTACTCTGTTCCCCCCCCAAAAAAAGGAGTCAATAGATTTGTCAACAGATTTGGGTGGCTTGCAAATGACAAGCGTAACATCTGATTTCTCCCCAAAAAATGGTGAAAGTCCTCATATATCATGTCATCAATACCCTAAATATAAAAATGACTTGAAAGCAAAAATGAATAAATAAATAAACAGAGGCCTGCACACCTTTAGTACTAAACTGATGTAAAGGTTCACAAATATGCTACGTTGGTAACACAAAAACATATACCTACAGCGTATCACAAAAGTGACTACACAACTCAAGTTTTTGCAAATATTTTAACATATAGCCCTGTAATCACTGCAGCAATGCTGTGGCAGCCTTGACACTTTTATTTTCAAAAGAAAACATCTTGGTAAATATCATGATCTTGATGAAGGAAGTTACACTAAAACACGTAGAATAAAGTCACATATTGAAGATCCAGCATTCATCTTTATTGCACAGCAGCAAGCCTTTCCACTCCTTCTGGCTATCAGAAACAGTACTTGAGACTGTGGCCACAGCAGCTGTTTTTCCAAGATGATTCCTAGTGTTTGTGCCTGACACAACCCCTTAGGGGAGCAAGACCTAAATTCTAGGTTCACCGTATCACACAGTTAAGACGCTATTTTTGCACTTTCTGTTTCCTCCTAGCCAGCATAAATTTTCAATAGGATAGAGATCAGAGCTTTGTGATGGCCACTTCAAAACATTGACTTTGTTTTCCTTAAGCCACTTTGTAACCAGTATGACAGTATAATTCAGGTTATTGTCCATTTGAAAGACTCATTTTTTACCCAAGCTTTAAGTTCCCGGCTGATGTCTTAAGATGTTGTTTCAGTATTGACATATAATCTTCTTTCTTCATGATGCCGTCTATTTTGTGAAGTGCACCAGTCCTTCCTGCAGCAAAACAACCCAACAAAATGATGCTGCCACACTGTGTTTCACAGTTGGGATAGTGTTTTTAGTCTTCAGAGCTTTTCCTTTTTTCCTCCAAACATAACGATGGTCATTATGCTCATACAGTTCCATTTTAGTTTCATCAGACCCCAGGACATGTCTCCAAAAAATAAGGTCTTTGCTCCTTTATGCATTTTCAAACATTAATATGACTTTTGTATGTTTCTTTTGGAGTAATGGCTTCTTTTGGCAGAGTGGCCTTTCAGCCCCTATTGATACAGTACTCATTTCACTGTGGATAAAGACACAGTCTTTCCAGCTTCCGCTAGCATCTTCACAAGGTCTTTTGCTTTTGTTCTTGGGTTGATATGAACATGCTTGACCAAAGCACATTCATTTCTAGTACACAGAACCTGTCCCCTTCCTGAGCGGTATGATGGGTGGACATTCCCAATTTGTACTTGTGTATAATTGTAGAGATTTCAAGTATCTGGAAATTGCATCCAAGGATTTATATATATACTTATTGCGAGTATTTTATATATATATATATATATATATATATATATATATTTATTTATATATATATATATATATATATATATATATATATATATATAAAATACTCGCAATAAGTTAGGGATGTTTGGCTCTCGGGTGAAATTTCAGGATGATTCTAAAAATGTCTCTAATATTTTTAAGTGAACTTTAATGGGACATTCTCTAAACATTTGAAGGCATGTTCATCTGTTCAATGTTTTAGCACTTTATGTACAACATGCTGTTCTCTAAAAGGGAGCATAATGACAAAATTCACAACAGGTGTTTGATCCATGAATGTCCCAATATACTTCAATTAGAATTGGTATTTAAATAGTCTTACTCATCATGCTCTCCACGTTTTGACATCATGAGACAAAATGACACCTAACAATAGATCAAAAATACTGTGCCAGTGTGAGGCTTCAATCATGATGTTCTCAGAAGAAAATTGCCACTGAGCTTAGAATGTCATCAGAAGGTTGCAACATAAATACTGAAAGACTGGGATAATCATAGAAAAGCATATAAGTTGATTTACTTTGGCCACATCCCACACTGATGACCACTTAATTGTGAATAATAACCTTTGGAACCGAAGGATGAATGCCACACAACTCCAGTTACATTTAAAGGAAGGGGAGAGGCACCTACAGTAAGTGTCACATCAAACCATTCAAAACCATTTACATCAGTGTGGTCTGTGTGCTAGTTAACCTGCAAGAGTACCTGACCAAACCAATGGCATCATCGAGGGACCACTCACCCTCGGTGCTTTTCCCTGTTGAAAGTTGATTCATGCTGTGCACAAATGATGGCTACCATCAATGTTGGAGTTGTCAAAAAGAATGCTATGCCATAGCCTCTATTGTCACCAGATGAGCCTTTGGTGTTGGTGGTGTTACATTGTGGACAAGTGTGTCTTGTTAATACAGAACTGCCCTACACTTTTTAGAAGGTTATAATGTCAAGTCCCTACTACTTGAATAACATAATTATTCCAGTTATTGTGCCTTTGCATGAACAGCACAGGCCTAAATTCATCTTTATTGAAGACAATGTTCCAGCTCTTTGAGGTTGCATCATTGGGGAGTGGCTGCTGGGGAATGGGATACCTTTTATGGAGTGGCTTTCAGTTTCTCCAGACCTGACTCCCATAGAAAACCTTAGGGATCAGCTGAGTCATTGTGTAGAGGCTTGTAACTCCTGATCCTCGATGTCATGAGGACCTCCCTTCAAGAAGAGTGGCATGCTATAGCTCAGCAGACAATAACTCAACTTGACAAAAGCATAATATGTCATTGTCAAGCTGTAATTGATGCTAAAGGCAACTTTACAAGCTATTGGAACAATGACTTTTTGGGGCATGTACCCACCACTGTTGTGGGCTTTTGTTTCAATAAATTGATTCAGATGAAGAAATCACTATTGCATGCTTTTACTTAAATACCCTTGTTTCTTGAAAAACTATGCCTGTGGCGTGAACTTTATAAATTGTTCATTATTTTTGGTTCAAGTGCCAAATATCCTTTACTTTTCATCAGTAATGTATATATATACATATATATATATATATATATATATATATATATATATATATAGTACATTTTATCAATATTTGTATATTTTTTTCTTATTTTGGACTATATTGTGGGGGATGTGGCCTTTTACAGTCTTCAGCATCCTTTTTTATATATTCTACCAAGACAAGATTTTAATAGAGAGCTGCGTGCCGGTTTTTCTTTCACTTTACAATTCAGAATTCGGCTTAGCACATGGACAGATTGGATATTAGTAATGGTGACAATCCATATTTAGGTGCAGCTTGACATGAACATGTATCAATTCATTAAATATAAAGAATACTCCACATACAAATACATATAAATAAATACCAAACAAAAAAGGGAAGATGCTAGGTCATATTTTAAAAATATATTTTTATTGCATATGATATATAAAATTAACAATCTGAAGGAGAGAAAAATAAGCAGGCTCTAAATTGGTGGCTTGGCTCATGTGACATTACAAGGTTATGCGAGCACCAGAAGATACATCAGTTTCTATATTTTCATTATGGTGTTATTTTGAACCTCTAAGTTGTTTTATTTTTCCTCGATTACTGCAGTACAATGCTCAATTAATAAACTATTGTTTTTGTATATATGATATACACTAAATTTATATATTTTTTTATACATGACATACAATCTCTGTATATTTTTTTCTGGGTAATATTAACTGGGAAAAACCTTAAAAATGTTATTCTTTCAAAAAATGTTTTTAAAATGTTAATACATTAACACAAAGACCTGAATACTTGATTCATGGTAACTGGCACGTCATCACTGGCAAATTCATCAAGAGCAAATTCAGCATAATGGGAATTTAATGACAGTTAAATTGTCCAATCTTTATTCTCTACTATTTAAAGTATCTTTAGAAGTAGTAACAGCTGTTTAATTTGTCCTATCTATGCAGCTGGATTATGTTTTATTATTCTATTTTTTTACATTTTATTAATAAAAAAATATGTTTATCTTATTTTAGCAATTAGTAGCTGAGTAGTTATAATTTTATATAATATGATATGACTATTTTAATTATGTATAGAAAAAGTGACACTATTTCTTTGACAAAATCCCAAGGTCCAAGTTGTAAATTTTTCCTCAAAAGTCAAAGACTGGTTAGTACCGTAAAGCCAACTGTGCTTGCTAAATAGCCAAGAATTTTTTTTATGGAAAACAAGTAGAAAAGTTCAATTATGGAACACTATCAAGAGAGTTGGAAAGTATGTAATAGCAATAACATTCTGGAGACTATTATTTTATTTATCACCTAGTTCTAGTTTATGATTCATGTTTTGTTGAACAGTAATGAATGTAAAATATTTTAAATGCATTGCATACAGCGTTTTATTTATTTTTGTTAAAATATCTATACAATGCATGGAAAGCCTTCTTGACATACAGCCTACAATGTTATGCTAGTGCGGCATGTTGGGTTCCAGTTTTTGATGCATGCCACGATCGTGGAACAACTATGGATTGCTATGCTAGCAGTGGGTGTGCTTCATAAGAGGTCCTGATTATTACTATATACTGTGGCTGCAGATTAAACTACCCTAGGGTGATTAAAAAATGCAATAACATTTAAAAAGTTGATGAAAAATACACATTTTTAAAAAACATTTGAACCACCTTCTTTTCCTCCATTAAAAATTAATACAAAAATGCAAATATGTGCATACATCATGTAAAATAAGTATTGAACACGTCTGTTTTCTAAGTAAATATATTTCTAAAGGTGCTATTGGAATACATTTCTCACCAGATTAGGGTAACAACTCATCATATCTATTCAGGCAAAGAAATCAAACCATAAATGTCCATAAATAGCAATATGTAATAATGTGGAAAGATACAGGGAAAATGTTTTGAACACAAGAAGAAAGAGAGGTGCAAAAGCTATGGAAATCCATGACACCAGTTAAAATCAGTAAATAAAGTCAATAGTTAAAGTCAGTAATTGGAAAGTAATCTTGACAATTCTGAAAAACAATATCAGCTGGTTTAAATTATGGCCTATAAGAAGGTTTCCCATTATCAAGATAGCACATAAGAATCATCTTATGTTGGGTAAAACCAGTGAGTTGTCTCAAGAACTTCACAACTTTATTGTTGCAAAACATACTCATGGTATTGGTTACTATAGAATTTATAAACTACTGAAGGTTCCAGTGAGCACTGTTGGATCAATAATCTGAAAGTGGAGAGAACATAATTTCTGAATATGTACTAAATTGGTGAACAAGGGCATATGGAGGAATCTTTATTCAAATAAACTTTTTCTGCTGTATGTGTGCCTTTTTTAACTCTATACTTGCTACTTGCTGAATTAGCAATGGAGAGGTCGGATAGACACCTATTCACCTACTAACCCTGGATGCTAGGTGTCAGTTCACAGTTCAAATTACCCCATACATACCACCTCGATTTCCCCTGCATTAGGGCAATCCAGAATAGCATGGTAAAGCATGAAAATTGGCACATCTAATGGATGGACCATTTCTGGGGAGGCTGAGGGCTGCTAGTTTTAGGCTCAAATGGGTCAAATAACCACATATTTGCAGGGAAATTTCCCCCATTTTGCTTCCTTTTGCAGCCCCCTAGCCCTTACCCTAACTAATTTACAACCATTTTATAGCACTGAAGTTCGGGTCCCCATTATTTTTTATTGGAATTGGAGTCCAATGTCAAGTCTGGGACCCAAAGCAAACTTTTAACTAAAGTCCGGCCAAACCCAGCAAACTGGATCTTCCACGGGTCCCCTCATCCCTCCCCGAGTGCAATCCTATTTTTTCTTGCACTGCGTTCGTCCATTTTCTACCCTTACTTTAAGACTTTTGCATTTAATCAACAAAGTTACATTTCAAAATGTCTTTGCTTCATAGCTGTGTATTTTTTTTTCTTATTTAATCACAATAAAATTTCCAAGTAGTAATTACTCTTTGCACACAGAATCATTTATGCATTCACATTTCATAAGCTTTACACTCAAGCAAGCACTACATTTTGATTAAAATATAGATATGATCAATACAAATTACATTTTAAAAGCTTGTCTTCTAAACATATAATCTTCAAACATATGCATTATAAAAGATAATACTTTGAAACATAATTTAGAATGAGGACAGAAAATAACCTCCACATGCTGGACAATAGTGTATTTTCCTACAGTGATTTATCTTCTGCTGTACTGTCATTATATTCACTGCAAATAATAAGTACCCTACATTTTTCAATTTTACTTTTTTTTTCACGAACTGACTTTCAAAGCGGATTACTTTTTTCTTAGAAAATGTTGGTTTAAAGGTTTATCCCAAAAAAAATATTTATCACCCATCCACAGGAAAGATGGTACATGTATAATTAGTGGAGTTCCAAATGGTGCAGTCCCTAACTATTCCAATGATGGGATCTCAAGATCCTTTGTGAATAGCGTTGTACTTTAACACTACTATTCCCTTCAGGTGTACTAGGTGAACTTCAATTCCTTAAACTGTGGGAGTTCCAATATTTATCACCCATCTTTTAGACAAGTTATAAACATTGTTGGGGTAACTTCTTTAAATTCATAAATTATTTAACCTTTATTATACTGATCTCCAGATTCCATGCATAAATGTTGAAGTAAATTGTGGTGACCATAGTCTTCCTTACATGAAGCTTATGGAAGTTGTCTATTTCTGGACAATTCCTTTTTAATAGTGAAAGTGGCCTTAATAAAATAACATATACTTACCCAGCAAAACAGCTCTTCTCCTTTGATGTCAGAGATATCTCCCTGTGATCACATGATTAGTTATCAATTGCAGCCTTTCTTTATTCTGCTCTAGTGCCTGAAGTGAAGACTCCAACATTTAAAGGGAACCTGTCAGGTGCAATATGCACCAAGAACCATGAGTAGTTCTGGGTGCATATTGCTAATCCCTGCCTAACTGTCTTTGTATACACTAGCATAGATAAAGAGATCTTTAGAAAAAGTATTTCTACAAATATTTTACCATATGCTAATGAGTGAGGGGCCTAGTCCCCTGGGCCTTAGTTCCCCAGCCAGTCGCCCCTCAATAGCATGTTAGTACGCCCCTGTGGGCATGCTATCATGCTAATGAATACGCAGTGTCACAGGATGATCTCACTCACCTCTCCGCCACCATCGCTTGATTTCGGCTCAGTGCGCATGACTCTGGAACTTGGATCATGCGCACTACTTCAGTTTGAATCCACAACATGTAAACCCGGCTTCATAGTGCACATGACCCTAAGTCCAGAGTCATGCGCACTGAGCCAAAATCCTCCCTCGGACGTGATGGTGGCGTAGAGGTGAGTGAGATTATCCTGTGATGCAAGGACTATCCTGTGTTCATTAGCAAGGGCACAGCGATGATCAGACTCAGAAGCAGAAGTGGCAGGAGACAGAGTCTGCAGGATGTGTCGCGGGACCTGTAAGTATACCAATGTTTATTATTAACAAAACTTATAATGGCTTGTGATTTACCTTTAAATGTATTATTTTAGAAAATTGGAGAATTGTTATAGATATACTGTATGTATATATATATATATATATATATATATATATATATATAAAATGGGAACAATATGTATTTCATACACTGCAGATTTTGCAAATTTTCACACTTACAAAATATGGAGTGATATATATTTTTTATCGTAGGTAGACTTCAACTGTGACAGACAGAATCCAAAAAATGTCGAAAATCACATTGTATGATTTTTAAATAAATAATTTGAATTTTCTTGCATAATATAAGTATTTGATACAATATAAAAACAGAACTATTATAAGTTATTATTTATTTATTTTAATAATTATTTGTCAAACTTGTATGCCGCCCTTCTCCAAAGACTAGTATTTGGTACAGAAAACTTTGTTTGCAAACACAGAGGTCAGACGTTTCCTGTAGTTCATGACCAAGTTTTCACACAATACAGCAGGGATTGTGGTGCACTCCTCTCTACAGATCTTCTCCAGATTTTTCAGGTATCATGGCTGTAGCTGGGCAACATTGAGTTTCAGCTCCCACATAAGATTTTCTACTAAGTTCAGGTCTGAAATTATCTTGGCCACTCCAGGACCTTGAAATCCTTCCTACAGAGCCAGTCCTTCATTGCCCTAGCTGTGTGTTTCAGGTCATTTTCATGCTGGAAGACCCAGTCACAACTCATATTCAATGCTCTTACTGAGGGAAAGAGGTTGCTGCAGACCTCTTCTTTCTTTGTAGGTTGGAAAACTTTCAAAATAAGTAGTGCAACAAATACTTATTTTACCCACTGTTTATCACACAAAGTAAACCTGCAGTGAATTTGGGCCCTATTTAGAAAAACATGATTATCATATTGTTGTTATGTTAATAAAGTAATATATCTAACAATAAAAGCCTTTGTAGGTTCCAAACCTTAGCAGTACCCCAAACCTATTCACACAAACTGAATTTTCCAGAGAACACATATATAACATTTACAAAAGTGATCCTATAAAACCCTTAGAATGACTTAAAAAAAAGTGATAAAATACTTTTAAGGAATATTATTTAAAAAATAAAAAGTTTTAAATATCCCTATTTCCCAATCCAAAAATAAACATCTATAAAGATAAAAAAACGTACATACAGTATTTCTTATCATTGCATCTGCAAAAGTGTGATCCATGAAAATATTAAGTTAATTTAACTTATATGGTAAACTTTATAAAGAAGATTCTGTCAGCCATTTTTTTCAATCAGTCTTTATTTTAAATTATGTTGAATTCATATTGTGTACAGAATATTTTTAATTAAAAACTGAGGTCTGTTTAAAGCTTTTTTTTTTAACCATAAAAATGTATAAATGTATATTTCTAGAGTTTACTATCTCCATATAATGTGCTGCTATAATTCATTTTTATAATAAATGTTTTTTTGGATTTTTATTTTACAGATAACCCCAAGCAAACCACAAGAGCAACAGTTTACATTTTAATTCTGGATGTTAATGACAATGCTCCTCAATTTGCAATGTTTTATGATACATTTGTATGTGAAAATGCAAGACCTGGCCAGGTACTTGTCTCTCCTATTTTAGATCATTGTGTTTTAATGTGATGAATAACAAATACAAAAATGGAGGGAGTCATCTAACAACTGTTATTTACATAGGAAACATGCCTGTGTTTTTAATCTACTGATATACGGCTAGTATTGATTGAATTCCACTTGTTGAAACAACAGCGGTAGAAGGTTCTTGTATAAATTCTAAGCCATTTACAGAAAGTATAAATGTTATGTCATTGAAAAAGAAACAGAGACAAACTATTAAATTACTGTATTCAATCTTCAGATATGTTAATGAGTCTGTGATAAGGAAGGAGAAAAACATCAGGGAACCTAGTAATTTCTTTTTAGGGATGTTAAAGAATGGCTCACTCATGACCCTCCAATGGAAGTACTGTACCATTCCATAATGACTTGTGGTTTTTACAACAATCATAATCAACATGATGGTACTTTTCTTGAGTAGCATAAGAGTTGTGTCTCTGACATTAAAAGCAAATATTGACTATGTCTACATGCTTTGGCTGAGGAAATAAGGAGCTCCTTCTATCTACCTATTTAAGCCCTTCCATGTGATAGTGGGGTATTTATATGCTGTACTTAGGAATATGCTATGCTGTATACCTGTCTTACTGTAAACTCATTGATCTGTGATATCCCGTAGTAATGGAACTTTAATAAAGTGATTTTATTAATCTTCACACACTGCAATTGCAAACCAGGAAAGCAGTTTGACATACTGTGTCCATCCACGTTTTGCTAGAAAAGAAGAAAGATGGCGACTAGCCTGAAAGTGAATGGTCGGTATGTACCACGGAAGTGGTATGATTCCGGAACTCCGTGCTGGTACCTGTAGTGCCACAAGTTCTTATTATGGTGTTCATAAGACCCAGGATCATGGATGGCCTGACAGATGGGTGGGTATGGCTATTCACATTCCCCGCCCATGGGTGTGTTGGACCTCCCTGCTGACTTCCAAAATGGAGTCTGATGTTTGACACATGGGAGAGAGAGTTTGGTTTACAAGCTCTGGGTGTGTCAGCCTATGTGGAGACTCAACACAGGGCTCTGGAATTCAGTCTGGGTTTAGACTGGAAGTAGACTGCAGCCAGGATGGTTAGTGCTGTGGCTACAGGGCTGAATGTCTCCTGGAGCCGAGAGATAGACAGGAGTCTGCAGAGTGTCTCTGGGTTCTTTGAGGAAACCACAGCAAGTGGTGTTCGCTGGCAGGAGCCAGTCTGTACAGGCGCCGCACCTCCAATAGAGACTGTATTGGACTGGAAGCCCACGGTATGTGGTTGTGCTATGTTTTTGCCTTAAGCCACGAGAGGCTTGTGTGTTACTTTGAGTGTAGTGTATGTTTGTTAATAAACTGCCTGGACTGTTAACATGATAAAGTGTTCCTGTGTGCCTCAATCCCACTGCCAGACAAGTGTCCCCAATACATTTGGGGCGCAGGTTGATATATATATATATATATATATATATATATATATATATATATATATATATTTATAACTAGCTAAATATTTCTGTATCTCTCGCCCTCTGTCTATGCATACATACACACACCCTAAGGCAGAGGTCTCAAACACGCGGCCTGCAGGAGCCACTGTCAGCGCTTTATGTCAGATGAATATTTTTCCGGCGCTGCGCTCAGAGTCCCTAACATAAATCGCTGACAGCGGCTGCGGCCCTGCACTGGCCATGATAGTCACCGGGGGCATGGGCCTGCAGACAGCAAGAAGCAGACATGAGGCAGCTGAGGGAATGAGGGACAGGTGAGAAGAATGGTGTGGGGGGGCTTTGTGTGTGTGTTTGTGAAGGACAGCACATGTACTGGGTACGTCATGGCTCCCTGGTACTTAAGGACCCATGACGTACCCAGTACGTCATGGCGAGATCGGGACCCCCGGAGCCCCGGTGGCTGTGATCACTGCAAATACCTTAGATTCAGGGAGGAGGGGACCTCTACCTGACCTCAGGAGGGGTGGTGCCTCCTTCCCGGAGGCTGTGATTGGCTGACGAATGCCGCTCAGCCAATCACAGCCATTGAAATGTTTAAGCCATTGAAAATGGCTGAAACATTGAAATCCAGCCATGATCAGTGCAGCTAAAGCACTGATCATTGGCTGGAGCAGGGTGATCGCTGCTTCACCCACTCCCAGCTCTGATTGGAGAGACCAGCCTTGTGACTGATCTCTCCAATCACTGTGGATCTGGGGCCGGAGACCGCTCCCCTCAGCTTCATCCGGCGTCTGTGGAAGCTGAGGACAGCGATTGGTAAGTTATAGCACCACTGCCCCATTTCAGCCGCCACTGCTCCCCCTGACCCCTTACTACAGGATGGGCACATTACTATAGAATGGGGACAAGGCTGGGGACATTACTATAGGATGGGGCACAGTTCTACACGATAGGGACATTACTACAAGGGGACAAGGATGGGAAACATTACTAAAAGATAGGGATAAGGCTGGGGACATTACTAAAGGTTGGGGACATTACAAGGATGGGCACAATACTATTGAATGGGGAAATTACTATAGAATGGGGACAAGGCTGGGGACATTACTATATGATGGAGACATTACTATAGGATAGGGATATTACTATAGGATGGGGACATTACTATAGGATGGGGCAAGGTTGGCACATTACTATAGGATGGGCACATTACTACAGAATGGGACAACTATAAAATGGGGACAGTACTACAGGATAGCGAGATTGCTACAAGAGGAAAAAGGATGGGAAAACATTACTATAAGATGGGGACAAGGATTTTTCACATTACTACAGGATGGGCACATTACTATAGGTTGGGGACATTACTATAGGATGGGGACAAAAATAAGACACATTACTACAGGATGGGCACATTACGATAAGATGGGGGCAAGGATGAGACATATTACTACAAGATGGGGACAAGGATGGGGCACATTACTATAGGATGAGGACAAGGATCAGTACATTACTGTAGGATGGGGACTAGGATGGGGCACAATACTACAAGGAGACAAGGATGGGCACTAGTGTCATGACAAAAATTTTTTTTTATGAAACCATGTGCAATCGAGGAACTTTTATGGGTAATTTAAGAATAAGTATTCCTTTTTTTGTTTTTTAAAAAAAGTTCCCCCTTTCATTCAAATGAAATAAGGCAAACATTATTTTTTTCGCCCAAAAAAGGACATGCAATTTTGCATTATTGAAATGATAATAGTAATAACTAAGCAACTTTTATTATTCGTTTTTTAACAAATATGGTATAAAACAGTTAATTATAAGTACAATATGTACAAAAGAAGTCTTTAAAAATTATTTTTTCCTATGAATTTTAGATTCAAAAATTCAATTTTTTTCGATTTCGCATGTAGTTCCTCCATCAGTTTTACAGCACATTCAGCATTTTGGTTAGATCTGGGAATGTCAATTAATGACTCCTCGACCAACCACTGCGCCTTCAAACACTTAATTGCCTTCTTGCACTTTGTCTTGGTGAGTGAGGTTAACAGTTCATTGAAGGACGCTTTGTTGTAGTGTTGCGACTGGAACCAGGCATTTGCCCATTCATAGCAGATGAAGTTGCATGCTATACCGAGGACGCGGCGCCACTCTGGTATCAGAAAAAATGCTATAGCAGCATATACAGCTCCCGAGTTCCATCTTGCCATGTGCAGGTTTGGGAGTTTCTTCCAACTGATTCGAGGCCAACGTGATGTTATTTTGTAATTATGATATGCCTGACATAGTTCATATAAGAACTTGAAATCATCTCGCCATCCAGGATTCTCGCCTGTGTTGACATCATCTGTTGCAAATTGGTGGTAATCAATCTGAAGTGAGGCATAGTTTTCTGTTAATTTGTCAATGAAGAAATAATTGAGTTCTGGTTTCTTCGTTGACTCTGGAATAAGAAAATTCATGACGTGCTTCAGTAGGAGGTCGAGTACATGGTGTTGACAGCCAATGTATTGTGGCTTCTGAAAGCCCTTTCTCAAGACATCATCCTGTATCAGCGTTACAATCCCGTTCAAACGACCAGTATTTACTGCTGCCGTGTCACAGATTATCATGCGAATATTTTCCCAAGCGTCGTATTCATCAATTAGCTGATGTAGTTCCTTGTGAATAGCCGTGGCAGAACCATTCTCACATTTTAGAATACCGAGTTTGATTTTGGTTTTGGTATTTTTCAGCAGAACTACTTGATACTCTTCCCCTTGGATTCTTTTACTATCGAAGTGGAGACAATAGGGATCTTTGCTTTGAAGTTTTTCAAAAATTTTGGTTTTCATTTTCTGTCCTTCTGAGATTTTTTGTCTCCAGACACCCGACTGACTTGGAACCGATACATCATGACCTTGTTCAGCAATGACTGCAAGCACTTTATTTGCTTTATGTGTAGAAATGTTGTTTTTCAGTACCAGTAAACTAGCTGTTGTAGTGCTTGCTCTTTTGTATTTCGGTGTGCGTTCAGGAGAAGATCACGTGGAAGAAGAGGTTGGCTTTGGAGTCTCGGGTAAAGATTTAGAGACAGTATCATGTGTGGTTTGCGATTGCGAAGTGCTGGCTTGAACTTGAAATATTGATAGTCGGATTCCTTTTCTTGGATGATTTGATTCTAAAGGAGCTTGTTTGAGCGTCGAATAACCAACCTTGCCTCCACTCTCAACTTGCCTCAGGTAGAGCTCTTTATCCTCCGAGTTTTTCCATTCTCCATTAGCGTTGGTGACATCAAATAACTGAGAAAGTGTTATTATATTACTCAGAAATCTATAAACATTTAAACTATTTATTTATTACGATAATTTTATCA
The DNA here is from genome assembly GCF_048569485.1 of Anomaloglossus baeobatrachus. Lineage (NCBI taxonomy): Eukaryota > Metazoa > Chordata > Amphibia > Anura > Aromobatidae > Anomaloglossus > Anomaloglossus baeobatrachus. The sequence continues at coordinate 275,636,907 of NC_134358.1, forward strand.
CTTATTCACTTCATATACACTTTTTAAATTAAAAAACTTATTCACAGTAAAATTCACTTTCTAGTATCCAAGATGGCTGCCTGACTCCAAATGTACCACATGCTTTTAAATTCTTTCAGCTCTTCTTATAGCACATGTTTGTAAGGCTAGATCTAACTTTTAAAGAAAACGTTAAATATAAATTTTTAATGGGTAACAATTAAAAATGTCATTTTTTCACTAGATTATTCTTATTCTAGATGTTCTAAATTATTCCTGAATATTCTAAATCATTCCAGAATCTTCAAAAAATTAAAACACGAAAAATTGTTTCTTTTGAAAATTTTGAAATGAAAAAGAGGGGGAACTTTTTTGAATATTTTACAAATTTGATGATACTAATGTCATTTCAATGCAATTGTTCCTCGAATGTAAGGGGTTTCATTTTTGTTTTGCAAAATTTTTAAAATAGTCATCACACTAATGGGCACATTACAACAACATGGGGAACATTACTAAAAGATGTTGGCCAAAATTTCTATATAGTGCTACTAATTGTAACACTATTAGTTACAAGAAAGGGATAAAATATAAAAAAAACAACAAAATCTCAAAATAAGGCATGACATTTTTTTTACCATCAAAATATATTTATTTTTTTATATATATAAATAAATAATGTGCACATTTGTTATAATAAACAAGTGCAAAATGTTCAAAATCAGTGATCCAAAGGTGTGCAAAAAAAATATATATAAGGTAACAATAAAAATGTCACTTTGTCCTGCAAAGAATGCGGACCGCAAAATTATTTTTTTTCCTTTGTGCGGCCCATACACCCAGCCGAGTTTTAGACCCCTGCCCTAAGGTGCAGATATTTGAAGATCCATCTCACTTACCTCTTTAACTGTTCACAAACCTGGCTGATTAACCCTATCAATATACAAGTTGGAACATGCTTCCAGGCTCACATCACTGAAACTGACATTGTCAGTGAAGAATATCTCCCCTCAGTGACCATCTTCAATCTTTTATACATATGTATATATATATATATATATATATATATATATATATATATATATATATATATATATATATATATATATATTGTAAGATGGTCACTGATGAAATCCTGGAGAGGAGATATACTTCACAAAGGCTTTCAGCCTCAGTGATGTGAGCCCTGCAGCATAAGCCAACATGTTATATGTTGATAGGGTTAATCGGCCCTGATAAGTGTTGGGTTTGTGAACAGCTAAAGAGTTGAGTGTGATGGCTGTTCACATATCTTTATGAGAGGGTGTGGTCCAACAGGTAAAATGAAGGTCTCTGGATTCACTCAGTATGTATAGGGAGGTGAGTAGACCTTCAGACGTGTAATCATACTGGACGACTCTTACCTCCTCCCAAAGCGGGCAGATCCTGCAGTTGGACTGTTACTGTAAGACTCCAGAATCTTGAAATTTAAAATGAACTGCTTACCTCACTAAACCTTCATGTTGGTAGAAATGTTCATTTTTTGCACACTTTTTGTTGTAGTAGTTCAACATTAGACCTTTTCATGCCACTCAAATACATTTGCTGGTTAAAGGGAACCTGTCACCAGATTTGGCGACAATAAGCTGCGGCCACCACTGCTGGGCTCTTATATACAGCATTCTAACATGCTGTATAAGACCCCAGGCCACTGTGTAGAACGTAAAAAACACTTTACAATAATCACCTAAACGGTCGGTATGGTGCAGACTGGTCGGATGGGTTTCTCCGTTCTCCGGGTCCGGCGCCTCCTTTTTTGGCCATCTTTATCCTCCTTCTTCTGAAGCCTGTGTGCATGACGCGTCCTACGTCATGCACACTAGCCGGCATTGAAGTCCTGCGCAGGCGCACTTTGATCTGCCCTGAGCAGGGCAGATCAAAGTATTGTAGTATTGTATTGTAAAGAGGAGCGCCATACCTGGAGAATGGAGACACCCATCTGACTGGTCTGTACCTCACTGCCCATAAGTTAAGTATTATAAAGGGATTTTTACATTCTACACAGCGGCCTGGGCTCTTATATACAGCATGTTAGAATACTCACTAAAACTACTCACCATAACCACGCCATGAAGCGGTTTTACAATTTTATGGAATGATGTTTTTTAACATTGAATAATAAAGAATTCGTTTCATACTATTGCTGGAACTGGATGCTGGATTTATCCTTACTTTAAGTCATTTCAGTGGGCTCTGCTGAATTTTCCCTACACCGTTCGGTTTCTTTGGAACTCCAGGTGGGTGAGCTGGTTTTTTCTTCAATTGTATATAAGAGCCCACTGATGGTGGCAGCAGCTTATAGTCGCCAAATCTGGTTACAGGTTCCCTTTAAAACTGGTTACCATCTGTTTTCTCTGTGCAAAAAATGTTGAGATCACTTTAACGATAATGAGGCTATATTTGTATTAAAGAGATCAAAAGAGGTCAATGCAGTTCTAGGATGAATGTTGTACACCTATTTTCAGGGCAATTTAAGACTTTAGTCAAAATAGGAAAACTGGTATGTATAACAACAAGTTTAAAAAGAAATGCTGACACTGAAATAGTTAAGATGAAATAAATGAAAACTCTAGGTGCAAACTCAGAACAATAATGTAAGCATATAAAGAATTTTGTTGAAGAGCACATAAATACATTTTTTGATTGAGAAATAGCAGGTTTACATTTATAGATACGAGTTTAAAAACAGAACCACAATGGCCAAAAAGACAGCATGGCGGATATGATAAATAAAATCATTATTACTAAGTAGCATGGTTATATAAAGTGGAAAAGAGAACTCATACTAGAATGTGAATAGGCTGTGGAACAATTTTATTGCTACACACTTTGCGTCTGGTATTCTGATCCACCTTTCTATCCAAGTAATGAATGACACATCTTAAGGCCCCGTTACACACAGAGATAAATCTTTGTCAGATCTGTGGTTGCAGTGAAATCATGGATATATTGTTTTATTTGTACACAGCCACAAACCTGGCACTGATTGTCCACAATTTCACTGCAACCACAGATTTGCAGCAGATTTATCTCTGTGTGTGACAGGGGCCTTTAGGGTTCGCTCACACTTGCTTATAAAATATCTGTCCCATTCTCATACAGAAAAGTTGGATGAGTGCAATCCATTTGTTATTCCATGTCATGTAAGTGTTATGCAAGTGCAACCTATTTTGTACTGTAACATCCATATGACACGCATATGCTATCCATTATGCTATGCGGGTTTTTTTTTACCAGTGGGAGATAACCCTTAAACTAATCCTTGCTAACATACAATCTGATGCGTGAATGTTCATATATACAATATTTTGAAATTACACCATTGTGCATTTATATCCCAGTTTTGTAAAATGTTAGCACTGCACATTAAATATTGTATTATATTGTCTGTATTTATTATATCTTCTATGTTACCTTTTGTCTTTTGGGGTTCTGTTTTTAAACTCCCATATCTTTATTTTTTTATTAAAATTGCATTTTCTCACTTAAGTGCTCTTGAACTCAATTTTTTTATGCATTAGGATTTACAGTTTAGATATTCACAACAAATTCAGGGGGCAATTCAGCAAAGTCATAACATTTGAATGTAAATTTGAAATAGATGGACATTCTCTATTTTATATCTTATTTACTGAAAGTGAAAAGAAATCCTGGGACGAAGGAAAAAAACAACATGTTTGCATTTTTACACTGTTTAGTTTTCTAAATATATTTTTTTTAGATACAGTTGATTCACTGATACAATATACTGCAATGCTATATTTTATTGCATTAGATTAGTTTTATTATTGAACAACTATAGTGCTGTTGGTCAACCATAGAATCATAGAATCACAGACTCATAGAATGGTAGTGTTGGAAGGGACCTCAAGGGCCATCGGGTCCAACCTCCTGCAAGTGCAGGCTTTCCTTAACCATCCCAGCTATATATTTATCCAGTTTCCGCTTGAAGATTTTCATGGATGGAGAGCTCACCACCTCCCGTGGTAGCCTGTTTTACTCCCTGACTGCCCTCACTGTCAGAAAGTTTTTCCTAATGTATAATCTGAATCTCCTTCCTTTAAGTTTCATCCCATTGCTTCTTGCACTTCCTTGTGCTAATGAGACTGTGCACTGTGACTACCTTTCAGATATTTGTAGACCGCTATTAAGTCTCCTCTCAGCGTTTTCTTTTTCAAACTAAACTTCCCTAGTTCTTTTAGCTGTTCTTCATATGACATGGTTTTCAGGCCTTCTATCATCTTGGTTGCTCTTCTCTAGACTTGCTCCAATATATCAATGTCTTTCTTGAATTGGGGCAAAAGGTTCATATAACTGAAACTTGAATTTTTAAAGAAAGTAAATATCAGGTTTTGTCTTTCTTAGGGGAAATAATTAATGGGCAATTAGTGTAAAGAATTATAAAGCAACTAAAGAGGAAACTTTTTTTGTATCTTAATAGCATATTTTCATCTGGTAAAGTGAGAATATCAAACGAAACAACTCAAAATGTCCCCAAAAAATTTTCTAACATTTTAAAAAATAAATCAGTGCCCAAAATAGCATTGCTTCTTTTTTATAATAGTCCTGAGTAGAAATGAGCAAATCAAGCAAAATTTGAATTCAGCAGTTGGCTCGAATGTTCTCGAGTTATACATTTTGTGAAGAGGTTATTCTCTCCAAACTTAATGTCCATTATTGTGCTCTGGGGTCTCTCCAAACCCAATAGCGTAAGAACTGTAATATGGAAAATATGACAAAAATATTTATGCTCACTTCTCATCTATCTAGCCTCTCCACTTCTCACCGCAACCAATTTGGTTCTTATTGCATTTTCAGGTTGGCCCCAGTGATACTTAAATGCACTGGTTCTCGATTATTATGTTGAAGGATTCGAGTTTTCTAGGCCAGTCGTATCAAATTTGGGAATTTCACTGTTCCTGTTGACTACTTTCAAAGCAATTAATGGTTCTGTGATCACATCCCAATGTATGAGCAGTTTCAATAGTGATTCATCCATCTTAAGACTTTTACAAAAATTTTCTTTTCAGTCAGTTAAATCTCTTTTTTGGCACTTTTTTCCTGAGAAAATAAGCTCCCTAATAAAGATTCACACCTCGATAAAGGATGTTAAAAGCTGAGGACAAAGAGCGCAAATATGGTCTTTACCAGATATTAAAATAGTAGTGTGTAACAGTATAGTATGCACTCGCTTTATAAAGTTGTGAGGGTCACAACCACCAAGAAAGAATAAAAGAGAATGGCGGTTGCCGCAGCCCCACGTGGAGGAATCTTCAGTGCTGGAGAGGAGAAGTTGAGGTTAATGCCGCGCTGTCGCCATGAAGAGGAAAAAAAAATTGATTTTATAATAAAAATGTTTTATTCCAAAATCAACCTTACATATTGTTGATTTTTCTTCTTTTTTGGTCCTGAAGAAGGGATCTTGAACCCTGAAATGCGTTGACCTATGGAATAAAACATTTTTATTATCAAATCAACATTTTTTTTCCTCTTCTTGGCGACAGCGCATTAACCCTCACTTCTCTCCAGCATTGATGATAAAGGATATTGATATATTTAAGCCACGTCCTCTGTCAGTACACAAATACACATTTCCTGATTTGTTTTAAATTAATAAATATTTAGATTTATACAGCTTAGAGTTTGAAAATATGAATAAAAATGTTGATACAGCCAAAATACTCTTTTTTAATTACTGTCAATACTCTATATTAGCATTATCCTATAATTTTTTAAGAATATTAAGTCCACCATAGTCTAAAAATAAAGAAAATTCTATACATATCTATCAATCTTAGTTTGCTACTCTATACCATGTTGGTCACAGCTGCAGGCACTGACTGGTTGAACTAGTCACATGACAACCCTTTTGGAGGCAGAAGAAAAGAGACTGCCAAGGGACCAAATCAGTACCTTAGAAAGTGAAGGAAATACAAAGGGGAGTTTTATCTTTTCCTTTTTTTAACATTATGCTAGGCCTCAATTTAAAAAGAAAAAAAGAAGTGTACAACCTCTTGAAGCTCTGATCTATGATCCAGCTCTGATCTTAGTAAATGCAGTCTTGCTTCAGCTGAGTAATATGCCAGCACCCATATTGTATAGCTCTGAGTCAGCTTCTGACTGAGCTTTATACATTCCATGCACATGTGCATGTCACCAAAAGGTTAATCTCTTTGAAGCTGCTTTAACTAAATTTATTTACAAAAAGAAAAAGAATCAGCACACCTTTAGTATTAATTAAATATGGCATTGAACAAATAGGCTGAGGCCAATAAACAATCATATATATATATATATATATATTTGCAATATGTTTTAGCATACTGCACTTAATGCATACAGTTCCTGACAGAAGTTTTGTCACTTATCCATGTTGTGTAAATAAAACTTATAACCTTACTTTAAATTCATCCATTTATTTCATAAATTACTCTTTTGAAAGCTGAAACCCTCCCAAATTTGGTTTAGGTTATGAAAATAAAGTTGCTTTAAAGCTGAAATATTGATCATTTAATGACCACAGAAAGGTCAGATTGTGGCAAAACAAAAGTTTTGTCTCTCACAGAAAGTAATGTGAAATTCAATCAAATAATTAACTTCTAATACAAAGATATCTTGCATAACATTGGTGAATGAAGTTGTGGTGCTATTAGAGCTATATTTAATATTTTGTGTGACTTCCATGAGCTTGAAGGACTGTATCCGTGCGGTTTAACAATAATTCATACAATTTATTGATGAAGTCAAAAGGAATAGCAAAGAATGCAGTCTTACATGCCTCCCAGAGTTCATCTAGATTCTTTGGTTTTGTCTTCCAAGCTTCCTCTTTCATCCTACCCCAAACATGCTCAATGATGTTCATGTCTGGTGACTGGGCTGCCAGTCCTTGAGCCCCTTGATCCTCTTTGACAGGAGGACCTTTGTTGTGGAGATGGATGTATGAGATGGAGCACCATCTTGCTGCAGAATTTGACCCCTTTTTTGATTGGAAATGTAAGAGGTAGCTAAAACGTCTTGATATTTTAGGGTATTGATATTGCCTTCCACCTTGGAAATGTTTTGCACACCAACATACCGAATGGAAAACCAGACCATGATCTTTCCAACACCAAACTTATCTGTTTTCTGGATTTATACAGCCTCCAGTAGGTCTCCTGCAGTATTTGCGGCAGCTGTGGTGTAATTCAATTGAAGATAAATCAGAGAAATCCACCTTCTGCCACTGTTCCAGCATCCATCTGTTTTTCAGGCTGTGGGACTTGGAAAATGCCACACATTTTTTTAATTGAATTTTGATTAGTGCTGGCTTCTGGGCACTAATTCTACCATGGAGGCCATTTTGAGATATAAACCTACAAACTGTTCTAGTTGACACAGGGACTTGAGGGGACCAGACCTCTTAGAGCTCTGCTGCAGTGGAAGAGTGTCTGGATTTGGCTTTTCTAACCAACAAATGTTCCTCCTGAGCAGTTGTCTTGTGGGGTCTGCCAGACCTGGGCTTGTCAAAAACATCTCCAGTCTCTTCAAATCTTTTATTAATTGTTTGTACTTGACACTGAGACACATTAAAGGTGCCAGCCAGCTCTGCAGTGGATCTGTTCTTCAGCCTCTTGATAATTAAGCCTTTGGTCATAGGGTGGATTTTTGGGATGTTGCTAGAGGTCAAGTTGCAGTTCAACTGAAGGTCTGGGGTGCTGGGTTCCTTTTTATACACACCCACTAATTAACTGATCATTTAGTGAGCACAGGTGAGAATGTAAACTAGGATTGGGTGCATTATATGACATAGCGATAAAACCTTTTCTTGCTAAAATCTGACCTTTCTGTGTTAATTAAATGATCAATATTTCAGCTTTGCAGCAATTTTATTTTCATAACCTAAACCAAATTTGGGAGGGTTTCAGCTTTCAAAAGAGTAATTTATGAAACCAATGGATGAATTTAAAGTCAGGTTATAAGCTTTTATTTACATAACATGGATAAGTGATAGATCGTCTGTCAGGGACTGTATATGCACTCTAACTATTGCTATCTGCATAAAAAATGGGGAGGGTACTTAGTTAATATTCTTAAAGCAACCCAACCGTGCCAAGGTGTACGTAATATGGATTTTCCCTAACTCTAGTGACTCAAGTCCCTATGTGCCCAGAGAGGCTTCTACTGAAAGGGGGAAGAAATAATAACTGACCAAAATATTTGTGCAACATAAAAGACAAGTACATGTGCAATTTGCAGTTACTAAAATAGTATATAAACAATTGCTACAGAACACTTAGTTCCCTAAGAGATACAATGTATGAAAACGCTGAATTTATGAATTATGAAATGTAGTGCTGCCTTTGAGTCTACTTATGTAATGGAAGTAATTAGAGCCCAAGTGGACAATTTGTGAATTGAGTACTACAAGTGCATTATTATACTCTATATAACAGTTATTCAATTACTAATTCATATATTAAATGCTTATATGTACCTTATGTGTTACTGGATTTCTATCTATCTGTCTAGCTACTCGTCTAATCTATCTATATATCTATCTATTATCTATTTATCTATCTATCTATCTATCTATCTATCTATCTATCTATCCAACTATCTATCTATGTCTGTTTATTTATCTATTTATCTATGTCTGTTTATCTATCTATCTATCTATTTATCTATCTATCTATCTATTCATCTTTCTATCTATCTAAGGCCTCTGCCACACATCCGTGCCTCCGGCACGTGTTTGGCATTTTTTACACGTACCGGCGGCACGGAGACATGTACAGCAATGCTACCCTATGGTAGCAGGCACACACACGTAAAACCACACGGAACGTGTGTCCGTGTGCGTTTGTACGTGTGTGCGATTTTCAAAGCGCTGATATGTCAGTGTTTTCTCCGGCAGCACGGGTGTTACACGGCCCGCACCCGTACCACACGGGTGTAGTGTGGATGCGGTCCCGTGTGACACGCGCCGGAGTAAACACACATGTCAGGGAAAAAAATAAAAAACATTAACTCACCTTCTCCAGCCCTCCTGTCTCTGCCGCTGCTGCCTCTTGCTGCCGACCGCCGCTCATTAATCTCATAGAATATTCACTTCACTGCCTGGCAGCAGCAGCAGCGGGGAGACGGGAGGGCTGGAGACCGAGGATCAGCACCACGGACAGCAGCGCGGACAGCAGGGAGGACCAGGTGAGTATAATAATTACTGATTCTACGTGTGCTATCGCGGATAGCACACGTAGAACACACGTGTCACGCACGTACCAGAGACACATACTTACCTGCACGCAACACGCAGGGAAAATACGTGTCTCTCGGCACGTGCGTGAAATTCACGTGAGTGTGGCAGAGGCCTAAAGAAAATAAAAGCCAAAAAAATAGGCAGCAGTCAGATTCAATTAAAATTAAAGTAATGTACTATATTTATTGGTCCATTTGAACAGGTGGCAGCTATCTATTTTCCAAATTGTACATAACATTTAAAACAGAAAATTCATGCACATTGTAAAAAAAGAAAAAGAAAATAATAAAAAATAAGACATAACTTAAAAAGATTTGGGCACAGCCGTGTTTTATTGCTATAGTCATTACCTGTTAGTTTCTATCACAGTAAGAGTATTGAAAAAGCCCATTAAATCTTGAAAGGTATCTGTCAAGAAGTTATCTTAAAACGGGAAAGAAATTGAATTTTTTCTCAGCAACATTTTTTTTTACTCTTCCTGGAACAGAAAATCAGCACACAATATTTTATTTAAAGTTTAGGTTCCTAAAGTTGATTTGTTTATCAGGCTGGGAAGGAATTATTGATGCATACCAGCATTTCACCCCCTTGGAACCATTAAAAACATTTTAAATGCATAGCAGCTGTCTGCTGACTCAAAACTAAAAAGTATATACAGGAAAAAAAGCATTTAAATCTTTCTTTATTCCAATGTGCAGCACACTTCTATCTTTGGAGGTATCAGCAGTTCTAGGCTGATTTTCCTAGGAGAGTTTAATTTTACAGTCCTTGTTTTACTGAGCTGCAGTAAGTGATGTTGCCATAAGCAATCTCCCTGTCGGATTAGGGGATTTGGATAAGAACGAACAAAATGTTTAACAAATGCTTTGCTTTTTCACTGGCACTTAGCCAAACATAGTTATATGGGAATGAGTAGGATTAGTGATTGGAAAAAAAAATAAGTATGATACATCAGTTATAGATATTGTTTTGTTTGTTATTCAAACGCATTTCGTTTGCATCTTATGGCGACATGGATACAACTGTGCTAAGAATTTGTAAGAGAATGCTAATATTTAAAGAATTGATTTTATGGGTTACTATATGCAGCATTGACATTTTATTCCTTTGCATTAGGCTGATATAGAATCATAATACAGGTCATAGTTGATATACTGCAATTATTGTAACAGTAATTCTCATCAAGACTGTTTTTTTCTCCTAGATAAAAGCAGAAAGCTAAGTTAAAAGATTTTCCCAAGATTAAAACTGATCCCTTATTCATAGGATAGGGAACTGAAAGTTATGATGAGAAGGAAAATAAAGGGTGTGCCATACTGCAAATATCTTTAATTTAATACAATTGGTGAAGGCTAACAGAAAGGGCATATGGTTGCATGTTCATCCTAGGGGAATGTGCAACTAACAGGCACAACCCTGTTTTAAAGTCAGTTATGATTTAGACCAGATACAGCTTGTTTCGGGTAATGTTTAGATGCTGACAGCAGCATTTATCAAATAAATAGTTAAAAATAAAAGGGGATACACAGCATAGCTTAAAATTTAAAAGGGAAATATATAGCATGGCTAAAATAAAGGTGAATATATAGTACGGCTTAAAAATAAAAGCTGTAATCACTATTCCGTCCAATCTCTCTAGGCTCTTTACTCTGAATTTTCAACACGTCCTGTCCAAACTGGAAAAAGATTTAATCACTTTGAACCTGGCAACATTGGCTTGGTTGGGCAGAATTAACTCTCTCAAGATGACAGCCCTGCCCAGACTGTGATACCTATTACAGACAATTCCGATGCGCATACCAACCGTCTTATTGGGTAAAAGTGCAGTACCTATTTAACCAATTTACATGGTCTAAAGGTCGCTCTCGACTCCGTATTAGTATTATGACCAGACCTAAAAATGTGGGGGGAGTGGGGCTGCCAGATTGTCATCATTACTATCAGGCAGCTGCCCATGTGAGAATATGCTTCACAACTCGGGGTCTAAGTTCTGTGTCCACCTTGCACAGGACTTATGTTCCCTTTTGGTTCCAACTTTGCCATGGACCTGGCCCTCGCTTGTGGTGCCCGTATATACCTGACAACTTTTGGCAATGCAGGGCGCAGGGAGGTAACATGTCACATGTCTGGTGGCTGTGTCCAGGCTTGGAAAACTCTTGGGAAAAAGGTTTTGGAGGTCATATACGAGGTCTTGATGATCATAGCCTCCAAACACCCCAAAGCAGTTCTCTTATATATTTTTCATGCGCCAGAAAAGGCAGGCAAAAATTCTCTCCTGAGGCACCTCTTTCAGACCGCCAAGACAATCATCCTGCATCATTAGAAATCACCCAGCTCTCGATTATGCAGGAGTGGTTTGAGGAAATAGATATAACCTACCATATGGAGTGAGTAATGTCTCAGTCCCGTGGGGAAGCGGCACCTACTGCAACTAAATGGTTCCACTGGGAGGTCTTGGTGTTAAGCCCAAAGTTCCTCACTCTGAAATTATATCTTGATTGAGTCTTGGTAATTTTTTCATATATCTTGATTGAGAACCTTCTTGTGAGTGTATCATGCTCATCACCTTTGCACCATCTATTTTTGTCACTGCTAGCTAGTTGTGGTCTCCGTGTCTTTCTTAATCCCCTTTCTATCCCTCTCTAATCGGCCTAGTCCTATTCTTGACCATCTTTGTGCCTCTTTCTTCTATTTTTCTTTTCCTTATCTTCTTGGGTACACACTTACATGTTGGTTAATGATCCCAAGATTGTTTCCTTTATTTGTTTCTGAGTCTGACTAAATGTTTTTTTTTCCCATCTCTGTATGTTTGAAATCTAATAAAACATTAAAATTTAAAAAATAAAATGGGGATATATAGCATGGCTTAAAACTAAATGGGGTATATAACACGGTGTGGTATGACTGACAATCAGGTTATTTGTTTATTATAACTTCAAAATAAAAAATGAATACAGCTCTACACATTTCAATAGTCCTGAGGCTAGTCATGCATGTTAGCAGCAAAACAGCATAAATAGGCACAATAGTAGGAAAACACTTACATTGTGATAGCACAGGTTTTGTTCAAATAATCAAGTAGACATAAATGCATAAAGACGTAATGCTAGCACATGATAGTATACAAGACTTCAGATACAATAAAATAAAGATTCAGTGCTAAAATGAAAATACTTAAAAAGGTTACACAATTACATTAAAAGGGTTAGGGGTCAGAGCAAATAAACCCATGAGACATAGGTAAAAGTCCATCATACAAAATGTCAACATGTGGTAGTATGTAATATTGATGGGATATATAATGATATAGACATCAAATGTTGAAAAGAAGAAAGTTATTCCCACATTTAGGCATATAGTTTAAACAATACTTTCTACCAAACCTAGAATTCAAGCTTAAGCAGATGTCCACATATCTCAAATATTTGCCAATGATTCTCATGGAAAATGTTTATAAACCTTTTTTTGCATAGGTATGTTTTTAAAAGCATAGTCAACAGAAAAATCCATGGTATTCCAAAAAGCCAAAATGTATGATAAAATGATTCTTTATTATTGAAACGAAAATAGCATGGCCCACAGATTTGTAAGGAGCCATATAGAAGACATATATGAAGTCTTAGGATGTTTTTGAAGTGTCTTACCAGATAATGAGATAAAAACACAACCAAATATTTCATCTGAGTCTATCTCAACTATCCCCCAATTGCAAATGTGGTGGAAATAAGGATAAGAATGTTGAATGTTGACATTTTTAAACTTGGGTGGCCCAAACACATTTTGCTATATTATTAGAGTATGGTATTAGCACGGTTTCAGGAGTTAAGTGCAAACCATCCCCAATGGATGTCACCAGAAATCTACAGCTGAACACCTTGCTGCAATGACTAGAGTTTGGCCTATAGGGTAGATAGAGCCTGGTTTAAGTTTTCTCTTCCCAACCCTTTATATAGTTTGTCACTAAGGTTATGTTCACACATTGCAGGTTTTGCAACATGTTTAAATTTATTTTTGTAGTATTTTTACCTTCCTTTTTCATACTGCCGCAAAAATGCTGAAATAATTTACATGCCGCATCTTGGCTAAAATGCAGCAGGACTAAAGATGTGCATACAAAAAACAGAGGATGTATGAGATTTCAGAAATGTCATTGATCATGCTGATATGTATTTTACACTGTGGTAGTTGGCTCTCAAGCCTGTACAGCTTGGAGTATGACAACATGTATAAAAATTATCATGTGATCAAAATACTCATTTGCCTAATAATTCTGCACAATTAAGTAAATCGAGTGATGTGCATCTCTGTAATGAGGAGGGGTGTGGTGTAATGACATCAACACCCTATATAAGGTGTGCTTAATTATTAGGCAACTTCCTTTTCTTTGGCAAAATGGGTCAGAAGAGAGATTTGACGGGCTCTGAAAAGTCCAAAACTGTGAGATGTCTTGCAGAGGGATGCAGCAGTCTGAAATTGCCAAACTTTTGAAGCGTGATCACCAAACAATCAAGCGTTTCATGGCAAATAGCCAACAGGGTCGCAGAAGCGTGTTGGGCAAAAAAGGTGCAAAATAACTGCCCATGAATCGAGAAAAATCAAGCTGCCCACTGTTTGGCCATATTTCAGAGCTGCAACGTTACTGGAGTATCAAAAAGCACAGGGTGTGCCATACTCATGGGACATGGCCAAGGTAAGAAAGGCTGAAAAACGACAACCTTTGAACAAGAAAGATAAGATAAAATGTCAAGACTGGGTCAAGAAATATCTTAAGACTTATTTTTCAAAGGTTTTATGGACTGATGAAATGAGAGTGACTCTTGATGGGCCAGATGGATGGGTCAGAAGCTGGATCAGTAAAGGGCAGAGAGCTCCCCTCCGACTCAGATGCCAGCAAGGTGGAGATGGGGTGCTGGTTTGGGATAGTATCATCAAAGATGAACTTGTGGGACCTTTCCGGGTTGAGGATAGAGTGAAGCTCAACTCCCAGACCTACTGCCAGTTTCTGGTAGACAATGTCTTCAAGCATTGGTACAGGAAGAAGTCAGTATCGTTCAATAAAAACATGATTTTCATGCAGGACAATGCTCCATCACATGCATCCAACTACTCCACAGCGTGTCCTGGCGAGTAAAGGTCTAAAAGATTAAAAAATAATGACATGGCTCCCTTGTTCACCTGATCTGAACCCCGTAAAGAACCTGTGGTCCCTCATAAAATGTGAGATCTACAGGGAGGGAAAACAGTATACCACTCAGAACAGTGTCTGGGAGGCTGTGGTGGCTGCTGCACATAATGTTGACAGTAAACAGTTCAAGCAACTGACAGAATCTATGGATGGTAGGCTGTTGAGTGTCATCATAAAGAAAGGTGGCTATATTGGTCACTAATTTTTGGGGGTTTTGTTTTTGCATGTCAGAAATGTTTATTTCTAAATTTTGTGCAGTTATATAGGTTTACCTGGTGAAAATAACCAAGTGAGATGGGAATATATTTGTTTTTTATCAAGTTGCCTAATAATTCTGCACAGTAATAGTTACCTGCACAAACAGATATCCTCCTAAGATAGCCAAAATTAAAAAAAAACACTCCAGCATCCACAAATATTAAGGTTTGATATTTATGAGTCTTTTGGGTTGACTGAGAACATAGTTGTTGATTAAAGATAAAAAAAATCCACTAAAATACAACTTACTTAATAATTCTGCACACAGTGTACATACCAAAAAGACTGTGTAAAAAGCAAATAAAAAATATTGCAAAATACCACTTGTGAACATGCTCTTATTTTTGCATAGACATATAATCTACTGTTATAATATAGTCAGTGACAAAAAGACAAAACAATAACAAACTAGTTTAGCATGTTGCAGGACTATGCTCTTATTCTGTACAGATTATTTTCTTGTTTTCATGTTGCAGGACTATGTTCTTATTCTGTACAGCTATTTTCGTCTGTAACACTATTTTCTTGCATATTTATGGAGTACGCTGTTAAAGAATATTTTCTGCAATTGTGACTTCCAACTATTTCAAGATTTTAAATATTTTGTTACAATCCCAGCAAAAAAGTGACTTTACTATTAATATTAAATTTCATCAGTAGGTTATCATTTTTAGAATGAACAAGAGCTCTTTATTTAGGAAACATTTTAAATAAAATTCCAC
The DNA here is from genome assembly GCF_048569485.1 of Anomaloglossus baeobatrachus. Lineage (NCBI taxonomy): Eukaryota > Metazoa > Chordata > Amphibia > Anura > Aromobatidae > Anomaloglossus > Anomaloglossus baeobatrachus. The sequence continues at coordinate 275,652,325 of NC_134358.1, forward strand.
ACTAGAAAATCATAGAATGTCTACTTAAGGAACAGCTAACATTGCTTCAACATCCCTCCTTATATATAGGCAATGTTTTACAGTAGCACAGTGGCCACGTTCTCTAGGGCACCACTCTTTATACTGTCGTCACCTCAGTGCTGTTTATTAATGTTTATCGACAGAACTAGGAGGCAAAACTGTGAGAGAAAGAAAGCTTCAAATCACGTTACTCGCTCCCCAGTGCTTCTTACAACTATTTAAGGAATTATTGAACTGAAGATATGGCTTCTCTTAGCACAAGGTCTCCAAGAAGGAACTATGCATACATTCATGACAATTTCAGAGCTTACAGTCTTATTAACACAATTTAGCATCCATATTTGCAGTCCTCTTCTCAGTACTTTCTGTTATGCATTGCAACCTAAAACATAAGTTAGGGGTATGTCTTTATTTTTCATTTTATACTATTACTTTAAGTACATTTTTCTTTTATTTTTTTTAACAGTTAATACAGACCATAAGTGCAGTGGACAAAGATGAGCCACCAGGTGGACAAAAATTCTTCTTCAGTTTAGCATCGGTGAATCCAAACTTTACAGTCCAGGACAATGAAGGTATAGTTATGCCAATGATTAGTTCAGTTTAACAATACAAAATTGTACATTGAAAAAGTATTTCATAGGCTATTGTGCCTGTGTTAGAAAAACAACTGAAAAAAAGAATTAATGCATTCCTCCATTTACTTTAGAGTTATAAATGTACTAAATAGGTTAATATGTTACAGTTCTTAAATTATATCAAAAAGGTGCAGCTCCACATTAATATCACTATTTATAGAGATTGTCGTAAAGTACTTTTTCCTTCTTTTAAAATTGTCCCTACATGATGGTTCATCTGCTTTGTGCAACTGCATATGTCCTCTGACAATCTACTAAATTATTCTTTGATTTCATATGATGCAGGACCTCTGTATCTGGGTTACCCTTTGTTTTACCTTGCTACCATATAGGGCCCAAAAAATTATCTATCTATCTATCTATCTATCTATCTATCTATCTATCTTTCTATCTATCCATCTATCTATCTGCCCATCTATTTCTATATACATATCTATGTTCGAATATTTCTATCTATCTATCTATCTATCTATCTGTCTTTATATAGTCATGGCTGAAAGTGTTGGGACCCTTGAAATTTTTCAGAAAATTAAATTTTTCTCTATACAATTTTGTTCCACCCATTCTTGGGGTTTTGTGTGAAATTATGTCCAGTTTGCATTTTTCCTCTTTTTTTCTGTTGTTCCCATACACAAAGGAAGTAAATATGTGCATAACAAAACATGGGTAATTGCAGAAATGTTCTGGGAGAAATACTTCCTTTTCTGGAACAAATGTAAGGGTGCCAACACTTTCTGCTATTACTTTAAATACAGTTTATGCAATATAAAGTAAAATGTTGAGCATCTCATTGAGAATCTGTAGTAAGACTTTAAAATGTATGCTCATTATCTAATCTCACTGAGCTAGAGATATTTTGCATAGAAGTTAGGAAAAAAATGCCAGCCAGCTGATGAAGGTATTATGAAACGCGCGTTGGGGGCTTTGTGCCCAGCATGGTCCTGCTAATCTAATCACACCTAAGATATATTCTCTTGTGCTCATCTTATATTATGTATTCCATGTGCAAATGCCCTGGTCATGCTGCACTGTGCTATTTTACTGCACTGGTTCATATGCAAAAACCCATGTTCCATGCTGTACTGTGCTTAACTCAATTATGTGCAATTGCTTCATTCATGCTGTATATTGTCAGCCTCAATAGTGTGTAATAACCTGTTCATGCTGCTATTATATTATCTATTTATTTGATCAATCATATAATTATTAATGATCTTGCACTTCATTATCTATTCATTCTTTTTTATTTGATTGGTTAAAGGAATATATATTTATGATTTTTTTGCATATAATTTGCTTTTTCAACTTTTATTTCCAATTTATTTACTTTGTTTCCAGGTTCATAGCCATTACACACGTACACATTTAGCATGTTACCCTTCCCCCTGGCTTTCGGCAATTAATCTGAGTACCTTTCATGCTTCCGTTTTATTATGTATTTATTTGATCAAACATGCATTCATTAGCGCACTTGCATTTTATTGTCTATACTTATTTAATACTATTTGGTTGTTCAAAGGAGAATAAATATTTACTATTTTTGTGCATTACTCACTTTTCCATCTTCTGTTTTCATTTCATGTATTTTGTTATGGATTTTCATGTTTATAGCCACTGCACACATGCTCTTTACTTGCATATTATTTCCCTTACCTCACTTAGTGCAATTAATGTATGAGCACTTTACTATAGTAATATAGCAAAAATATTTTTATACACCATGCATGCACAATGTTGTTTGCATCTGTTTTCGCTGTTCTTCCACTATGCCTATACCATTTTCATTTCTTATATTTTATTTAATTATTAATAAAAATACAATTATTTTTGACCATATCTCAATTGGTTTTCCGCTCTTCTTAAGTGCAAAGCTGATAGACACATACCCCCAAAAGATGTGCTGCAGTCAGATATTCCTCTTATTGCTTTTAATGCCGAAAAATATTGGATTATTTCAAACTAGACCAAGACCGTAAAAGTTTGTCCACTATATTTTCTTTTAATGTTCCCTACATGGTAGTCAAGAAAAAATGTTTACCCAATTACAAATAGCCCTTGACATAAATCCACACACATAAAGTATGTCAACTTTTGTGGGTATCTGGAGCACCTATACTTTTGAAATATGTACACCAACAAAATGCAAACAAACTGATTAGGATAAAATAGCAATTACAAAAAGAAAAGAATTAGGGAATGTTAAAGTAGAAAATCAACTATGTAAAAAGGTATTATTAATAATCAAGGTAGCAACCAATACATTGACAATATATCACTAAATATGTACAATGGCATGTAAATGTTTGGGCACCTCTGGTCAAAATTACTGTTATTGTCAACAAATAAGCAAATTAAAGATGAAATGTTCTTCAAAGGGCATAAATTACATGATTACATATTTACTTTGATTTTAGGCAAAAATATTTATACTGTATTTTTCGTTTTATAAGACGCACCGGATTATAAGATGCACCCCAAATTTGGAGGGAAAAAAAAGGTAAAAAAAAAAAATATATGGGGTCCGTTTATAATCTGGTGGTGTCTTGCAGGGAGGGGGGCCTGCAGAAGAATGGGGGTCACAGGAGGCAGGGCCGGTACTGGAGTACTACAAGTAGTATAGAGGGGTGCCCAGATACTCACTGCGGGTGCTGCTCTGTGCGGGGCCGGCGACGCCGCTCTGCTCTGTGCGGGGACAGTGTTGCTCTGCTCTGTGCGGGGCCAGCGTTGCCGCTCTGCTCTGTGCGGAGCCGATGTCGCTCTGCTCTGTGCGGGGCTAGTGTCGCTCTGCTCTTTGCGGGGCCAGTGTTGCCGCTCTACTTTGTGGGGGCTGCCATGCACAGAGCAGCCATGCACAGAGCGGCTGAGCAGGACGGAGCAGCCGTGCACAGAGAAGCCGTGCAGGACGGAGCAGCCATGCACAGAGCAGCTGAGCAGGACGGAGCGGCCGTGCACAGAGCAGCTTAGCAGGACAGAGCAGCCGTGCACATAGCAGCCGAGCAGGATGGAGCAGCCGTGCACAGAGCAGCTGAGCTGGACGGAGCAGCCATGCACAGAGCAGCCGAGCAGGACGGAGCAGCCGTGCACAGAGCATCCAAACAGGATGGAGCAGCCATGCACAGAGCAGCCAAGCAGGACAGAACAGCCATGCACAGAGCAGAACGGAGTGTCTCCAAACAGAAGAGAGCGGCGCGGCCTGATCCTGAACAGCGTCGCACAGACCAGCAGTGTCGGCAGCACAGTGCACTGCTCGGCGCATCTCCCTGCTTCCTTTGACCCCCTCTGCACAACCCCCCGGTAAGCTACATTCACATTTTAAGATGCTCCCCTCATTTTCCTCCTTTTGGGAGGAAAAGTGCGTCTTATAATCTGAAAAATATGGGATATATTCATCTTTTAAATTTGAAAAATTAGATAAAGGAAAATGGGACAATGCACAAGTTTAGACACTCTTAAAGATTTTTATGCTCTGATAACTTTGAGCAAAGTTTCAGATATTAATTAGCCTGTTAGCATTATGGCTTGCTCCCTATCATCATTAGGAAAGGCCAGGTGATGCAAATTTCACAGCTTTATAAAACCCAGTTTCCTCTAACCCTGTGCAAAAAACCAGCAGCCATGGTTTTTTCTAAGAAGCTGCCTAGCACTCTGAAAATAAAAATGGTGGAGGCCTATAAAGCAGGAAAATGCTATAGGGAGCTAGCAAAGCATTTACATTTTGAACTGAGCTAAAGGAAAACTGAATTTAAAAAAGTGCAGTTAACATGAACAGTGAAGACCAAGATAATGTCTATAAAAACAAGCAAAATTTCTGTATAATCTGCTCACAGGATTGATAGAGATGCAAATCTGAACCCCTGCTTGACTGTTAAGGTTGTTGTAAAATCTTCTAATTTTCATAGACACCTGCATAAATGTTGCTTTCATGGAAGGGTCATCAAAAAGAAACCTCTCTAGTGTCCTCACCATAAAATGCAGCCTCAGAAGTATGCAAAAAAGCATCTAAAGAAGCCTAATGCATTTTGGAAAAAAGTCCTGTTGACTGATGAGGTAAAAATGAAACTCTTGTGGACAAAAAAAGGCACAGAATTTCAGGAAAAGTACATTCTTGCCAACCATTAAGCATTGGGGTGGATTAATCATGTTTTGAGGTTGTGTTGCAGGTAATGACACTTGGAACATTTCACGGGTAGTGGGAAGAATGAATTTAAATGAAATTTCAAAAATTCTTAATGCAAACAGAACATTATCTTTAAAATAGCTGAAGTTGAAAAATGGATGGCTTCTACAAAAAGATAATGATCCTATGCACACGTAAAAATCCTCAAAAGCCGCAAGCTGAACATTTTACAATGGCCTTCACTGTCCCCTTATCTGAACATCATTGAAAATCTTTGTCTTGGTCTCAAAAGAGCAGTGCATGCAGGATGACCCAGGAATATCACAGATCTGGAAGACATTTCCAAGGAAGAATCAATAAAAATCCCTTAAATTGAAATTGAAAGACTTTTGGCTACCATCATCTGGGGAAAAATTCATGTCAATAGCACTTTTAGACATATACTTAGAAAATCGGTTTCCTGTTAAAAACATATTTCCAGAAATGGTTTCCTAGAGAAGATATTTCTATTTATTCTAGACTTATATTTCCATTTTGGACAAATAACTCAAGAAAAAACAGGATTGTTAACACAGGAAAAAATTGAGTTTTATTTTTATTTATGTATGTTATTTAATTATCAATAAATTATTTTGTCATATTTACATTAATCACTAAATTACAGGAAGGTGAAAATATCAAAGTCAGCTTTCAGGTAATGGTTTATAAGCAAACTAGAAAGAAAAGTAATGTACCACACAAATGTGAAATTTACACTCAACTGTTAATTAGCAAATTGATAAATCTGGGATTTTTTATTTTAGTTTGACAGACTTTGTGACACTTAAGTAACATGGTGGCATGATCCTTTTCACTAGTGGGGATTAGTGGTTAGCAGGCACTACCATGCTCGGGTACTCAGTAATCGAAATGTCAAGGCTGGCGAAGAGAGATGGCGTTAATGCTGCACTGCTGCCAAAGTAATAGACTGTTGATTTTAATCAATGCTTTATTTTACAGGTCTATGCGTTTCAGAGGTCTTAGCCTCCTTCATCAGGACAAAAGAAAAATCTGTTGCATTGTTGATTTTTCCTTTGTTCTGATGAAGGAGGCTTTGACCTCTGAAATGCGTAGAATTGTAAAATAAAGAACAATTGATTAAAATCAACAGTCTATTACTTTAGCAGCAGCACGGCATTAACCCAGTCTTACCTATCCAGCATTGAAGTTTAACTCTAGTGGGGCTGTGGAAGCCGCCATTATCTCAGGCTTGCATAGGGGTTGTGACTTACACAACCTCTCTAGGTGGGTGCCATTCCTTTTACATCTCCCCTTAATATCTGGTAGGGCCCTATTGATGCTTTTTCATCAGCTTGTTATCAGTACTCGAAATGAGCATTTGGATGCTCGGACGTGCCCCACTCATGCTCCGAGTATATGGAAGTCAGTGGGAAACTTGAGCAATTTTCGAAAAGACCTCCCAGAAATATTGCTAGAGTTTCTCTTTGACTTCTATTATACTCAGTACATGAGTCAAGCTCATTCAAATATCCAAATGCTAATTTCTAGTATCGAGCACCCAAGCATGGTAGTGCTCTGTCATCACTAGGGGAGA